>NC_079157.1:36548567-36876901 GCF_947563725.1 Argiope bruennichi
AAATAGGATTCAGAGCTACATATAAGATATCCTTGCACGATCCATCAAAGAATTCAGTACAAGAATTAGTAGCTGTGCAGTGTGAAAATGTGTGTGAAAAGGACGGTTCCAGAACTGAACACAGAATTCAAGAAAGCCAGCCAGTCGAATCAAAGGAAAAACCGAACAAATGTATTGTTTGCCTTCGAACCTTCAAAACCAGCAAAGGTCTTCAACGCCATAAGAAGGTACATGATGAGAATAATCCTTTTAAATGCAAGTTGTGTCATGTGCACTGTACATCTCAAACACATTACAGCGAACACTTAAACAAACATTCCAACGAAAGACGTTATAAATGCAGTTTTTGCACTGCGGCTTACAAATTTAAATGTAGTCTTACTGCTCACATGAATATACACGATGACCAGAATCCTTTCAGGTGTGAATTGTGTAAAAAGACTTATGCTACTAAAAATGCACTTAAATGTCACATGACCAGTCATTCGAATGAAAGACCTTTCAAGTGCACTGTTTGTGATACGACGTTTAAAGTAAGAACTAATTTCATTACGCATATGAACTTACATAAAGAGCAGAGTCCGTATCGATGTGAAGCGTGTCATAGGAACTGCAGGTCTACAACCGATCTCAAAAATCACTTGATGATTCATTCGGAAGAAAGGCCTTACAAGTGTCCTGTTTGCTCATTGTCCTATAAATTAAAAAATAATCTCATTCGTCACATGAAGATGAAACATCAAAAGGATAATTTGAAATAAAAAGAGAAGAAAGCATAACCTTTCTTTTCTATTTTTTTTTCAAGATTACTGTTCAGCTATAGAGTCAAGTAAATGCACACTGTTGGAAATAGAAATCAGTTGAATAATTGTTTCCAATTGCGCCGTTGTCTAGCGAAGTCTTACTGTTTCCATGTGTATATGGCTTGTTGTCTTTAAATAAAGCTATAAAAATTGTTCTGTTTCTTTAGTCTTTTAATTGGTCATTTAATTGATTCGACAGCCGTAAATTCATCGGGTAGAAGCATGAGTCCCATTAAAGATGGGAAAATTTATTTAGATGTAAAATGCTTTGTAGATTTTCACTTAAAACACTCATTTCAAGAGAACTTTGACATCACATCTAGATTAATTTGATAAATAGTACACGTTCGTGATTTTTCGACAAAAGTGACGATACTTCTAGAAATCTGCTGATATATCAAAGAAAGATACTTTTAAAATTATAAATGATCATTTTAACATTATTTATGAAGCTATAAATGATGCATATAATTATTAAACATAATCATCTTCAATGCGATTGCACAGAATCTTTTCTCACTTAATATTAGGCACTTAATATATTAAATATTAGCTGCAAATGAAAAAGTGATAAAAATAATGATTTTATTGCAGTCTTAGACAGATATTTCATTTTCTAACTCTAATAATGCAGATAACACGATGGACATGCATTCTTTTCATCATCTTGCTGCAGTTGCATACTTACCATCTTATTCTAATATTATAAAAGTGGATAAATCTATACACAAAGAATTTTGAGCACTTATATTTGTATAATTTGTATAGTTTGACAGTGATTTCTGAAAGATTTAATTTTCCTAAAAATTAAAGTTCTACATAAGCTTCAAATTTATTTGAAATTTTTATTCTTGACAACTGGGTAGTATCTAGGTTTAAAATGTTTTTCAAAATTGGGAGTCTTGAGATTATTTTTGTTTTAAAACTTTCAAAACATATTTTCCGATATTGGTTTCCTTGATTCAAGGATGTGCCTGCAGTTATTTTAAATCTAAAACAAATTCATTGACTTTTATAATTCATAAGAACTTGGATATATTTGTAAAAATAAATTTTCTTTCCATTTTTATCTGCTGAATTAATTTCCTTTGCCATATTGTGCAATGTAAAAAGTAAAACTTCCAGTTCTGTTCATTTATTGATGGTAAATCTTTTTCCAACATTCGATATTGCGAATTTTTCTTAGTACTCATCAGAATGCAGGAAATCGTGACACCGAAGTCTTTGTGCAATCATAATCTTATCTTTTGTATATTGAAATAACTGAGTTAAAGGCACCACATGGCTGACATGGCACCAATTATTTACAGTTATAAATAATATTTGATAAAATTTGCTGTTTGGGACACGTAGTATTTCAAATTTCTAGTCATTTTAAGGATGGAATAATCAACTACCGGTTTCTGTCAATATTTATCCTCGATTGGGTGATGACATTTATGATTAGGATATCAACAATTCACGCAATCGTTAACTCCTTATGTATTCCATGAAGATGATCAATCAAAATGTTTCCTATTGCATTTTGTCTTATTATATTTATGAACTTCAAATAATTTATGCTCATTTTGATGCACCATCCCTCTGATGTAAATAGAATTTTCAAACGTCATTTTGGATTAAACAGCAGTGTCAATAGCTGAGCATTTCATGAGTCTTTAGTTTATATTCTTACTGCAGTTAGTTTTACATTTATAAGATAATGATTCTTTTATTTTAAAAAATAAGGGACGTATCGAATTTTTGATAGTCCTGTAAATAACAGGTTCGTGTATGTATAAATAATTGGATTCGAGCGCACCAGTTATTGACACTCCTCAAGGCGCCCAGCATAAACTCTTTGAACACATTATTTTTCAGTTCATAAAGCCCGAAAATCGTGGAATAACAAGAATTAGAGCGCCTTCCAATCTCATTTAACTTTAGTTTTAAAACAGTTTAAAAGAATACAAAACTTACTAAAATACATTTTTGATTTATCGAATGTTGATTATTTTCTCTACACACTTCGGTTTTCTTCGTGGCAATAACTATTCATGCAATATTATTTTTTTTAAAAAATAAATATTGATTCAAGTTTTTAAAAAAATATTTAAGATGTGAAACTTTATATCTAAAAATTCATCAGTCAGTTCTAAAAAGAATATTGAATTTTAAATTAGTAATTAAAATTTTGTAGAAAAAAAACCTTTCATCTTTTTCTTTTATTTTTTTTATCCTCTTTCTGAAATTTTAAAAAATATTCTTTTAGTGATTCATTAATCTTAACAATTGCTTGTTATTCTGCCTATTTTATAAGCTTCAATGTTCATTTCTTGTATATGTCAAATTTATTTCGTGTGTTTCGGAATCGGTTCTAACGATTTGGATCATATTTTATATTTAGAAAATGTTTTGCTTTTTTTATGTTTATATATATATATATATATAACCAATCTAAAGTAAGAAAAAGTTTGAAAACGAAACTAAAATGAAAACGAAACAAAACAGTTTCGCAATCGCAACTAAAATTTATTACCTATTTAAACTAAAACCAAAAAGGAACTTCATAGTATTTAGAGAGCGCAATTGCAGCTACTTCTAAAACACAGATGAATTGATACAAAAGTATTAGAATCAAGTTAATAGGAAAAACAAAAATCAAATAAAAATTAAACCAAAAAAATTATTAAAAAAATATTAAAAAAAGAATCCGGCCTGAAGACTTTTTCAAGGGTCACCCTCAGGCAGGGATTCAAATAAAGGGATTTTTTCTGTGAGGACATACAGACTTTGTCTAATAATGATTCCTCGTGACCCGAAAATCCCCTGAAATTATGCTCAAGAGATATACCATTTTAACAGAAAGGAAATACAAAATAACAAATTAGAAAAAAAGAACCACAACAAAGTAAAAATACAATAAAAACAATAACAAAAAAACAAAAACAGCATTAAAATTAAAATTAAAAACGAATAAGCCAGAACATACCATCCAACAGTCAAAGAAGCTTTAAACAATCGATTGTGATTTCCTGTTTTAAAAAAGTTAACGGTAAATTATGTAAACAGAGGTAGGCACCCAGCGCCATCTATTGAGTGATCCAATATGCAAGTAAAGTTCTATTTTTATTTAAGCCAAACTTGCATATTGGATCACTCAATAGATGGCGCTGGGTGCCTACCTCTGTTTACATAATTTACCGTTAACTTTTTTAAAACAGGAAATCACAATCGATTGTTTAAAGCTTCTTTGACTGTTGGATGGTATGTTCTGGCTTATTCGTTTTTAATTTTAATTTTAATTTTAATGCTGTTTTTGTTTTTTTGTTATTGTTTTTATTGTATTTTTACTTTGTTGTGGTTCTTTTTTTCTAATTTGTTATTTTGTATTTCCTTTCTGTTAAAATGGTATATCTCTTGAGCATAATTTCAGGGGATTTTCGGGTCACGAGGAATCATTATTAGACAAAGTCTGTATGTCCTCACAGAAAAAATCCCTTTATTTGAATCCCTGCCTGAGGGTGACCCTTGAAAAAGTCTTCAGGCCGGATTCTTTTTTTAATAATTTTTTTGGTTTAATTTTTATTTGATTTTTGTTTTTCCTATTAACTTGATTCTAATACTTTTGTGTATATATATATATATATATATATATATATATATGTCTTTCCCGAAAAACGCGATTTTATACAAAAAAAAATTATAAACATATATATTAATATGTGGGTATGCATGACCCGCATAAGCTTATAACTTTAAACAAATCATAGGTTATGATTATATTTACAATTTTTAAAGAAAAAAAAACTGCCTAGAGAGTTATGGTCTCCCAGGAAGGCATCTGAAATTGATGCTGGGTGAAAATCACAAAATGTTTCGAAACATACACGGAATTTTTTTATTTTATGTGTTGTTAACTTTGTAAAATGAAGACATCATTACGATTCTTTTTAAGGTCAGAAATGTTCTGCAATGTAATACATGTGCAAGTAAAAATTTTACATTTTCCTGCTTAAATTTGACTTTTTTGAAAAGGTATTTAGTAGAAAGATTAATAATCAAAATAATACCCTCTATTGTCTTTTGCCATTTATCGGTCATTTAACGACTTAGCGAT
Source organism: Argiope bruennichi (assembly GCF_947563725.1). Classification (NCBI taxonomy): domain Eukaryota; kingdom Metazoa; phylum Arthropoda; class Arachnida; order Araneae; family Araneidae; genus Argiope; species Argiope bruennichi. The sequence continues at coordinate 36,553,470 of NC_079157.1, forward strand.
AGAAGCTTCATTCTTTGGAGGCAAAATATTTATTGAGCAATATCAGTACAATTTTAAATTTTTTGATACGATAATCTTTCAAATATGAAGACACAATTTTGAATATGTGGTAATCAGAAAGAGCCATGTCTGGGAATACACCGAATGCTGCATAGCTTCCCAGCCTTAATCAGAACATGTGTTTCTGGTTTATTTCCATTGCATTGTCATGTAACAATTTCACTTTTTGCCAGCCTTTCTATGTAAACTGTATTTTTTTCTCCAGAGTGTGGACAACAACTACTACTTGTTTGATCATTTAGTTCGATGGATATTTTTTTTTTTATTGAGTAAAGTGGTCAGAGAATATCCATGTTAATCCAGAAAAATCCATGTTTCAATCTTAAAATAATAAATGCTGTTAAGATATATGTTTTCTACAATGTATCCAGTTTGGTCAGGTATCGATCCGCTGTGACAATTGGACATAGAAAATCATAGTATATGACTCCTTTACAATCTCACAAAACACATAGTAGTCGGTTATTGGCTTTAATATTCGTCTTTATAACTGATGTTGACAATCGGCCTAGATCAGTCCTTGGTTTCTTTCCCCCACTTGGAATTGTTATACGTATTTCACTTATAATAAATCGTAATGATTAGGCTTAGATTAACTTAACTTATCATAACTTAACTTATTATAAATTAATAATCACTTAGATTAATCGTAATCGCTAATAAGTCTGTCTATTGTACCATGGAAGTAAATCCTTGTTGATTTTTGCTTTCTTCGGTCAGTTTATAAGAAACCAGTTTTCTTTTCACCTTTCACATCTTATTTATTAATAATTTATACATTTTGAAAGCAAGAAAATCGTCAAAAATCAATAATTGGCAATATTTAGGGCACTCAGCACCTCTGGTTCAAACCCACAGCAACAAATCATAACTCTAGAAATGTTGAATATATTTTGCATCTTAATAATATAAAATCTTAACAGCATTTATTATTTTAAGATTGAAAAATGGATTTTTCTGGATTAACATGGATATTCTCTGACCACTTTACTCAATAAAAAAAAAATATCCATCGAACTAAATGATCAAACAAGCCTAAATCACTCTTTTTTCTGCAGTTCTTGCAAGCAGAGTAAAATCTTAGAACAGATTAATTTTCGTTCCATAAAACCTGCAAATAGAGGATTAATGAAAATCAGGACGCATTTCACTCAATTTCAACTTTTGTTTTAAAGCAGAGTTTATTAGCAATTAGAAAGAATTTTACGATTATCAAGAATTATTTTGACATATGAAATACTGAATATTTTTCTATGCATTTCATAATAAGGATTTTCTATCGAGAAATTTTTTTTTAATGTTGAAATACTCATGTTTAATTTTTTTAAATTTTGAGCTTAGTTATTATTTATCCGAAAATTCGATAATCATGTGTTAATAAAGATGTTACATTTTAAATTAGTATTTTATATACCGTTTCAATTTTATTTAATCTTCTTTCTTTCTTTATTCTCTTTCCCTTTCGAAAATGTTAAAAGTTCTTCTTTATATAATTTAATAGCCATAGCAGTTGTTGAATATTCTACAAGTGATTAGTGTTTTTTTAATTCCATTTCACCTTTATCACTTTTGTAATTCATCTATTTAAAACATATTGCCGCATTGAAAACAGTCAGTCGACTCGCCATGGCCGAATGGTCATAGAACTGATCTCATAATCAAGGGATTGTGAGTTCGAGTCCCACGATTCACAGTTTGTGTAAATATTTAGGTAATTGATTTTATGCTTCTCTTTATTTCATGTTCCAGAAGATTCTGGACATTTCTTTAGTTTGCCTGAAGGGGGCAAAATATTTTTCGTCTGGGGATCTCTACTCCGGTTACTGGTAAATAGAAGTCGATGAAGCCGATCGTGAGAAAACAGCTTTTATAACACCTGAGGGATTATACGAGTTTAAAGTGATGCCATTTGGCTTATGCAACTCCTCCTGCAACTTTTGAAATGATGATGGATAATCTTCTGCGACATTTAAAATGGACAATGTGCCTTTGCTATTTAGATGACATTGTGGTGTTCTCAGAAACATTCGATGAGCATCTTCAGAGGTTGAATACCGTCCTTCAGTGTATACAGAACGCAGGCCTTATCCTTAATCCAAAAAATGTAGCTTTGGAGCAAAAGAAATAAAGATCTTAGGACACCTAGTATACAGTGATGGTGTATGACCGAACACAGAAAAAATAAAGGCCGTGAGTGACTTTCCCGTGCCTAGGAATATCCATGACATCAGAAGCTTTCTGGGACTTTGCTCTTACTATCGACGATTTATAAAGGACTTTTACCCTAAAGCCGAACCTCTACAGTTGTTACTGAAGGGGGACTACAGAATTCTGTTGGGGACCTGAACAATTGGAAGCTTTTAATAATTTAAAGAAAGATCTTACCTCCGATCCTGTCTTAGGCCTTTATGACGAAAATGCACCAACGGAACTTCACACAAATGAGAGTGGATACGGAATCGGCGCAGTATTAATTCAAATACAAGATGGGAAGGGAAAAGTAATAGCTTATGCCTCGCGTACTCTGACGAAGACTGAGAAACTATTCCACAACTGAAAGAGAATGCCTTGCGGCCATTAGGCTATAACTAAGCCATATCTCTTTGGAAAGGCTTTCAAGATCGTCACTGACCATCATTCAATGTTTTAGCTGACAGGACTGAAGGATTCCTCTGGTAGACTGGCTAGATGGGAGCTGCGACTCCAAGAATACGACGTATCATTGGTGTACAAAAGTGGAAGGAAACACAAAGATGCTGATAGTCTGTCCAGAACCCCATTAAAAGTCGATGCTTCATGGTCTGGGGACTCCATAGGTGCCTCTTTATTCACTAATCTCTCAGAACAGATGAAAGATTCAGAATTGGAAAGAATAAAAAGAGACCAACAAACTACTGAAGCAAGCAGGCTGAATTGGTCGAAGGAGTCATCTATAGGAAGAATTTTGATCCGTCCGGAGAGAAATTTCTATCAGTGATGAAGCATTTACGGCTCAGTATTCTAGAATCTCTCCATGACGACCCTACAGTCGATCATCTTAGATTCATCAGGACGTATGATAGAATAAGAAAGCGATTTCATTGGCCAGGTTTGTACAGAAATGTTCGAAGATATGTGATGCACTGCCGAGAATGCCAAAGGAAAAACTATATTCCTCAGAAGCCACCATGTCATCTAGTGCCTATTCCACCAGCTGCCGCTCCTTTCCATCGCATTGGAATCGACCTGCTAGGACGATTTCCAAAGTCTGACGACGGCAACAAATGGATTGTAGTATGCACCGATTATTTGACACGGTACGCAGTCACCAGAGCTTTACCGATGGCGAAAGCTAAACAAATCGCCAAATTCCTACTAGAGGACATAATCCTGAAGCATGGAGCTCCACGAGTTATCATTACAGACCGTGGACAAGTTTTCCAGTCCAAGCTGGTGTCCAATATTAATTGCCTGTGCAATATCACTCATCGAATGACAACAGCCTATCATTCGCAAACAAATGGCCTTACAGGGCGATTCAACAAAACGCTAGCAGATACGCTTTCTATGTATGTTGATGTCGAACAGAAGAACTGGGACCAGATATTGCCGTTCGTCACATTTACCTACAACAGTGGCAAGCACGACACGACAGGTTTTGCGCCTTTCTACCTACTACATGGACGAGAAGCTGAAACGCCATTGGATACGATGTTTCCTCTCTGCCCCAACGAGTTCAGTCAAGAAGATGATTACGTTAGTCATCTGATCAATAAGGCAGAAGAATCGAGGTAATTAGCTCGTGCACGAACTCTCAAGGCTCAGCAGAAAGATCGCCGGCATTATGACTCCAAATATCGGATGGTGGCATACGAACCAGGGGATTTGGTGTGGATTTTTATACCAGTTCGTAAAAAAGGGCTTCCGAGAAGCTCCTCAAGAGGTACTTCGGCCCTTATCAAGTCTTGAGGCGGTTGTCCGACGTCACTTATGAAGTAGCCGATTTCGATCCTAATTCCAGAAGGCGGAAACCGAAGGAAGTTGTCCACGTCTTACGCATGAAGCTATATAATGACCCAGAAGAACAAGACGACCAACATTCTTATGAAAATATGGAGGTTCCGAAAAGACACATTTCTCAAGAGACTACTCCCCGTGAAGACGCGACGACTTATACTGGCCCTATGACTCGATCAAGAACTAGAGCCACAAATTTAAATGTCATGACATCGGGACGCTGTTCTTCTAAGGAGGGAGCAATGCCGCATTGAAAAGAGTCAGTCGACTCTCCATGGCCGAATGATCATAGAACTGATCTCATAATCAAGGGAGTGTGAGTTCGAGTCCCACGATTCACAGTTTGTGTAAATATTTAGGTAATTGATTTTATGCTTCTCTTTATTTCATGTTCCAGAAGATTCTGGACATTTCTTTAGTTTACCAGACAAGTGTTTTGGACTTTCTTACTGTCTCCAGAAAAGTATTCTGGAACTTTCCCTGCTAGTATAAAAGCAGAAGATTTGACAGTCACTGTGTTTTCAGTTCAGAGTTGAGTTAATAAATTGGTTTAGCCCTACTTCTTGTGTGTGTCATTGTGTTCCACACTAAAGTATCTACGTGACAATATAATAAATTAGTTATATGCATATTATTATAATAATAGAATCATAATAATAAAATTGAATATGTGAGCGTATATGTTGGTATGTAGGTTTAAGTTGGCATAATATCGGTCATACGTCTGATTTTTTTTTTTTATTATGAGTGTGCTCAAGTCTTATTAGATTACTAATAATAAAATTAGGTTACTCAAATTTTGAACATCTTTACGTAAAAAAATAATCATGATTCCCATTAAGATTATTCCGGCGAAATCAGTTCGCTGTTTCTGTCGAATCAATTCAGTCAAGTTAAGAGGTAAGTGAATGATCAATGCGAACATGCGAAATGTGGCACATCGATTAACAAGTATAATTCGCTACCGAATGTTACAGGTAATGTGAAACATTCCTTAATAAGAATCCATGTAAAATACGACAATGTGCTCACGTTCAAAAAAAAAATACTTAAAACAAATTTATAATAATTTAATTTATTATTTATCATGCATGGAATTATTACCAGAAAATTGTCTAAAGATTTGCTGCATCTAAATAACACACAGCATCACCGTTAAAATGAGTTCGTAGAACGCATAGTCAATGGCTTACCAAGGTGATGTTTCTCAACATACTATGAAATAATTTGTCACATTTTCCGAATATCATTTTTTTTTCAATTTCAAATTTGCTGCTCTTTTACGTATATTCTTTCTTCCTCACTTGACCAAATCTCTTTTGCTGTGACACAGAATCCAGCTCAATAACCTCACCGATAGTTCTAGCTATGTTCTTCTGCCAGCACATCGATGTACTTCCTCAAACCCCTTGCGTTCGACTTGGACATTGCTATCTGTCCAAAATATTTTCCTGAGAAATATTTTCTTGGCTCTTTCAAACTGGCTTTCAATACAATCCGATACAAGTCATTCCAGCACGTGACGTCATAGCATATCCTTTTGCATTGCATTACATCTCGTCTTTTGCATTTGACACAAAATGCAGCTCTATAATCTCATCGATAGTTCTAATTGTGTTCTTCATCCACCAGTTCATCGATGTCTCTGCTATCCATTTCCAGCCACATAATATTGGGCAAAGAAACAATCCCGTCGATGAAGGTTCCGTAGACACTGTCTTAAACCACTCTGATTTGCATTCGACCCCACTATGCGGTCAAACATTTTCCTTCCAGATATAAAGGTTCTCTTCAAAAACATTCAATGTAGTCTGATACAAGTCATTCCAGCATGTGACGTCACAGAACATCTTCGTCGCTCGTTCTGTGGGGAACAACTCTCATCAAGCTTGTTATGCTTTTACATTTTGTTTTGTTCGCTATGTGAAGTGTTCATTAAATGAGTATAAGTAATAATTATTTTTCATTTTAGAAGCTTGCATTTTATCCCAAACCAGCAAAACTTTTGTTTCTTGAATGAGACATGGTTCTTTATGTACAAATATAGGTTGAATACTTTGGATTTAGAACAGAAGAATAGGAGAACAGTTAATGGCATGATCATAATATTGAGATAATCTAGTGCTATAGCACTTTAAAATACTCCGGCAGTTCGAAAATGGAAGTTCAGAATATGAAGTGTACTTCTTATTAGATGCTCACACCTGAGAAAAATTAACTCAATAGCTCGGAATAGGACATATTTTCTCTTAAAACACTTGTTATCATAATACAATGATGGGAAAAAGCAAGATACACTATGAAATAAATGGCACGGTTTTAAATTTGAAAAATAAATTTTTGTCTTAGAATACCTTACTTCTAATGCAAAAAAATGAAGATAATTTTTATTTTCTAGCTTTAAATATAATAAATATGTCATTTTTGTCACAAAAATTAGCACAAATGTTTCAACCAAGCATTAGTTAAACTGATACACTTTACTGATAATATCGAACATTTATTTTTGTTAACATTCAGTAACTTTTCCACATTCGAAAACATAACTCACTAAGATCTGATTTTTTTCTCGCTTACGTCTATTTACATGCTTGATAAACTTTTGAAACAAAAGCCGGCTCCAAGAGTATAAATTTCTTAATTGTAAGGATAAAATAGCTCTAGTGCCTGATGCTTCCGATTTCAAAATAGATGCTCGATTGGCATAGCAAATAGGTCAAAATGAGATTATAATAAATTTCAACTTTTAATAGTTTTACTCAAGAAGGCGTTCAATCCTAATGTATTTATCATTTCCAATCACAAAAAGTGTATTTATTAAATGGTTATTCAATCTATCTATGGAGTAACAGCATAATTATCTCCATCGAATGTTTTGGGATCTCAGGACGCTCTGAAATAATAAAATATAAACTATTTGTTATCCTTCGCCGCACATCTCCAAACCAATGTTTTTTTTAATGAAACTATTGGAATACTTCATTGACTATTTAAATAAAAACTCTCGAATCGAAACAGAAACAACTAAGAAAAATTCCACAATGAAAAGTTTTTGCACCCCAATAGTACGAAAGTTTAATATTGTTTATATCAATGCTTATATATTTTATAATAGAAACTTTGCTGTCTTTTATATCTATATATGTATATCCTTTATTGTTGTGTTTTAAAATAAGAAAATATTAATGATCAATTTGTAATAAATTTGATGTAAAAAAAATAACTGAAAAAAATCAATCAATCGGTGTTAAAATGTCAAGATGAAAGTAGAAATCGATATTTAGTTTGAATTTCTTTTTAAACGTTTTTAATGATACAAATTTTAGTATAGATTATTAGCAGGACGTTGCTTCTATAATTTTTAAATCAATAGTGTATATCTGGTATATATAACTAAACTTGTAGTTAAAGGGGATTATTAAAAGGGGTAGATTAAAGGGGTAAAGGGGTAGATTAAAAGGGACTTCAATATAAATTGAAATATTCTTTGAGTATCACAACTTTTGTTTCATAATATAACACTCTTAATGTTAAATATACAAGAAAGTATGAATAATTATTCATTCAAAAATGTGCTGCCATCTTTTAAATGAGTATAAACTTTCGATTCAAGAGTTTTATATTATTCCACATTATTTCTTAGGTCACTGATATTGCTTCCTATTGAATATATCACAATTTAAACAACAGTTTTGCAATAAAATTGAATATGATTATTAAGAATAAATCGGGACATTTGCAGTGAATAAAAGTTCGCCTTAAAAAACAGGATATTTTCTCTAAAATAACGAACAGTGTATTTTTATTTTTTAAAGTACAATAAATACCTCATTATGGCAAAACTTTTATTATGTATTATGCTTATGCTTCTTATTTAGTATTATGCAAAATATAGTCTTTATCGTTATCATTTTTAAGACATAGTTTTCTAAACAAATGCAAGTGTTATTCAAGATTAGTAATTCTTTTCTATTTACAATCTGGATTCCCTTCCATTTCCACTCAAAAACTTTCTAAAATCGGAAACGTAAATAAAAGAATTATTTTTGAAATAGAAGTATAAACAGCTTAAATGACTGATATACACATATTCAACAGCAGTTGTTGAATCGAGACTGAAAATAGAAAAGCCTCATATTTTTTTCTTCTGCTTACCTATATTAATGCAGAATAGTATTACGGTTTTTACCAATCAGCCGATCTTTTAATTGATTGGTCTTTCATTTTTAAAGCCCGAAAGTCTTCGAACAATCCAATAAAATTATATCACCCCTTCCTTGACATAGATCATTACGGAAATCATCATCACAATCCATTCAGTGGGACCTCAGCAGAATTCCGATTTTGTAAAAAGAACTCATCCTAGTTAAACTAGCTCATACACTCTCAGGCACTTATATATCTCAACCGATAAAAGCTGGCGATATGACTCATCAACTAAGGATAAATGTATAAAAGAAAGAGGAAAACAATATTCATTGTTCCAAATATGATGACGGTTTTAATCATCTCAATAGTATGAAACTTTCACTTTGTTTAAACCCCTTTAAAAGGAACATGCAAATAATTATGAATGGCATCTCAACCAAGAGACATCCAAAAAAGAAGAAAAAAAAAAACTGAACCAGTAATGCGTCATCTTATTCTTTTGTTGCCATATCCAGTATTAAACGTTTCTCAATTCATTTCAGTTTTAAGAAGAAATGAAGACGAACAATTTTTTTAAATTGCTTTTAAATAATATGGAAACGATATTTAAGTCTCAATTTGAAGTAAAGCGAATAGAGTGAGTATGCATCTCAAACAGACAAGAAATCAACTGATATTAAAAGTAGGAAAATTTTAGTCAGATTCCGAATACAATGTAACAGGACAAATCGCTAGTATTTTATTTAATACTAGACGCCTTTGGCGACCAGCCGGTTCGCCAATCTTAATGTTCGTTAAAATTTTAATAATTGAATATTTTATGCAATTTCTACTTTAATAGCTTCTTTATAAAAATATTTTAAAACTTCAAATTTTGATTATCATATAATTCATTCATAATATTATAAAGGCCTTCAGTCATAACTTAATATGTATCTCTCTCATTTTCTGTTAGCACCCGTAGAATTTATGCTTTAAATTAAAGTGGAAAGAATTAATCTTCAATTAATATAATAATATTTTTTACTGAAACAAAGCATTTTTTTTATGATCTGATTACTGAAAATAGAGTCACTCAGCGTTTAAACTTTATGGGCACTAAAGAATATCTTTTTTAATTTATGTAATATCTCAAGAGTTGGTCAACAAAATTTTCTTAAATTCATTATGAGCAGATCGATTAATTAACAATGTTTAAAATTAAATGCATCAAACTCTAAGAAAATAAAACGAATCGTTTAAAATAAACGGTTGAAAACAGGTTTTAAAAAAACTACTTAAAAAACGACGTACTTAAAACTATAAGCATATACAAAAAATATATAACTAACATAAATACAATTTACTTACAAAAACATGCAACTAACCCAAAAATAATTTAAATCATCCATTGATAACGGTTGCCATGGCAACAATCGGAACAGAATGCGCATGCGTGAATTTTCTTCGCCGGTTACGTAACGCAAATACGTGATTTTTTCTACGCCAGTTGGGGTAACGCTATGCGGATTAGAAATTTTTAATTTCCTTTATTCTGTTTTATTTTAATTCAAAAGTACTTCGGAATGAATCTGAAAGATCGATTCATTAACAATGTTTAATTTTAAATGCATCAAACATTAAGAAAATAAACAGAATCGATTGAAATAATCCGCCGAAAAATTTTAACCCTAGCCTCATTACTGTTGGGAGAAAAAAAATACTGAAGCCTTTCTTGTTTGGCGGTGGGGAAAATGGAAGATTTTTTTGGCGGGAAAGTTAGTTTTTAATTAATAGTTAAAATTCTAATTAAAAGTTCGAAAAAAAGGAACCCCAGGTGCACATTCCAGGTTGAGTTTTCGTGATAATTACCGCCTTTTATAAACAAATATTTTTAAATTAATTCAGGACAGAATCTAAATGTTGGTTTAATTTTTGGTCTTTTGGTCATATTTCTCAGTAGGACCAAAGAATAGGATTAATTATTTGAAATTCAGTGCAAATGCCTTTAGATCATTGTGCACTTACCATAATATATTATACCATATACTATAATATAAAATATTTTTCAGAAGATTGTATACCCACGCTTGCATGTAATTACTTTTTTTCTAATTAAACGTTTAATAGCAATTTGATGAAATTTACTCTTTGAAGATATATTGATTTCTTGTAATTTAGTGTAAAAATATGATAGAAAATTTGATTAGATTCATTGAGTTCAGATTCAATTCCGGAAAAAAATTTCTTAAAAATTTTAAAAAATTATCTATGTTTGTTCAGTGTTCCTTTGCAATTTGTCATCAACAAATAAATATTACTATCTTCGTAGAACTTCGCTCTTTTTTATATAATAAATTATTCCGATTTTTAAATGATATATTTCATTCTTTTTAATTTATTTCATTAAAATACTGAATTTATTTCTATTTAATAGATTATATAAAATAATATCAATGTTTTATTTTATTTACAGCTGTACTCGAATATATGAAGGCTGTCTATTTTGAAATTTAAATACTTCTTCTTTCATTCACCGAAAGAGTTATATTTGTTTCAATTCATTTATTACGAATTTTAAAAGCAAGCTGAAGATGGAAAATGTCGCGACATACATTTGTGACAGCTGTAAAGAAAACACAGATAACAGTGAAAATAAATCAAAAAATTATGAATGGGTGTTTTTATTAGGATCCTCATTCCTGTGTGCTAAATATTCAAAATACTTCCACATAGGATTTAGAGTTACAGATAAGATATCATTGCTCAATCCATCAAAAAATTCAACCCAGGAATTAGTTGCTAGGGAGTGTGAAAATGCGTAGGGCGATGAAGATTCCAGAATTAATTACAGAGTACAAGGGGGCCAGCCAATCGATTCAAAGGAAAATCTGTACAAAAGTGATGTTTGCCCTCGAATCTTTAAAACCAGAACAGATCTTCGACGTCATAAGAACGTACACGATGAGAAGAATCCTTTTAAATGCGAGGTGTGTAATGTGCAATTCAGAAATATAGCACATTACAAAGAACACTTAAACAAGCATTCCAAAGAAAAACCGTATAAATGCAGTTTTTGCACTGCGGCTTACAAAAATAAACGTACTCTTACTTCGCACATGAATATAAATGATGACCAGAATCCTTTCAGGTGTGAATTGTGTAAAAAGAATTTTGCTACTAAACAAGCGCTTGAATGTCACATGTCCAGTCATTCGAATGAAAGACCTTTCAAGTGTGAAGTATGCCACTCGACGTTTAAAACTAAAAATAACCTTAATACGCATATGAACGTACATAAAAAGCAGAATCCTTATCGATGCGAAGTGTTTAATAAGAACTGTAGGTCTACAATCGAACTCAAAAATCACATGATGACTCATTCTGAAGGAAGGCCTTACAAATGCCATATTTGCCCATTGTCCTTTAAAACGGAATTTAATCTCAATCGTCACATGAAGATGAAACATCAAAATCATAATTTGAAATAAGAAGAGAATTAAGCAAAAACTGTGTTTTTTTTCCATTTCTTTCATTATTAGAGTCCAGTTGTAGTATCTAGTAAATGCACTCCTTGCAAGAAAATTTTAACATCACAGACAATTGAATTCAATAAGTGGTATACTTCGTGACGTTTTGACAAAAGTTGCTTCTTAAATCGACTCAGACATCAAAGAAAGATACTTGTGAAATTATAAATGCTTATTTTAGAGTTATTTATTAAGTTATAACACTTGCATATAGTTATGAAACATTATAAACAGTTTCTATTAAATTGTAAAGAATATTTTCTCGCTTCATTTGTGAAAAATATTTTGTATAAATAATAAATTTTTCAATAATGTTTAAATTTTTGCAAAATTTTGACAGATATCTTTTTTTTATACCTCTCACAATGCATATAACATAATAGATAATCATTCTTTTGACCATCGTGCTGCAATGGCATACCTAACAACGCATTCTAATAATAAAAAATTGGAGAAATTCATATGCAAAGAAATTTGAGCACATACATTTGCATAATTTAACAGTCATTTCTGAAAGATGAAATTTTCTTAAAAAATAAAATTCTACATTTGCTATAAAATTATTTAAATTTTTTATTCTTGACAACTGTGTAATATGTAGGTTTAAAATTATTTCAAACTCAAAATGAGTCTAGCGTTTTTTTTTTTTTTTTTTTTTAATGTTTTAATACTTTCTAAAACTATTTTTAGATTTTGATTGTTTTGAACTCAAAGTTGGAGTTTCCGTTATTTTAAAAAAGAACAAATTTATTAAATTAATTAATTAATAAACACTTGGATTAATTTCTTAAAATAAATTTTATCGAAATTTTTTTATTCGATTAAGAATTTTTATTTACTTGAATTTTGTGCAAATGAAAGCGTAAAATTGTCAATTGTTTACAAATATTGATGTTAAATCTTTGTGCAACAGTTGATATTGCGGATATTTCTGAGGGTTCATTAGAATGTAGAGAAACGTGACACCAATGTCTTTATACAATATAAATCGAATCTATTATATGTTGAAATTTAAGGGGTAATTCTAGGTAAAAGGCAAACATGATTGATATAACAGCAATTATCCACAATTGAAACTTAAATTTGATAAAATAAGCTTTTTGAGTCAAGTAGAATTTCAAAATTCGAGTCATTTTAAAGATAGAATAATCAGCTAACGATTCCTTAAATTTTTGGCCTCTATTGGGTGATGGCATTTATGATCAAAATAACATTAATAATCCACGCCAATACTTACTTAACTTCTTACGAATTCCATGAAGATGCTGAATCAAAATGTTTCCTATTTTATTTTGTCATATTATATTTATGAGATTCCAATCATTTACACTCATTTTGATACGCCATCCTGATGATGTAAATCCAATTTTTAAACGGTAGTCTGAATATAACAGCAGTGTCAATATCTGAGTATTTCATGATATTTTAGTTTGTATGCTAACAGTAGTTAGTTTTATAAAAGAATTATTCTCTTATTTTTAAAAATAAAGGGAGGATCCAATTTTTGTAAGTGCTGTCAATAACAGGTTCGTGGATGTGTCAATAATTGGATACTATCACACCAATTATTTAGTAATGGGCAATATTCAAGGCACCCAGCACCTCTGGTTCAAATTCGCACCAACAGTTCATAACTCTAGATATTTTGAATATTTTATGCAACTTAGTAATATAAAATCTTAACAGCATTTATTATTTTAAGATAAAAACAGATGTATATTTCTGGATAAACATGGATATTCTCTGACCTCCTTACTCAATAAAAAAATATCCATCCGAAATAAATGATCAAACAAGATTAAATCACTCTTCTTTCTTCAGTTCTTTCAAGCAGGATAATATCTTAGAACAGATTATTTTTCATTGCATAAAACCTGCAAATCGAGGGATTAACGAAAATTAGGAAGCATTTTACTCACATTCAGCTTTAGTTTTAAAGCGGAATTTATAAGCAGTTAAAAAGAATTTTATGATTATTAGGAAATATGTTGACAAATCGAATATTGAATATTTTTTCTATACATTTTATAATAAGAATTATCTATCGAGAATTTTTTTTAATGTTAATATACCCATGCATAACTTTTAAAATTTTAAGAATAATTATTATATATCCGAAAATTCGATAATTAGTGGTTAATGAGGATGTTAAATTTTAAATTAGTATTATAAATACCATATAAAAAGTCTTTAACTTTCTTTCTTTTTTTATTCTCTATCTCTGTCGAAAATTAAAAAATATATATTCCTTATATAATATAATAACCTTATCTGAATATTCCACAAATGACTGATGTTTTTTTTTAATTACATGTACCTTTAGTTCTATTATAATTATTCCATTTAAAACATGCGATAACTTGGTTAAATGAGCCATGAACAGAATTGCATTTTCTTCAATCTTCATTTCATCTCATGATTAAACTAATATCTATACCAATAATAAAATTGAGTATGTGAGTGTATCTGTCTGTAGGTTTTAGTTGGCCTTTTATAGGTTATAGATCCGGGGTGGCCAGGTGGTAAGGTGTCGGCTCGTGAGTCGTAGGGTTTCAGATTCCAGATCCGATTTCACCGAAGAACCGTCGTATAAGGGTGATTGTTGCACTTTAAATCCGTCAGGCCCAAACGTCTTCCCACTAGTATGGTGTGGTCTGGAGAGTGGATGCCAGCACAGGTGTCGTCCTCGTCATCTAATCGCGGTTCAAAATTACGAAGTTCGTTCCAGTGTTGTTTTACAACGGGACGTTAATATAACTAAAATTAAATCTATACCGTTATACCGTCTGATATTTTTAATATTAGTATGCTCATGTCTTAATAGAGTATTAATAACTAAATTACGGTAATCATATTTTGTACATCCATGCGTAATATAATAATGATAATCCTTATTAAATTTATTCAAGCTAAATTATTTCGCTGTTTTGGCAAATAATTTGATTCAGCCAAGGTAAAAGGTAAATGAATGATCAAAGCGAATATGAATAAAACAGTGGCACCTCGATTAACGAGTATAATTCGCTAACGAATGTCACGCATAATGCGGAACACTGCTTAATCGAAACAATTTTTTTCCACAGTAATCCATATAAAACACGACAATCGCTCCCGTGCGAAAAAAGTACTTAAAGCAAATTTATAATAATGTAATATAATTTTTATCATGCATGGCCTCTTTACAAGAAAATTTTTTAACAACGATTGCCTTCAGTTGTGCTTTAAAATTTGAATAAAATGAGATACGGTATGATCGTGAAATGATTTCTTAGAACGCATAGCTACTGAATTTGCAAAGTGATGTTTCTCAACATACTATGCAATAATATTCCATACTTTCAGAATATCTTTTCTTTTCACTGCAAATTTATTGATCTGTTTATTCTTTCTTCCTCTCCTGACCAAATCTCTTTTGCATTTCACGCAGAATGCAGCTCCATACGCTCATCGGTAGTTGCAACTATGCTCTTCCGCCAGCTTTTCGATGTCTCTGCTATTCGCTTCTAGCCATGTAATCTTAGATTGAAAAATAATCTCATCGATTAAGGCTTCAGAGACACTTCCTCAAACCCCTTGCATTCGATTTCGACACCGCTATCCGTCCAAAATATTTTAATTGGAAATATTTTCTTTGCTTTCTTCACATAAGCTCTCAACACAGTCCGATGCAAATCTTTCGAACACATGACGTCACAGTGTATCCTCACCACTCGTTTTGAGAGAAAAATCTCTCATTAATCTAGTCATGCTTTGGTATTTTGTTTTGTTCGTTATACGACGTATTCATTAAGCGAAAATAGATAATAATCAGTTTTCATTTTGGTAGATTACGTTTTATCCCGAACAGAAGAATCGAATCGAAGTGAAATTTCACATTCAGTTTCTGCCCATGTACCAGCCAAAATTGTGTATTTCTTGGGAAGACATGGTTCTTTATGAACAGCTACAGAATGATAACTTTGAATTTAGATTTGATGAACAGGAGAATAATCAACGATATAATAATAGTGCTTTGAATAATCTAGTGAAATAGCAGTTTAAAATCCTCATATAGTAGTTCGAAAATGGAAGTTCAGAGTATAAAGTGTACTTTTTATTAGATGCTGATATCTGGGGAAAAAAACATTGAATATCTCGAAAACGTTTTCGCAAGCTCCTATCAAATTTGAAATGACACATTTACACTGAAAACACTAGTTATCATAATACATTGATGGGAAAAGGCAAGATATATTATGAGATGGATCGGTTTTAAATTTGAATTATAAAATTTTACCTTAGAATATCTTACTTGTAACACAAAAATATGACACCAGTTTTTAATATTTATTTGCTTTAAATATAATAAATATGTATTTTTTGTCACAAAAATTCGCACAAATGTTTCTGTCAAGCATTTGTAAAACTCATATACATTTCTGATAATATCCAGCATTTATTTGTATTGACATTCAATAAATTTTCAGTAATATTCGAAAATATGACCTACTTAGATCTAATTTTTTCTCGCTTGAGTTCTTTTATATGCTCGATAAAAACAAGAAACAAAAATCGATCCCAAGAGTATATTTTTCTTAATTGTAACAATAAAATAGCTCTAGCGCTTGATGTTTTCATGTTCAAAATAGATGATCGGCATAGCAAATATGACAAAATGATATTTAGAACAAGTTTCAACAGTTTCGTTGAAAAAGGCCTTGCAAATAACACTTCCACTTTTAATCGAAACAATGAATTCATTAAATGAGAAATAAATCGATTATTGGAGCTGCAGCACAATGATCTCCATCGAATTTTTTGGGATCCCAGGACATTCTGAAATCACCAAAAATAAATTATTTGTTAACTTAGTCCACTGAGGTTCAAATCCGTGTTTGTTTAATGGAACAATTGGAAGACTTCATTCATTATTTAAATAAAAACACTCAAATCGAAACAGAAACAATGAAGAAAAATTTCATGATGAAAAGTTTCTGCATCGTAATAGTAAGAAAATTTGATGTTGTTTATATCGATGTTTCTATATTTTATAATAGTAGCTTCAGGATTACTCTAACGCGCTTCTGAACTAAAATACACCGAACCAAGCTAGACAACGTTTTCTCCTCGACGCAATTCTTAAAACGAAAACGAATATTTGGTTTTTTCTTTCTCTCTCTTGATATATATATATATATATATATATATATATATATAACTTCTAAGACGAGTATAAGATGCATTTAACTCTTATTTAGCTAATTTTTTTAACTTGCATGAAGAAGCAAATAAAAAGAAAGAAACAATCATCATCATTAAATTCTTTAAACTCGTTCTATTTTTCGTCGTTTTTCATACTTTGCAATTTTCTAAGAAATACATTAAAAAATATATTTTTTATAAATTTAGAAAATATTAATGATGAATTTGATATAATCTGAAATAATTTGAAATTTGATTTGATTTGACCTAAAAAAGATCAATCAATCAATCGCTGTTAAAATGCCAAGACCGTATAACAAAAGTAGAAATCAATATTTAACTTTATTTCTATTTTAAAGGTTTTTAAAGATACACATTTAAGTATAGAAAGTAGAACGTTGCATCTATAATTTTTAAATCAATAGTGTGTATCTGAAACACATAACTATATTTTAAGCATTAGAAAAACAGGCAAGATTCAATATTTCTGCATTTGTTGTAGATTTAAAAGGACTTCATTATATGTTGAAATATTCTTTGAATATTTTTTTGTTTCATCATATAATATTCTTAAAATTAAATAAGTAGGAAGGTATTAATAATTTTTCATTAAAAATGTACTGAAATATTTTAAATGAGTATAAACTTTCCAATCTAGAGTTTTATATTATTCTTTAATACTTATAACACCACTGATATTGTTGCTTATTCAATATATCACTGTTTAAACATAACGGTTTTGTAAAAAAAATTGCATATGATTATTAAGAATAATTGGTGACAATTATATGTATACCAAATTTTGTATTAAAAGATCGATTATTTTCTCAAAAACATCGCAAATTTCATAAATATCGTGATCTCATTTTTTGAAGCATAATAAAAACCTTTTTGTGACCGAAAATAAGTGAAAGTTTTACATTGCTTTTATTTATTATTATGTAAAATATGATCTTCCTCATTATCAATTTTTAAGAAACAATTTTCTGAAAAGAATCAAGTTTTAATAATGAGAAAAATGTTTCATTTTCAACCATATTTAGACAACCTTCATAAATGAACAAGAAAACTCTAGAAAGAAAAAATAAATTAATAACCGGTGAAATAATTCTTTTGTCCAGCTACACGAATGAGTCAAAAGAAATTACACCACAGAAATAAACCGTTTGTTGAATCTTATCCGTCCCCAAATGAATTGCGCATTTAACCGGATCTTTTCCATTTTTGTACAATACTTATCTTCAGCGTAGAATGAACTTGCATCATTTGGAATTAGAATGCAACATTGCAAAAATTTCGAAAAGTGTTTTAATTAGAAAATTCGTTGAGGTCTAGTTTATTTCAATTTCAATATTAAGGGCAATCACTTCTGCAATCAATTCAAAGCAGCAATCATAAACTGCAAAAAGGCAGGAAGTAAAAGTTTTGATGAATTTCAAAAATGGGAAAATTGCCCTTCCATTGAGTAAGTTATGGTCAAAGTAATTCTAAAATATTCTGTTATTTCCTGATCTTATTTCATTTTTTCTTTCTAATTAATTCAACTGAAGCTATGTAAAAATGATTGCGTCAGTGGTTCCAACGTGCGGAGTGAAGGAATAGAGATTCGCGGATGTTCTTCTAAAGGATCCCTCTGTTTCTCTTTTCAAGGTCGACATGTGTGAATATTGCATGAACCTATTCTTGTGTCAGTGAGAATAGATGATTCTTATCAAAGAAAAGCAAAATGTTTCGCAGTGCCTAATTTCATTTCAAAGATAAACAAAATAATGAAATATTTTTGTATTTAATTTCTTTTGCGCAACGATGGCAAAATACAACTCTTGAAGGAACAATGGTATTGGTTTGAGGCTTTGGTATGCTTATTCAGAATACTTTAAAACCTACGCTGAATGTCACCAAAAGATTCAACAAAATCCAAAAAAAAAAAAAAAAAAAAAAAAAAATTCTCAATCGCATTGAAGAATTCACAGAAACGCTTAAATCGTTAAAATAAAAATAAAAATCGTAAGAAATCGGAAGCAAGTAAATATGACAGAAAAGATAAAAATCCAGATTCTTCTGCTCGAAAGAAGTTTCATCGTAATTAAAAAAATAATATCGAATCTTTTTGTTTCCGATAACACTTTATCAATATAAATTTTGAATATATTTATAAAAACATTCCTCCCTGAAATCATGCTTTCGTAGTTTTTGAGAATTCCGGAATTTTAATGATATTAATTTCGCATTTACAAAATTAAAATTATTAATATAGTAAATTTATTTTTAAGTAATACCAATATTTATTTTATGTTTTTATTTGCAGATATAAAAGATTTTACGAAAGTAACCTGTTTTAATATATAAACATTCCCTTTGAAATTCTTCTGAGTGTCTAGTCAAGTTGGAATTAAGGAATTTCAAAATTTAAAGATTGAATATGGATAAAAATATTAAATACATTTGCGATACTTGCAAGAAGAAGTCCTCTATAGAGAAAAGTCAATTAAATACGTATTGTCGGCTTTTTTCGGAGGAATTTTTATACGTGTGTGGCATATGCTTGGATCCCTTCAACTTTGGGTACGAGGTGAAAAATACGCAACATTTAATCTTTTCAAGTGGTAATTCAAGCCAGTTCTCAGCTCTTCGCCCGAGTGAAAATATAGAGGGCCGCAAAACTTCTGAAACTGAAAACACAATCGGAGAAAGCAATCCGATGGATCCAACTGAAAAACCGTACAAATGTGACATTTGCCTTCGAAGCTACAGGACTCAATTCGATCTTCGACTCCATAAGAACGTACGCGATGAGAAGAATCCTTTTAGGTGCGAGGTGTGTGATAAATACTTTAGATTTAAATCAGTATACCAGATTCACTTAAAGAAACATTCCAACAAAAAACTTTATAAATGCAGTTTCTGCCCTGCGGCATTTAAATTTAAATGTAATCTTCGTTCCCACATGAACGTACATGATGACCAGAATCCTTTCAGGTGTGAATTGTGCAACAAGAGTTGTGCTAGTAAAAGAGAACTTGAAAGACACGTAGCCAGTCATTCGAATGAAAGAACTTTAAAGTGCCCTTTATGTCCTTCGATGTTTAAAACTAAAAATAACCTTACTAAGCATATGAACATACATAAAGATCAGAATCCTTTCAGGTATGAATTGTGCAGTAAGAATTTTACATCTAATTATGCACTTGAACGTCACATGACCAGTCATTCGAATGAAAGGCATTACAAGTGTAGAGTTTGTTCTAAGATGCATAAAACTAAAAAGAGCCTTTATATGCATATGAATGTACATAAAGAGCAGAATCCTTATCGATGCGAACAGTGTAATAAGAACTGCAGTTCTAAAAATAATCTGAAAATTAACATGGCGTCACATTCAGAAGCTAGGCCTTACAACTGTCACATTTGCTCTTTGTCCTATAAAACAGAATTTAATCTTATTCGTCACATGAAGATGAAGCATCAACAGGATAATTTGAAATGAAATGAGATTCGCAAAAAATATTCTAGAACTTCCAAAAACAGTATTCATATTAATTATTAAGTAACAGAATACTCTGCATTAGAATTTTTAATAAAATAGGGAAGTTGAATTTGGGAAATTAAATATTGTGCCTTTATGATAACTGTGATAATGCATCCTCAATCTTGAAGACAATTTTAAAAAGAAGTACTTATTTTTTTATTTGCATATATAGGATTATAATATACATAGAGTCAGTCATATGAATCATGTCCAGCAGAATTATTTGGATTGAAATAGGAAAAGTAGAGGTACTTTTTATTATACAGAGAATTTCCGGCTTATACAAGAACTTAAAAACAGGAAATAAGAGTTTCATTATAGAGCTCGAGGGATATTTCTTCTAAGTCTTAGTATTTAAAAACGTAAAGTAAAGAATTTTTTATCATCCTGATGAACATATTTATCGTGGCATTCTATCAATATAAAACTAAAGAAAAATAAAGAATATACAATGAATATTGCTCTAGCTCGCCTGATAGTGAAATTTCTCTAGTTTGATCAATTGTCATTTCTGGAACAAACAATGTCTTTTACATCTGATTTAAAAGATGTTTATATTCTTACTTTTTGAAGCCAGACAATATCAATTTTTAAAAATCTTCCTTGAATATTAACAACGAGTAATTTAATCAATCATGAAGATTTTATAAAAAAACTAGATATAGGAAATCTAGAAATAAGATATTTTTCGGAATTTGATACCATTAACTTTTAAATATTTTAAAAGAATAGTTATTTGTTTTTACAATTCTAATAACGATTCACATGTTTTTTTATAATAAATTTTATATATCTATATCTATTTTTATTTTACTTAGAAAGAAGTCTCTTTTGCCGTTTTATAAAAAAAAAAAAGAAAATTTGAAATTTTTATTTTATTGAATTTTATGAAAATTACTTTTCGCTTTATTGGATAAATCATGAGGGGGGGGGGATTTTTCCAGTTAGAATTCAGGCTCTTTAGAATACAAGAAAAAAATATTCTGAAGCAATAATTCTTACTCAATTTAAAGTTTCACAAAGTTTAGTTATCCATAAAATGTCTACTTCAATTAGCCGAAGTCATATTGGTTCTTTCTTTCTTTTACTCTTTCTGGTAAGTTTTTTTAATGAAACAATGGGCATGAAGTGACTATTTAATTTTTACTTAAAATATTGTTTCATTTTATAATTTTTATATATTGATAATTACACTTATATACTTATTTGTAATATAATTTTAATTCATAAGTTCATGCTCAACACTTATTCAATATCCGATAGTGACTCCGAAGTAGCAACTGGTTTTCTGAACATAAGAGTTTTAAGGCAAGGCTCTCTCGACTTTCTTTACTTCAGGAGCATTATTAAAAGACCACATCATTCATTCAGGAATATTATTTGTTTCCTTCGAAATCTATTCTTCTGATGATGTGTCTACGACTCAAGAGCATTCAGTAGAATAATTTATCAATTGTCTAGAACATTTTCTTCTTGGTCGATATAATTAGATTCTTTATCAGAAAGATATAATACATGCTTATTTCTTCAGGTATCTGCAACCAAATTTATCTTCATAGTCTGCACTACTCTTATCCATTATGGTAGTTTTTCTTTCGTAGAAATATATATTGTCAGGACAAATCATCGTACTAAATATTTATAAGATTGAAATGCCACTGCTTAACTACAATTTAGCCGTGTCTTGTACCTCGAAATTCCAAAGGTAAACAATATGTGATTGTGATTCATGAAATCAGCATAAGTAATAAAAGGGCTGCCGGATTCAATACACCAGAAAGTTTAAACCCAATTTTTTATCATATTGAATAGCAACTTTGGTCACATGATAAGTACAGCTCGACATTCTGCTGAATGGCTTGAAAAATCGACGACGAGCTGTACTTGCCAGAAGTTGATGTACTTTTTATATATGATTCATTTGCTTTTGTCAGTGCTTTTTCCCATCAGCAAAATCTGTTTAAAAAAGCATTTGTAAGAATATTGAAGGATTACAAACTTATAAATTAAAAGTAACAAAAACAAGTAACAAAAGTTTACATTTTTCATTAGTTATTGGGACACATTAGGATAGTAAAGGTAATGCAATTCACATATTTTTTGCTTTTCGTTGCATGAATTCTGAATCTCGATTTTGAATAATTTGGCTAGTTTTGCATATTAATTTTACATTTATTAATATACAATTGATTAATTATTTATTATTGTATAGCAAACTTTATTACTTATTATTATTTATTGTTATAAATCAGTATCTTTATTTTTGTCATTTTTTTTTGTCCGCTTTAAATCATTCTTAGTGTTGAAATGAGAAGAAGTTTTTTTTTCTTTCATCATTTATCCTAATTTTTATAACAGTTCAAGCACATTTGTCTAATAAATATTTAGCAGTTTCTGGACTACATTCACTAGCTATAAATCTAGTAAGATCCATCTATTCGAAGGCCTTTTTCAAAAACGTAATTCAAAGACATCATGAAGTTATTCCAGTGACAAATCGGCCAGTGTACACCGACAACAAGGCCTCTTAACCATAAAACAGTATCGCCTTCAAAGAACAAGTGGCAGGACAGAAAGACATTGAACTTGCCCTTGTAGAGAACTGGTGGAACTACCCACGCCTTTCCTCGACCAAATATACAAAATGGCAATATATTTTAAGACAAAAACACAGAATTGCTATTGAAAATCTGGACTCGTGGTTTCATGGTTGCTTCCGCGGCAAAGCGGAAGATTAAACTATCTCTTTTTGCGGGAAGCGGGAGAGAGAGTTCCAAGAGATGACAAAACGATGTATCTTTTTCTTTCTTTTGAAGGCATGTCGTAAAACGGATGACTAAAATTATGAGCCTAGTAGGTCAGCAAATAAATTCATTACATGAAAAAAATACCAAATTTAAAAAAATTAATTTTCTAAAAATAAGGGTTTTGTGTTGAACAATTTTTTTACCGCCCCTTGACTTGGGTCTTTTTAGAAACAATTGGCTGATAAGCTAAAAATCGATCCTGAGTGCGTTCTGTTAGTATATACACACGCACACACATATTATATATATATATATATATATATATATATATATATATATATATATATATATACAGTGGGTAAAAAAAGTTTCCGTACGGAAGATTAAAATAAAAATAAACTAGCATAATTTCCAATCTTTGCTTTTTATCTTTATAAACTACTTATATAATGTTAATACGAGTCTTTAAAAGGGAGTTTCATAATAAATTTCTCTTTTTTACAAAACTCAGCAAGTCCGTTTGCAATTTTTAAGATAAATGACGAAGTATCATGCAAAAAAAGTTTCCGTACGCAATATGCAAATTCCTCCTGGCGTGCTCTACAATTAATTCACAGTAAATATTCGAAGTTTGATGGTTTGTCAGAGTGAAGAATACGACATAACAACAGTTGTTTAATTCCAATGTTTCGCTGATCGTCTTAAAATGGAAATTCAGAAATCCATTCGTGAGTTCATGATTCTTTTGCAAAAAAATGGATTGTTTATGAAAAAATCAGTGAAATGACTTACAAACAAAAGTCTACAGTGCAGTATATTATTAAAAGTTACCATGATGTGTAAACATTTGAGGATAGAGATCGATCCGGAAGAACTCCGAAGTTAAATCGCTTGCATAAAAGAAATATCATATGTAAGGTGCAAGATAATCCCTCGAATTAGTGCACCTCAACTTGCAACTGATTTAATGGTTAATTACAATATTAAATTCGCATCTTGAATTGTAAGAAATGTCATTTAAAAAAATGGTTATAATGGATGTGCCCTTCTGAAGCCTGTTATAAATCTCTGCTACAGAAAAAGCGTCTCGAATTTACAAAGAAGAATATAAGCAAGCCTCTATCTTTATGGGAATCGGTCCTTTTTAGTGATGAATCAAAATTTAATATCCGTGGGTCAGATGGTAGAGTTATGATCTGTAGGAAATCAAAACAGCATATGTTAATTAAGAATTTATGTGGAATTGTGAAGCACGGTGATGGTTGTAATATGGGATGGGGATGTATAAGTGCTGCTGGTGTCGAATATTTATGTTTTATAAATGGAAATATGGATAGGTACATACATCTTGAGATTCTAAAACAAAACATTTTAACCAATGCAAATAAACTGTTCCTTGGAATGGACTTTACTTTTCAACATTACAACGATCCTAAGCACACCTCCAAGATTTGTCAAGAGTAATGTCTCTATCATGTTAAAAAACATCTTCTTAGCCCTCCCCAGTCTCCCGATTTAATCCTTAAAGGATATTTATTGGAAGAAATCGGTCGTGAACTAAAAAATGACACAAAGAACAAGGTGGAACTCAAAAGGGTCATTCAAGACATTTGGAGTAGTATTTTTCCAAAAACAACAACAACAACAAAAAAAAAAACTGATGGTGGTTATGCCACAATATTTGAGAGAAGTGATAAAGATCAAAGGAAGGCCTACCGATCATTAAATGCAAGTTGGTCAGCAAGAAAAAGGTTTTATCATGTACCATGTAAATACCGTACGGAAACTTTTTTGTTCCTTATTAGTGGCAATCTTTTTATTCTTTCAATTTAAGTATTTAATTTTCTTCATAGTTTTTCCTTTATGGTATTCTTAAATAATGAATGAAATTATGTTAAAAAATTTTTAAAATTTTCATTTTCATAACAAAATATTTTGTGCCAAAAATTAAACTTTTATTAACAGTCATAGCTGCGTACGGAAACTTTTTTTACCCACTGTATATATATATATATATATATATATATATATATATATAAGTAACCAATCTAAAGTAAGAAATAGTTTGAAAACGAAACAAAACAGTTTTGAAATCGCAACTAAAATTTATTACCTATTCAAACTAAAACCAAAAAAAGAAAGAACTTCATAGTATTTAGAGAGTGCAACTGCAGCTATTTCTAAAACACAGATGAATTGAAACAAAAGTATTAGAATCAAGTTAAAAGGAAAATCAAAAAAAAAACCCCCAAAAAAATTAAACCTTTTGCGTTTATTTATATAGAAGCCATTGTTCATCCTTTAAAAGTGGCAATGAAAAAATGCCCATCTTTTTCAGGTGCAAAGAATACAATTACTTTGGAGTCTTGCTTAAAAATCGTCTAATGTAACAGGGGACTTCCACTGGAGAAATTAAGGCAGTTGCTTATTTTTTGACTTTATTAAAGCCATTAAATAAATGGATTTTGTCCAAATAGGTGATTAATGAACAAGTATTCATTCTCTACATAAATGCGTCTTCACCAAATGCGTTAATCTGGCTAACTAAATGAATAAAAGTAGATGATAAAAAAATCTATAGATCTTTCACTTCATTACTCGGACTATAAGTTAGAATCCGAGTTTAACAGTAAGTGTGAAGTCTAAAGTATTGCAAAATCAATCCTAGAACAATCAGTTTAATTGCTACTAACTTAGAAACAGCGATTGAGCTGAAACCGAATAAAGCTTTAAAATGAGAGTGGAATGAGAAATAACATATTTCCTAGTTTGTGGAAGAAAAAGCAAATTTTGATCTCAACTTTATTTCTAGTCAAGTATCCAACTGATTCAAACTGCCAAAATAAATAGCAATTTCAATAAAGTTTAATATTTTTCTCAATCCAATTTCGAATTTAACAGTGGTCTCTTTTTACAGTTGAAAAATTCAATTTCATTCACCCTAGTTAAAAGATGCAGATTTACTCAGATTTTGAATCTCACTAGATAATTTTTTAGGGATAAACATTTCCATCTTTTGTTAAAATTGTTTAAAAACAAATTTTTTTGATTTTCATTCTATGCAAATCTTTTAAGAGAAATCTTTTGAATTCTTAGATGCAAGACTTAAAACTTATAACTCTGCTAAAAGTCTTAATTGTGCCTTATATATATATAAAAGTCAATAATAGGCTTCCAAAACAATTCAACATTTTTTTTTTATATAGTAAGAAAAATTCTTCGAATCCAAACTGATGTGGCTTGTTACTTTTTCATTATCTCACTGCCATTCAAAATCGTAAAAACTGGTAATATTTAAATTTATCTAAAAAAAAACATACTATTAAACCAATCGCTATTAAAAGAAAACCAGACTAAATGGATTTAATATATACAACAATTCCTTACTATGATGATTCGCACATTTATATTTGAAAAATTAAACTTTTTGAGCAGATGCACATATGTATTCACAACATACGATGGAAAATTCTCTCCAGTAGAGAAAAATTCGATTTTTTTTCATATCCAGTAATAAAGAGGAATATGCTATCATGTAATTAAAAAAAAATTCAAGTCTATGTTCCCCCATCTTATTTCTAAGAAAATTTCACAGTAATAAGCCTCGAATCTTCCAGTTCTAAATGAAGTTAGCACCAAGATATTTTGTTGAATCTTCTACATTTTTATCCGCAGCTTCGAAGAATACCTTCTCCTTGCCTCCCCACACTGTCATATCGGAAAACACTAGTTAGCTCATCTAACAAGGAATAATAGCCATTTTAGAACTTTTTATACTAAATATTCGAAGATTGAGAATAGTTTCATTCTTATTCGAAAGCCACAGGTTGAAATTCTAATGCGTCCTATAAACTTCAAAATAGTTCAAAACATTTCAACGGAGCAAGTGAGTTTGCTTTCAGGAATGAAAGGCAGAAAAGCGAACTCGATACAAAAAAAATATCAGCGGAATAAAGGAATTTATCTAAAAATTGAGAAAGGCAACAATTTTTACAATTTAAAAGTTAAATCTCTACTATATGTACTTTAACCATGCCACTTCGACGTTTTCCATCAGTAATTACAAATCAATATCTCCAATATAATAAATTTTATTTTCTTAGCTTTTAAACACTTCCCTTATTTTAAGAATGAACAGTTCTTTGAATAATTCGTTTCATTTATTAAATATCTAGTTTTGTATATAACATTTTATATTAAATTTATAATCATTTCATCTCAGAATATTTCTAAAATGTTCCGTTCTAGCGTTTACAGTTTTAAGAACTCCAGTATAGCTCTGATTTAGCCGAATTCCTCTGTTCAGTCATGCGTAATCCAAATTCGATAGAAATATGTCAGTGCACGCCTTTCATCAAACATCCGCTTACAAATTATGAAGTAAATGGGCGATACTCTTATATGCAATTAAAAATTTCAAAGCTTAAAAACTTTCAAAAGTGAGAGTTGAGCCAACTTTTTATTTGTACTATAATCGTCAAAACAAATTCTACGTTGAGTAATCTTCATATTTTAGACCTCTCTTCGAATCTGAAAGAATATTTTGGAATCGGGGGTCAACTTAAGTCAGCTTAGAAAAGGAATGAAAGATGGATGAAATGTAGTATATTAGGCTTGCAAAAAAATTTGGACTTACACCCAGTTTGACCGAAATTTGTCAATGGGTTTATCTGTACTTTAGTTCATTTGTATCGAAATACGATACTTCAAAATGCATCGAATTAGACGATGAAATAAGACCTAAAATTCCAGCTCTGTATGAAATTTTGGACAATTGTACCAATAATTAAATATATTTTGTCTGTGTATTGATATGATTACTCAAACGCAGATGGAAAGATTTACTCCACTGTCATATTCGCGCCAAAATGCAGATTTCAGAGTTTTTGGACTAAATTTTTGGTTATCTGAGCCCAATAATTCAAAAGAAACGAGCAAGACAAATGAAATTTAACACTTTGCCCTAAACATCAAAAAAAATAGGTCTTTAAAAAATTTCAAACTCACGTTGGTTAGATGCTGGAGACTCATAAGTTTATTCCATTCTCTTCATTAAACTACGAAATACGCCACATTGCAGAGTTATGTGAGAAAAGACAAACGGTCCGCTAAAAGCTAATGCTACTAAAACTGGCAACAAAAGTAATTTTGTGTATATCACCGCAGATGTTTTCGTTTTAACGCTGATATTTTTAGGATATTTTAGGTTGGAATGAAATCAGAATTAATATAATTTCCATATAAGAAGGATTCTCATCTTATAATCAAAATATACTGCATTAGATTAATTTATACTTTATAAATAGGGGAATAAGATTTCAAAGGGTTATAAGGGAAAACACAATAGAGTGAGGTGCTGCGTAAAATTTCAGTCTGATAACCGAAGCTAAATTTATTTTGTGAAAAAAAAAGGAACCTTAATTTTTAACAAAGTAAAATCATTAATAAGATTTAACTAAAAAAATAATTTTGAATCATAGAAGCTCCTAATTACTCCTAGTAACATTTAATAATTCCTTCGTAAAACTCCTAAGAAAATAGGAAAATTACTTACTCCTAAGAAATTTACTTCATTTTCCAACGTGACCCTGTGTCAGGAAGAATGAATGAAATTAAATTACAAATTCTACAAATTATATCAAATTTCAAAACAACTGTAGAAGCGATTGTAATAACTTATATTGGCCATCACATATCATTTTTAATTTGCTTCCAACTTGTGATTTTCTGACGGTGTGCATCAAGGAAAAAAATTTGTTGATTACAAATCAGATATTTTTAACAATCAAGTGAAGAGAACTACTCTGAATGTTGCCTTTATTCTGCTTCTTGCAGCATTTCTCAATTAGGCGTAATAATGATTTTCCCGCTTAAAGATAAAGAATGTATTACAATAATGAGGTATTATGATCCTTTTAAGTTACAATTTTCCCTTTCATTAAGGAATACTTCACGATTTCAGTTCCCAAAGGGTCCAATTGAAGCGACTTACCAGTTAACCAAAAGGGAGAACGATTTTTCGAAAAATAATAAAACCCTAGTCGTACAAAATTATAAAAAAGAAATGGAAAAACATTCAATTCAATTGTTTACCATAAAAAAATTATTACAAATAAGAAAAGCAACATTTTAATAAATTCTTTTTCCACAAGGCGAGATCTATATAATCCTACCACTTCACAGCTTCAAAAGTAGTATAAAATATAAAATAACATAATTTTTTAAATTATTATAAAATATACTACCATAAGCATACTGTTATGAATGACAAAAACTCACACAATGCACCAACCTCAGTAACAGCTGAACACACAACTTAATGATGCACCGTTATCAAAGAAATTTGCCAAAAAATATTGTGGAAGGAAAGATTGAGAAATCAATTAAGACTTTCGAGTTGACTATAGTTACGAAACAACAAGTGCTCCTTTTTTTCGCAATGGGAACTTTAAAGCAACTTGCGATTGATGAAGGAAAGAGATATGCTGCAGCAGTGTTAATTGTGTTAGAGAATGACTTCTATATGGATGATGTTCTTTCTGGTTCTGATTGCTTAGAATGTGCAAAAACGATCCAACGAGAGTTGATTGAGATATTGTGTAGCGGAAGGTTTTGACAAATGGTGCAGTAACACAGCGGAGCTTACATTAAATAAAGAATTATACCCCTTATCTTATGCAGAAGAAACCAAAGTACTGGCTGTTATTTGGAAATCTAAAGACGACCGTTTTGCGTTCAAAGTGTGGAGTGAGGATTTTGGTGTGACAAAACGACAAGTTTTATCACCCATAGTTTGTGTTTTTGATCCATTCGGTATTTTAGGTCCAGAGGTTACCAGAGCAAAAATATTTTTGCAGCGGTTATGAATATTGGAATTAAATTGGGACGATCCTCTTCCTACAAAGAAAAAGAACGAATTGTTATGATTTTCATCAATTTATCAACGGTATTAGATTTGACAGGTGTATATTACTTTCAAGCTTATATTTGATTGAAATACATGGCTTTGCGGATGCTAGCGAAGTCGCTTATGGTGCAGTGATTTACTTCAAATTGCATTCAAAGACTGGTGAAGTGTCTGTAAAATTAGTAACTAGTAAGTTCAGAGTGTCACCATTAAAACGTCTAAAAATTCTTAAATTGGAGCTTTGTGCAGCAGTTCTGCTCTCCAAATAAATAGTTCCGAGTAATTTCCGCCTTCAAATTGGATATAAGATACCATATGTTATTCTTAATCCGAATGTTCTGTAATGTGAATTTTAAGACCAATTTTACATGAAAAGTTTTTATTGCAGTTATTGCATTTAAAAGGATTCTACTCATCACGTGTTTTCATTTGGAGTACAAGATCTTTTTTCAATTTGCAGACTGAGGAGTAGACGCCACAATTATCAGTCCTCTCCCTGGAAGGTTTTTGCCTCATGTGTTATAAGAAGGAACTTGATTTCGAAATATTTGCCCCATAGTTTGGACTTGTAAGCCTGGAATTTTGCATGCTTGCACGAATGAAACGAATTTTTAAACAATTATATGAATGATAAAATGTATCACACACACCACACGAATAATTAATTATCTTTGTCCGTTATCATAAAATTAATGGAACAGAGTACAGGCATGAAAAAAGACACAAGTGAAGAAATTTGAGATTAGACACTACGGGTCAATACTCATGTATATAAAACTCTTTAAACAATCATATGGAGTACAAACTGTATTTTCGGTACTTAACCCCCTCCCCCTTTCCCCCCACTTCAGATGCAAAATTATCTCCCCGTCCCTGCCATCAACGAAAAGAATATTTATCAATGCGGAATAGAAATAGTGACCTTATTCACGGAAAGTGCAAGAGAAAAAGTTGTAAATACAGAAAAAAATACCTATGTAAATACATTCATATAATCAAATAGGCACTTCTAATTAGACACCTTTAGCGACCAGCTGGCTCGCTGTGAATAAAGATTAAATTCAATTTCAACTACATCGTTCAAATATAATTTTACGTATTCCATTAAACTCTCAACATTTAAAACTGCATTATTTAAGTTTTCCTACACATATTATGTTCAATGAACAGATGATCCTTTCTGATAATTCGTACTTATCTCATAATACCATAGCGTTATTAGCCGAATCGCGTATTTATTTTTCTGTCTTCTAAATTTGGCAATATTGTTGCTTCACTTTCTTATTTGTTTTGTAAAATACTGAAACCTTAACTAGTTCTTCTTTAGCTTATAATAATGGGGGGGGGAGAGATAAAGCATTTAATGAAAAATTAAAATAGTTTTAATTTTAGGAAAATAATATAATCTACTGTTGGACATTAGGAAAAAAAACAATTGAAAATTTCCAGAACTTTGGAAAAATTTCAATCACCTTTAAATTGTTACAGTATCATTAAAAAGATTTTTTTTTTTTTTTTCAAATTTGTAAGATGTATTTTTGTACAATAGTATTTTCATAAATTATCGCAAGAAAACATCGAAATTCAGCCTACTTTTTTAATACATAAAATTCTACTTAAAACTTTAAAAAAATCAACTCGAGTTAAACATTATAGCGTCAAAATATATATATATGCATATGCTGTAAGTCAGACGTTCTGACCTCCGTTCTAGAATGCTCCAGCCAGCGCACACGCAAATAGAGCGAGAGGCAGAAAAACTCACCCATTCATTCTTATCAGTAGTACAAATATCAGTTTAACCCTCCAGTTGCGTATCCAGAGATATCTGCGGGTTGGCAATCAGTCCATTTTCTGTGGCATCCCGCGTTTTTCGCCGTTTAGAGTGCTTATTTTTACGATTACTGATTTTTATTATGACATATTACTATCGTTGTAACATATAATATCACTTCACTTTCTTTGAAAAATATTTGAACTTATTTGTAAACATCGCATCTAAGCAGTGATTTTAAATAATTACGCAGCCAGAGGGTTAATCATGACACGAACTGAAGACTATAGAAAATAAAATTTCGTTCTTGGCTAATTTCACAAATTCATTGCACGTTTTAAATGAATGAATTATAATTGTGTTAAAGGTGGAATGTAATAAAATAAAAACAATAAAAACGTAATACAAAATTCTTGCTTAAAGAAAAAGATAAATAATTTTTACCTAAAACTATTAATTCCTCAGAATAAAATTTCATATGAGAGGTAAAATAAATACCCAAAGGAATGAATTATCTCTGCATTTGTAGCTTATCCAATTGTATCTGACTTAAATTATTGAATTTTAATTGGATAAATTATTTAAAAATAGAAAAATATCTAAATTATTCTCATATGTGGATCAATTTATATAACTTACTTCCTACTGAAGGTCAAAATTTAGAGAGATAAACTGTGAATAAATGTGAAAATAATTCTCATATAAAAAAAATTCGCGTCATTCAATTGATTCGAACATACCATCAATCGATAAAACAGCATGAATTTTATATGAATTTGTTGAATAAAGGTCTGTACCTTGAGCACATTCTACTAAACTATGACTAGACAATAAAGTCTCTAACAGAAATATTAAACATTACGATCTGTAAAGTCATTTTTAAATTAGTTCTGAAAAACATGCTCCTGTAAGTCATTTCTGTAAGTCATTCAATTTCTATTCAGAGCATTCATAAATGCTGCGTTACAACAATCATTTTACAATGATTGCTGTGAAGGAAATTAAGACTGACTTTTATCCAGAACGGATCATGCTGTTAAAAAAATGAATAGGGATAGTTGGAAACAAACAGGATTCGAGGAAAAATTTATTCTCAAGGTTGAAATTTGCTTTAGCTTAGTGATATTAAAGTGCCTTTTCGGAAGGAACACGACGACTTTTTGAGACGGACATCGTAAATTTGTACCCCGTTCATATGTCGACTATATTAAATCGAAGTAATTTGAACAAATAGAATCAATAGTTATGATCATCTCGAATTTTTCTTGCGCTCTTATTTATTTTCATTTATTCTTATTTTTCAGAAGGAAACAGACATTCTAGACAGACTCTGAGTGCTATGGAAATATTTGAGCATCAAAAGTTTAATTCAACTTATATTAATTTTTTATGTCATCGTTGTTAGTAATTAGAAAAAAGAAATCATTCACTATATTGAGATTTTTTTTATTGTATGCGAATAATTATGCGTTTCGTTTAACTTTGTTTAAATATACAATGCTAATACGAATATATATATTCCTTCCTTATTCGTAGTACGTTCGTACGGTATTCGTAGTACGTTTTTATTAATTCAATCTGTTTTCCAAACCACTTAACCCTCGAAATGGATTCCAATGATATACATGTCCCTCAACTGATATCAACATGTCTTTGATTTCCGAAAACTGTGAAAGAGACGTGCTAATACATTTGCAACATATTTAGAAGAAGAACAAGGATTTGGGGATGCACTTCATAATATATAAACGTTATCAGATGAGGAGGACATCAACTGATGTAGAAATATCTAAACTAAATAAGTACCACATCAGTAGGATATGTTTCACCTTAATCTCGGTTTATTATACAAGTTCATACAAGATATTTTTTTTCTATGTGATTATGTTTAAAAAATAATTCTCTATTACTACAAATTAAATAACCAAAGTAAAGCGACCACATTACTTATCCATTCGGTTACTCTTTCAGCTACAAAGGGAAAAAATTACTCGACATTAGCAGGGAATATATAATGAAATCTTGACATGAATATTTGTGCGAAATGCATGAAAACTAGCCACTTAAAGAATGCGAAAAATGAAAGGCCAAGGAGACAGGGAACTTTTTGAAATTCGTTGTCTTCTTACTTGAAAATTGTTATCGGCTTTTGACATCAAAACAATAGATAAGAACCATGTTTTAGATAATCGGTTCTCTTCCTACAAAACGTGGCTTCAATAAAATTGCAATTTAAGGATTCCATTTTCCTAGAAATTAAAAGTTTAATTGATACAGAAAAATCCAATATCGTCAACACAATCTTAAATTTCACCGAATAAAACCCGACAAGATACTTAAATAAATAATTCTCATAAATCATGGTTTTTATAGAGGCAAGAGATTATCAAATCGTGTGTGGGATTAATAGGTGGAAATCAAAAAAAAAAAAATTACTTATGTATAACAATTTCATTTGCAATAAGAATATGAATATGTAATTTAAAGGATTTTAAATTCTTTGGTATATTACTATATGAAAAATAAAATTATATGCAAGGCTAGATAAAATATGTAACGAATGTAAAAAGCCGATAAGAGATGATCAAAGTTTAGCACATTTTGTTGCATCAGTTTCTGTTATTATTGCAATTACAATCATTGATGTGTGACTTTGACTGGAAACTTTTCATTCGTAGGTTTATGCATTCATTCAACATTTTACGATTGCTTTCAACAAACTGATTTTATTCAAAAAATAAAACGGCTAGAAAAGGCAGGTGATTCATGTATGATATTCAGCTTATTATGGGAATAACTCGTCATCTATATCAGCTGAGGAAAGTAATTGATATGCAAAAGATATGATTGAAATAACATGAAATATCCAGGGTCACATTTTCAGGCATTTTAATGGGCCCTTATAAAAATCATCTGTATGAATGTATAACTGCAGTTCCTATTACACATTTTGCATCTGTAAGGATTCTGCTCTTTCTATACGTTCATATGCACAATAAAGTTATTTTTTAGTGTTAAAATTCGAAGAGCACACCACACACTTGTAATGTCTTTCATTCGAATGACTGGACATGTGACATTCAAGCTCTCGTTTTGAAGCACAATTCTTTTTGCGCAATTCATACCTGAAAGGAATATGGTCTTCATGTACGTTCACGTGGGCAATAAGATTACGTTTAAATTTAAAAGCTATAGTGCAAAAACTGCATTTATAACGTTTTTCGTTAGAATGTTTGATGAAGTGTCCGTGGTAGTATGTTTTAGATGCAGATTGCATTTGACACACCTTGTATCTAAAATCATTTTTCTTAATGTGCATGTTCTTATATCGTCGAATTTTTGTTTTAGTTTTGTACGTTCGTAGGCAAATGTCACATTTGTAACCAAATTAAAAAAATATATATATATTATCAAGTTTAAAGCCAAAGAACCAGAAAGAAAGATATAATGAATCCGTTCTGAAGAGTTGGAAAAAATATATAGTTGGGAAAAATAAATTTTATTCTTTATTTTGCAATATTGATTGACCGTCTTCCAACCGGAAATTTAGCCACATACGCACAGAAATCTTTCATCATCAAACAATAGTCCTCTCAAATCATCGATTTTAATTCCTTATTTAACATTTTATTTAATTTAATTTGAAAAATTACTATTTAAAAATAGCAATTTCTTCCATGAATATCTTACGGCTTAGAATATGGATTCACTTCGATTTCGAACAAAAACATTCTGAAATAAAAAACGCAAACGGAATGATTCATTTTTAATTGGTGATATAAACAGCTTAATTGACTGATGTAAGCAAATTCAACAGCAGTTGTTGAATTGACAGTGAAAATATCACAACGGAAGAAAGATTTTTCTTTCACTTACTCTAGCATTTCAATGAAAAATAAAATTACTGCTTTTGCAAAACGGCCAACACATCCTACTAATTGATTGGTCACTCATTTTCAAAACCAGAAATTCATCGAACAATCCATTAAAATTATATTATCATTTCCTTGACATAAACAATTACGAAAATCATCATCAAAACCAATTCAGTGGGATCTCAAGACAATTCTGATGTACTAAAATGAATTAATCCTATTTAACTTAACCCATTTATCTGTTTTGCTATAAACTCATATATAGCTAAACACAAAACCTGTGAAATGATTAATCAAACATGGAAAATTGTGCAAAGCAAGACTGAAACAATATTAATAGTTCCAAATATGGTCAGTATTTTATTCATCTCAAAAGTATGAAACTTTCACTTCGTTTAAATCCCTTCAATAGAAACTTACAACTAATAATGAATGGCTTCTAAACCAAAATACATCCCAAAAAGGCAGAACCAGTAATGCGTCATCTTACTGCTTCGTTCTCTACAGTACCCCCACGTAAGATGAAACCTCAAGGCATATTTTTTGTGTGAGCATAAATTATAGGTATCCAAAAGGCATCTTAAATCGAGAAATCATGTGAACTGCAATCTAATTCAATTATATTTTTGAAACCAAATATCCGAAGAAGAAAAAATAATATTAAAATCATCAAAAAATGAATTTGTCATATCCATTTTAAACATTTCTTAATTCATTTCAGTTATCCCAAGAAATGAAAACAAAGATTCTTTATTCAAAAATTCCTTTTAAATAATATGGAAAAGATATTTAAGTGGCAAATTGAAATAAAGCGAACTGAGTGAGTATGCATCGTAAGTAGAAAAGAAATCAACTGATATTAAAGGCAGGAAAATTTTAGTCAGATTATAATGTAACAGGACAAATCAACAGTATTTTATTTAATCTGACTTCATTCTTTAAACTTTTTAGTGATTTTATTCTTGTTTGACTGAAGTAGTATTAATGTTATTTGAAAATGATTTTAAAATATATTCCAATATAATAAAATCATTTACCTGTGTCTGATGAATTTTATCCCAATTTGTAGCTTTAAATATGCAGGTGAGATTTTATATTTATGTATTTCTGAAAGAATATTAATAAACTTTATTATAATTGCGTAATTTTAAATTATTCTTTATTTTTTAATATATATTTTTCAGACTTTTAAATATACAAATGAATATTATTCGAACTTTAATTTTATTTTTTAGAAAAAACTCTATCCTTAGATATTTGTAACATTCTTGAATTTATTTTGATCGCCTTAATATTATAAATTAGTAAATATTATAAATGAAACAACATTAAAAATTACCTTTTCATATCTATGGTAAATAGAGTCTGTATATTATAATCTATATGATCAAAAAAAAAAAATACTTCTATTTTTCTCAATAAGACTCAAGAATATCATTAAGTATTTGAATATTCAGCGCAAATTCCTTTAGAGAATTGTGCACATATCATAAGGGGTTTTTCGGAGGATTAAATGCACAAGCTTACATGTAAGTACTATTTTTACAATTAAATGTTGAATAGCAATGAGATAAAATTTACTCTTTGACGATATATTGATTTCTTGGAATTTAGTGTAAAAATATAATAATAAACGATAATCAGATTCATTTATTTCAGATTCATTTCAGGAAATAAAGTTTCTTAATGGTTTAAAAAAAATCTGTGTAGGCTCAGTTTTTCTTTCGCAACTTCTCAACAGCAAATAAATTTTACTGTTTTTGTACAATTTCGCTCTTTTTATGTAATAAATTATTGAGAATTTAAACAGATATATTTAATTGTTTTAAATTCATTTTATTATAAAATTGGATTAGTTTCTATATAATGGATAATGTAGAATAATATCAATATTTTATTTTTATTTACAGCTATAATCAAATATAAGAACGCAGACTGTTCTGACATTTAAACATTTCTTCTTTCATTCACCGAAAGTGCTATATTTGTTTGAATTCAATAATTTGCAGACATAAAAACAATCTGAATATGGAGAAAGAAGCTACATACATTTGTGATAAGTGCAAAGAAAATGCAGATGCTAGTGAAAATAAATCAAAAAATTATGAATGGGTGTTTTTATTAGAATCCTCATTCCTGTGTGCTAAATGTTCAAAAGACTTTCACATAGGATTCAGAGTTACGGATAAGATATCATTCCTTGATGCATCAAAAAATTCAGCGCATGAATTAGTTGCCAAGCCGAGTGAAAGTGTGAATGCCGATGAAGGTTCCAGAAATGAAGACAGAATTCAAGAAAGCCAGCCAGTCGAATCAAAGGAAAAACCACACAAATGTGATGTTTGCCTTCGAACATACAAAACCAGATCAGGTCTTCTAAGCCATAAGAATGTACACAATGAGGAGAATCCTTTTAGATGCGAGTTGTGTGATATGCAATTTCCATCTAAAGCAGATTACAAAGAACATTTAAACAAACATTCCAATGAAAAACGTTATAAATGCAGTTTTTGTGCTTCGGCCTTTAAATTTAAAAAAAGTCTTAAGGCCCACATGAATATGCACGATGACAAGAATCCTTTCACGTGTGAATTGTGTAAAAAGATATGTGTTTCTAAACACAAACTTGAACGTCACTTGTCCAGTCATTCGAATGAAAGACCTTTCAAGTGCTCTTTATGTACTTCGATGTTTAAAACTAAAAATAACCTTACTACGCATATGAACGTACATAAAGATCAGAATCTTTTCAGGTGTGAATTGTGCACCAAGAGTTGCGCTACTAAACAAGCACTTGAATGCCACATGTCCAGTCATTCGAATGAAAGACGTTATAAGTGTGGACAATGTTCTTCGAAGTTTAAAACTAAAGGTAGTCTTATTGTGCATAAGTACGTACATAAAAAGCAGAATCCTTACCGGTGTAAAGAGTGCAATAGGAACTGCTGTTCTACAACCAGTCTCAAACAGCACATGGCGTCTCATTCCGATGCAAGGCCTTACAAGTGTCATATTTGTTCTTTGTCCTACAAAGCAAAATCTAATCTCACCGTTCACATGAA
Organism: Argiope bruennichi; assembly: GCF_947563725.1. Taxonomy (NCBI): domain Eukaryota; kingdom Metazoa; phylum Arthropoda; class Arachnida; order Araneae; family Araneidae; genus Argiope; species Argiope bruennichi. The sequence goes on from NC_079157.1 coordinate 36,592,259, forward strand.
GAAGAAACATCAAGAGGATAATTTGGAATAAAAAGAGAAAAGCTGCAAAAACTGTTTTTTCCCCCATGATTAGAGTTCAGTTTTTGTATCAAGTAAAAAAACACTCCTTGAAAGATGTTTTTAGCAGAAAAGTGAGTTTAATTTGACAAGTTGTTATACATCGTGACTTTTTTGACGGAAGTGATGACCTTTCCTGAAATCGGCTCAATGATCCAAGAGACTGCTTTAAATTTCAGTGCTCATTTTATAGTCATGTATTAAATTATAACACGTGCATATAGTTATAAAATATAATCAGCAGCATCAATCACATAATAGATCTTCATTTGTGTAAAATATTCAGCACGAAATAAAAATGTTATAAGAAAATGGTAAGAAAACATTTTTTTGCAGATTTGCAGAGATATTCTTTCTCTTCTGAGAATAAAGATAGCATACTTGAGAAATTTTCTTTTAATCATCATGCTACAGGGTTTTTTTTTCCTAAAATAGTATTTTAATAATATAAAACTAATAATCAAAGAGATATCTGTATAATAAGAATTTTGAGCACGTACAGTTGTGTCATTTGTGCAGTATGATAGTCATTTATGAAAGATATAATTTTCGTGGAAATTGAGGTTTGACATGTGAAAATAAAATTATTTTTAATTTTGAAATGTGAGTAATATGAAAGTTTTATATTTATTTCCAGTTCATGAAGAGTTTTGCTTTAATTTCTGTTTTTAAAATTTTTTAAAACCATATTTTTGGTTTTTAACTACTTTACCTGAAAGAATGGTTTTGAATTACTTTCAATGAAATCTAATCAACCAAATTTCATACTGAATAAATCTTTCGAAAGTTTCTAAAAATAAATTCCATAAATGCATATCTATTTTTAATTAATTAAAATATTTCGTTTTCTTTTTTATACAATTGAAAAAGAGATTTTTATTATTTTGCAAATATTAAACTTAATTTTCTTTTCCACATCTGACACACGAGTTTTTGGGGGGCCCAAAAGAATGCAGGAAAACGTGACGCTGATATATTTATGCAATTTAAAATCATTTTGTTTATATATTGGTAAAATACAAACTTCCCTTAGTTGAAATAGTAAGAAATGAAAATACAGCACATAATAAGATAAAAACAAATGCCTTATATATAATATTTATTATTTCTTTATTCTCTAATCAGAATCAAACGTCTAAACCACGTTTAGACGTTTGTGAACGTGCAGTCCGACAAACGGACAACCCTTTGGCGTATTTGGCTCCAGATTTGAAAAGCATATGTTAAATCTGGGCATCAAATATTACTAATTTAGCGTTCTTCGTTTTGTTATAATCGTAATAATATATAAGCCACAGGACTGACAGATTTCCTCTGAATGCATTTCGTTCAAAATTTGATAGACATTTAAAACTTTGAAGTAGACAAGATCATATACAAAATTTCACCCATCAAGCTGAAAACGCATTTGAATAATTATGTTCACTCGTAGGTGAAATATTTTAGAAAAATATATTTGACGGATTTTGGGAGATCTAAAACGTAGTAAAATAGGGAGATCGATATTTTTTAAAAACTATTATAAGTGCAAACTATAAAATTATATTTAAACTATTATATATAAACTATATTTTTTAACTATTATACATTAGGGCTAGACACCCCATCAACCCATTCTTAATTGATTGACTGCTGACTTTTCAATAAGTTGGCACGATTTTATCATGTTTGACAAGCAAAAGTACATTAATCTTCAGTCTTGCTGAATATTTAACTATTGTGTCGTACTTTAAACAGTACGAGGCCGAGATAACCTGATTGGTCGGGCGTTGGATTCACATCCGTTCGGTTGCGAGCTCGAACCCTGCCGGACGAAGACCCTCTGTGTGACTGATGTAACTATGTAATCCATGTGTATGGTATAAACTGTAACCCATGTAACTCCGTGTATATGCCATAAGTTTTTCGTAGCCACAAAGTTGTCCAAGTCGAGACAATACCACTGGAGGTATTAGATCATCGGTGATTGTTCTTTGATTCAGGTGTAAATTACGATCTGTGAATGAAATGTATGAACAAAGTCCGCACCCTGAAAAGGGCTGTGACGCTTGAGTAGATGTATTCTGGGCCCTAGATGGCGCTACTGAAATAAGAGACACTAAAACTCGGCTTAAAATCGCCGCCTTCGTCAGCTGGCTTGCTTATGAAAAGTGCCAAAAGCAACAACACAATAAAAAGTATCCAGAAGCTGAATCGAATTTCCAAGTGTTACAAATAATGCTCACAACCTGGGAAATGAAATGTAATTACCCATTTTATTAAATTTTAATAATATAGAATATATTAATTGAATATAATTAATATTTTGTAGTTTTTTCATGCTCTGTTAAGCCAATCTTTCTTTAGGAATCTGTTTTATACATAAAAAAAATTAATATTTTGAAAAAAGCTGATATAAATAATTTATATACCTTCTCCCTACAATTACCCTTTAAGCTTTATACATGAATTTAGTTTTATACCCTTAAAACCACAAAGACGACAGAAAAATTGAAATTTCTTCTAAATAAGAGATTGAGAGCTATTGAAGGTATTTGTATATTTGTCGTCAGGCTTTGTCACGTGTCTTTTAATCACCGACTTTGTGAAATGTTTCTTGAAATTCTCTACCTACGAAATATAATCTTCATCGTCCATGTTTACAAGACTTCGTATTTTGAGATTTTTTTTCCTTGTTTAACACTTTCATTGCGAGGGACGAGAAAACTCGTCTTCCAGGAACATTCGCTATTCTCGAGGGATAACTCGTCCTCTACTCAAGGGTTTTATGTATTATTGCAGCGTCTTATATATAATTATTATATATAAAAGAGAGCGGCGTGGACTCTTAGTGCAGAGGGTGGGAAAAAGGTGTCTCATTGCGGCGATGAAAGTGTTAAGAATATATGCATACAGATATATATATATATATATATATATATATATATATATATATATATATATATATATATATATATTTTGGCTTCAGTACTTTGGTCCGTTACATGATACACGATGCTGTAACAGAATTTTGTATTTAGCCAATTATTTCCCACCATTGTAAAAGAATATGCATGCACATTTCTTGCTTCAGATTGTCAACTGGCCATGCGGTAACGAGAGGGTTACATGATAACTTGATGCCATGCATTTCCAATTCCTATTAACTATATTTCCAATTCCATTTAACTATTCCAATGTGGTCCCATAAAGTAATTAAACTTCCTATTTGATGATTTTTCTCCTTATATCAGAATAGATGCGTGCACATTTATTTATTTATTTTTGCGTCAGTATTTCGGTTGGTCACATGATACACGATGGTGTAACAGAATTTTTTCTTTAGTCAATTATTCCCCAGTATGTGTAAAAGCATGCGCATGCACATTTCTTGGCGTCGGAATCCAACTGGATGTGCAATAACGATAGGGTTGCATGACAATTTGATTATTATTTCAATGTGACAGTATAAAGTTTGGTTTGGTTTGATTATATTAACGTCCCGTTTGAAGCAACACTAGGGCTACTTTGGGACGGACCTCGTAATTTTGAACCGCGGTCAGATGACGAGGATGACACCTGAGCTCGCACCAGCGGAAGAACGTTTGGCCATGACGGATTTAACGTGAAACAGACCCCCTTACACGACGGTTCTTCGGTGGAATCGGGTCACGAACCTGAAACTCTCTGGTTTAGAAGCCGAGACCTTACCACCAGGCCACCGCGGCCCCCAAGAGACAATATAAAGAAATAGATATTGAATACGGTTCACATATAAGCAAACGGAATACACTCGGAGCTTAATGATTAACAGCAATGTAACATGGTATAATTTTTTCCTATTATTGTTCCTTAATGTAATAATTACATCACAAATGTATATATTTGTAAAGGTTTATTGTAAATATAATTGTAAAGGATTTCTTATTTCATTTTAGCCAATTGACTGCAATGATCCAAAATATTATTTCCCCTGCAAGAATTTCGTTTTATAAGCAAGAAATGACAACAAATATAATTTATCTCTTAAAGAAGTTTTGATTTTAATGATTTAGCAAATAATTAATACTAGAGATGTATTATTTGCTAAATGTTGAAACGTTTCCATTCACAGTTTCAAAAGACTGTTTAAAAAGAAGCCGCCTTTATCGATTCATTCCGTGAAAACTATTTTGAACTTCCAATAAATCAAGAAGTACAGATTTATAACTCTGACGAAAATTAAATGAATGCCGAAATGGCAAGTGGGGAATGTAGGGCCCGCTATTGAGGGGGACCCCTACATGATCAAGAACCGAAATAATGTTCTGAACAGTAATAGCGGGATGAAAAGAATAGAGGAAGCAATTTAACTGGAACAATCGATGGGTTTGCAAATATACGAATTTTACAGATATATTGCAGATAGTGCAAATGTGCAACATATTATAAACATAAAATACCGGCATTTACCTCACCTACTAGATTAAATTGCATATATTACATTGATAATTCATACTATAAAATGTTTAATTTTGTTATATCTTATCATGTTCATGCCAAGGAAATATGCCAAGTATTTGTAATACCTAATTGGCTAAGTGCCAAGATTCTAGAATAATTTTTTCTAAATCCTCATGCAATTTATTTGTCTTTTAATTTATTGTGACCCCCTTCCAACAGTAAGTATTGTAATTTTGTTTGGATATTTCATAGTTTATATGCCGTCGTCATGGCATAGGGGTAATGCGTCTTCTCCATGATCTGTGGATCCTGGGTTCGATTCCCAGTTCGGTCATGGCTGTTCTTGATCTGTTCTATCTATGAGATGTGTGAATGTGCCCCCCCCCCTCGTAAAAAGGGACAATGCAAGCGATATGATGCATGAGCAGCAATATCGTAATCTTGGCCCTAGTTGGCACTACTAAAATAAGAGACGCTCCCTCTAGGCTTAAATAGCTGACTTCGCATCAGCGGGATTGTCCATGGCAAATGCCATCAGAAACAAGAACAACAAAGTTTATTTTTTTTTTTTTCTGTATCTACAAAACGGTTGAGAAATTCTACAAAAGCGTCTAAATATTACTCTTACACCAGTTTGCGACACTCGTTGGGAAGCCTCAATAGATACGGTTAACGCAGTTTATGTACAGTTTAAACAAACTTGTTACCCTAGAAGAATTTATTGATGCAAATAATGGCGGTATCTGAAGCTAAAAGTCTATTGGATTCAATAGATGAAATGACATCTTATGTTTAACAGTACAGAACCATACTGTTAAGCATACAATACTGTCAGAAATTAACACTATCAATAAACTATTTCAAATGAAAACAATTGTTCTCGACTGGGATAATTTATTTGATCAATAAAATTTAAACTGAAATCCAAAATTTGGAATAAAATTTAATTCATTTTTAGATGAAGCATGTATTTTGAATCTTTCGGAACATTTTACTGAATAACGAATTCGAGAAATAAAAAGAGAGATTATATTTCGAAACAGCAGAAAATGAAATTATAGCAAACCCGGTTGAGGAATTTAAATGCTATTTTTTTAACTCTGTAACTGATATTGTTATTCTAAAGATAGAAGAAGTAAAGTATTTCAAAGTATTTCAAATTCATGACTGATATAAAAACTTTAGAAAAATATACCAAAAACGTGGTAACATTTATAATAACGATGAAGATGAAAATCTAATCCAAATAATTGCTTTGTGATGGAATTTGATTTTGAATAAAAGGGATGTAAATAACGCTGAACACGTATTGCAATATATATTAATTAATACTTATAAATGTATTAACTGTGTTAAAACTTTTTCTTATATTGTCAGTTACTATAATAAATTTTGAGCGCTCTTTCATCAAAGTAAAATTAGTAATGCGCTCGTTATAATAAGCATCAAATTTAAATTGCAAAAAATTGTAATTTTTCTGAAGTAATTAATATCGAAAACAAAATCACGCATTAAATTAACATGCAGTAATAAAATTTGTTCATATTCAATTTTTATTTTTTTTTATTTTTTTTTATTTTTACTTTGCAAAAAATTTGGGCCCCAAATGGCTTTTTGCAGTCGGGCCCCTTCATAGAGAAGGCCGGCTCTGCCCCCTAGTAATATAAAGCCTGCTACAACTTGAATAAAAATTACAAACCTATCGTCATTATAAGTAAATGCGTTATACATAAAGTTAAGAGCCGCTGGCTAGAAACATACTAGTAATCATACGCAATTTATATTAAATTGTTATATCCTTATGATGTACTAACGACCTTCTGGTGTTCTAAATTTGTCGAAAAAAAGGACCAGTTGCATATTGATTATTATTTTTACGGATACTTTAAATGCGAAGATGAGAAATCGGAATATAAATATTGTTTAGTTCTGGTTCTTGGATTACATATTGTTTCAAAGTACATTTAATTCCAATTTAAGGAAGACAATTTTGTTGACAGTTCTGTAGGATCCGAATAATGGATGTCGAATAAAAAACCCGGGATTGGCGACAACATTCGCGACCATTTAACGATTTGGGAACTAAAAATTGCCAACTATGGGGACAAAATGGTTGTTCATGGGCAGAAAATTGACGATTTATTTCTTTTGTGGCATCAATTTTTCGCAGTTACGGTTATGAGAAAATGATGAAGAAGGTTGTTCACATTAAGAAAAAGGCTCACATTGGTGACTTCACATTACATTCGCATTACTTATGCACATGTAAACATTATATTTTGTGAAGAAGATGGAAGTTTGTAAGATAGAGAAGACACTTTGCATTTTTAAGTTCGCTTTAATCCATCCTGGGAAGGCATAATTTATTTACAAGAGGAGACGCAGGCAAATCACGTCCGCTCCCATCGACAGATTAGGCAAGAAGGGCGTAAAAACAAGGAAAAATAAATTATCCGTGTATTAAATAACATAAGGTATTGATAGGGATAATATCTTTTCACAGTGCTTATATAAAATAAGATTCCGATTAAGGATTTCCGACTCAAGCCAATTATAATAAGGGAAACACAGGGATCTTTTAAAAAGTATTTGTTTAGATCAGCAATTTTTATCCTTTCACTTGGAGCGTGGGAACCGCTGACGAAAGTTTTTTACAAAGCTTCCCTTGAATTGATAAAGTAGAAAAAGTGGAATGGGATCAGGAAATAAGAGAATATTTTAGAATGAACTTAATATCTGCTGAATTACGTTAAAACTTTGGGAATTAATTAGAATTGAAACTATAGTTTAAAATATCATTACATACATGTATGTCATTCCAATTTCCACATGTGTATGCAGATGAAATCCATTTGCATAGGAAATCTTGAACTTAAATGTATAAGAAGATATATATTTTCAAAAATGCATTTGAGAAAAATACATCTATTTCGTTATTTTTTATTATTTATTTTCCTCTTTCAAACCAGAAATTTAGTCTTTAGACATTCGTTCCTACGCATAGAAATCTCTCTGCGATCATCATAAAAAATACTCTTTTTAAATCATCGATTTTAAATCCTATCCTTTAATTTAGTTTACTTTGAAAAATAGCAATTTTTTTCCCAGATCCCAGATGAAGTCTCCTATTTTTCACACCAATATTCAATTAGTCTTCAAATAGAATTAATTCTACTATTTGTCCGATCACTTGGTTGGAAATCGGACTTCATCCTCAGAATTTCTGAGCTGCTTGTGCATTTCCATACCATCACCAAAATAATCTTGACACTGTTCTCTACAGTCTTTAGCAGTATAATTGCACCAGTCACAAGATTTTGTTTATGAAATGGAATAATAGTAATTATTTCAACTAATCTCCTCTGAAAAGATCCAAAGTTGAATTTTGAAACTGATACACTTCTTTCAAATAAATGAAGATGATATGATGCAGATGGCAGATTTATAGATTAAATTCTTAAAATTGTTTACTTGCAAATGAAAATGTTCAAATAAAGCAGTTATTCAATATAAGATCAGAATATATATACATTCAAGTTTATTTTCATTATGAAAGTATGGCTTAAATAAATAGTTTTAACCAAAATGCTGAACTTGTCCATCGTTTTATTTTATGCATTTCTTGTGTGACAAATCTTTGAATGACAAATTTTTAAATACATATACATTTTTATGGATAGATATATAAATTTTCAACTCACACAGTTCTCACACGAGCAGCGATAATCTCATTTCATAGTCAAATTGTGGAAGTAGATATGTTATAATAAAATATAACTGCATTTGAAAAGATAATAAACATAAAATCTCCAAAAATTTTTCAATACAGATAAAATAACTAAAAATATTTTAATAAAAATATCTCAATTAACTGAATTAATTGCTAATATGAGTTTAATAAACTTAATTTCTAAAAACTGTAAATGTAAAATCATAATTAAAAATCAAATTACTATTAGAAAATAATTTTAAGCTTCCATGTGCATAATATTTAATTTTATTTTCACCATAACAGAGGGAAGGCATTCAGAATTTTTTAAAAATTCCTTTCTCATTCTTGATAAATGGCACCTTATTGAATGTTGGCACACAAAATAAAATATATTTAAGAAAACTCTGTTAAAATTTAAAGCAAAATTAATTTAGAAATTCATCTTACCAGCAAACAAATATTTTTCCTAAATGACATGATTTTCTACTGTCCCACATAGCACTTGTTGATATTCATTTACCCATTCGTTGATATCATCCATGAATTTTAAGTTGCATTTAATGGAAACCCATGGAATGGAAATCGTGGTTCAATAACACATATTGTTTACCTTTAGAATTTCGAGGCATTTTTAAATTATATTAGCGTCCCGTTTTGAAGCGACACTAAGACTATTTTAGGATGGATTTCGTAATTTTGAAACTTTAGACGACGAGGATGACACTTGAGCCGGACCCCCCTCCTTAAACTTCCACAACACACCAGAGTAGAATTTCGAAATACAAGTAACGGATAAATTGTTGTTTATCTGTGGGGATTCATTGTTTTAAATATTTAGTATGATCATCTATCCGAACAATATATATTTCTAGAAAAGGAAAAAATATCATAATGGATAAGAGTAGTTCGTAGTATTGGATAACACTACTGTAATGTTAAAGGTGATTGGAAGAATTCTGATGAAATAAGCATACATTTACCTTGCATTGATAATCAATCTAATGATATTGAGATACTACCAAGAAGACGAACATGTCCTAGACAACTAAATAGGTTATTCTAGTGAATGCCCTTCAGTAGCAGACACATCATTGAGAAGAATGGATTTCGAAGGAAATAGATAATGTTCCTCAATGAACGATGTGGGTATATTTATGACGCAAATATCTTTTCATAATGAGCCTGAAGTAAAGAAATTTACTGGAGAGCCTGGCCTTAAAACTTTGATATGACGAAAACTGGTTGCTAATTCATAGTCATTATCGGATATTGAAGTGTTGATTATGAACTTAGAAATTAAAATTATAATATTAATATGGATATTAGTATAATTATATTAATTATAAAATGAAGAATTTATTTAAATAAAAAAAATTATTTCATTTATTATTCATGCGCAGTTCTATTTCATTCACAATTTTTATTACCTTTCCAGAAGACCTTAGTTTACAGTTAAAAGAGACTTTTTAGACCTTAACAGAAAAGGTGAAAAGAAGGAAGAATCAACACACGACTTCGTCTAAAACAAGTACTGATTTTATGGATGAATAAAAGATATAAAAATTAAATTTGAGTGAAAATTGTTGCTTTGGATTATTTGTTTTTCTTGTATTTTATGGCTGCCTTCTAATTAAAAATCGCCCCTACCATATCCAAAAATGCAAAAAGCAATTTTCATAAAGTTCAAACAAATAAATGTTTCATTTTTTTTCTTTGTCATTAGGCAAAAGAGACCCCTTTCTAAATAAAATAAAAATAGATGTAGGTAATATATAAAATTTATTTTCAAAAACATATGCATCGTTATTACAATTGTAAAAACCAATAATAATTATTTATTTAAAATATCTAAAAGGTAACGGTACATTCCAAAAAAATCTTATTTCTAGATTTCTTATATTTAGATTATTATAAAATCTTCATGAAAGATTAAATTACCCGCTGTTAATATAAAAGAAACGTTTTCAAAAATTCGTATTATGTAGCTTCAAAAAGTAAGAATTTCAACATCTTTTGAGTCAGATGCAAAAAAAAAAATGAATTTTCAAAGACATATCAGGCTTCTGAAATGACAGTTGGTCAAATTAGAAAAATTACACTATCATGCGAGCTGGAGCAATATTCAGTGTAAATTTATTATTTTTCTTCAGTTTTATATTATTAGAATACCATGATAAATGTTCATCAAGATGATTAAAAATTTCTTTTCTTTACGTCTTTTAAATGTTAGAAGAAATCTCCTTCGAGCTCTGTAATCAGACTCTTTGTTTCTGTTTTACGCCGGAAATTCTCCTATAAATAAAAGTTCCGCTTGTTTTCCTATTTCAATCCAAATAATTCTGCTGGTCATGATTCATATGACTATATGTATATTATAATCATATATATGAATATAAAAATTAAGTAATTATTTTTAGAAATGTCTTCAAAATTGAGGAATCATTATCACATTTACCAAAAAGGCACAATACTTAAAATAGCAATGCTGAATTTGGGAAATTATCAAAAATTCAATTACAGAGTATTCTGTTACTTAATAATTAATTTGAATGCTGTTTTGAAAGCTGTAGAATAATTTATTTTTTTCTCATTTCATTTCAAATTATCCTGTTGATGTTTCATCTTCATGTGACGAATGAGATTAAGTTCTGTTTTATAGGACATTGAGCAGATAAGACACTTGTAAGACCTTGCTCCTGTATGAGTCATCATATGAGATTTTAGATTGTGTTTAGAACTGCATTTCTTATTACACAATTCGCATCGGTGAGGATTCTGGTCTTTATGTACGTTCATATGAGTAGTAAGGCTACATTTAGTTTTAAACGTCGTAGGACATACATTACACTTGAAAGGTCTTTCATTCGAATGACTGGATATGTGATATTCAAGCTTTTGTTTAGTAGCACAACTCTTGTTGCACAATTCACACCTGAAAGGATTCTGGTCATCATGTACGTTCATGTGGGAACGAAGATCACATTTAAATTTAAATGCCGCAGGGCAGAAACTGCATTTATAAAGTTTTTCGTTGGAATGTTTCTTTAAGTGAATCTGGTATACTGATTTAAATCTAAAGCATTTATCACACACCTCGCATCTAAAAGGATTCTTCTTATCGTGTACGTTTATATGGAGTCCAAGGCCGAATTGAGTCTTGTAGGATCGAAGGCAAATGTCACATTTGTAACGTTTTTCGTTTGGATCGATCGGATTGCTTTCTTCGATTCTGTGTTTAGTTTCAGAAGTTTTGTGGCCCTCTATATTTTTACGCGGACTAACAGCTGAGACGTTCATATGTACATTCATATGCGGAGTCAGGCTATTTTTACTTTTATACATCATAGAGCATACATTACTTTTCAAAGGTCTTTCATTCGAATGACTGGACATGTGACGTTCAAGTTCTTGTTTAGTAGCACAATTTTTGTTGCACAATTCACACCTGAAAGGATTTTGATCTTTATGTACGTTCATATGAGTAGTAAGGCTAGATATAGTTTTAAACGTCGAGTGACATACAGTACACTCGAAAGGTCTTTCATTCGAATGACTGGACATGTGACATTCAAGCTCTGGTTTAGAAACACAATTCTTATTGCGCAATTCACACCTGAAAGGATTCTGGTCTTTATGTATGTTCAAGTGGGTCTGAAGACCCTGATTAAATTCAAAAGCCGCGGTGCAATAACAACATTTATAACGTCTTTCGTTGGAATGGTTGTTTAAGTGCTCTTGGTAATTCGCTTTGGATTGTAATTGCATATTACACACCTCGCATCTAAAAGGACTATTCTCGTCGTGTACGCGTTTGTGATATAGAAGACTCTTTTCAGTCATGTAGGTTCGAAGGCAAACATCACACTTGTACAGATTTTCCGTTGATTCAATTGGCTGTCTTTCTAGTATTCTGTGTTTAATACAGGAACCCTCATCGCCCATCACATTTTCGCACTGCCCAGTGACTAATTCCTGCACTGAATTGTTTGATGCATCAAGCAATGATATCTTCTCTGTAACTCTAAATCCAATGTTGAAGTAATTTGAACATTTAGCACACTGGAATATAGATTTTATTGAAACAAGCCAGCGATAATTTTTGGATTTATTTTCACTGGCATCTGAATTTTCTTTGCAACGGTCACAAATGTATATCGCGTCTTTCTCCATATTCAGCTTGTTTTCAACCTTCGAAATTTTTGAATTGAAATAATATTTATTTTTTGTTCGATTACAGCTGTAAATAAAAATAAAACATTGATATTATTCTATATAATCCATTATATAAATAAATCCTATATTTTAATGAAATGAATTTAGAACAATGAAATATATCTATTTAGAATCGGAAAAATTTATTATAAAAAAAAAAAGCAAAGGAGCGAAATTTTGCGAAAACAGTAAAATTTGTTTGCTGTTTAGAAGTTGCGAGGAAAACCGAGTATATACACATTATTTTTTAAAAATTATAAAGAAGTTTCATTTCCTGAAATTAATATGAACAAAATGAATCTGGTCAATTTTTACCATTATATTTTATCACTAATTCCTAGAAATCAATGAGTTGTCAAAGAGTAAAAGTGATCACATTCCTATTCAATGATTATTACTAATATGGAATCTTCTTATATTAACTACATGTGCAAAATATTAATTACATGTGTGGAATCTTCTGCAAAATACCTTACGGTAAGTTTATAATGTTCGTAAGGAATTTGTGCTGAATATTCAAATAATGAATACTATTATTGGGTCTTATTAAGAAATAAGATGTTCCAAAAAAAAAAAAAAAAACCAAATTTTGAGTAACGTTTCCGGCATAGAATTAATTTTAAAATATTAATTTTAAAATATTTGTTTATAAAAGGTGATAATTTTCAAGAAAGCTCTAAGTATTGAATATTGCTACTTTTGAACCTAATTTTCTGCGCTATTCATTTTGAAGTATGAAGTTTATAAGACTAAGGACCTGAGGGAAGAACGTAAATATAAAATATAATACACGATTTGAAGATTTGGCATTGGTTCATTTGGAAACTTGCATCGGTCATTTCAGTAAATTTTAAGCCCATACCATAGCAACATTTTCTATCGAAAATGATCTTCTTTGAATAAATTTTATTTAATCCTAAGGAGGAAATAAAGATGTGCATTAAGTTTCATAGAGAACAAAAAAAGTATTTGTTGCTTTCATTTTGGGCAAATATACAGCAGTATTTTTTCATTTTAATTTCTATAAAAAAATAAAAGTGCTATTTTTTTACATCCTAATCAAAACTTTTATATGAAGTATTATTTTTCCAGAACTGTCTAGTAACTCACATTTTTCATGGCATCAATTCCGAAGATGAAAATATCTGTTTTAAAGCGTTCTCAATAAGTATACTTTCATATGGTTTGACAGAACATGCATGCTAAACAGTTGGGCCCGATAAGCTCACAATTTTTCTCAATACGTATCAAATAGAATTTTTTACATCCTTTCAGTTCTTAAAATTCATAATGTGTAAGACTTCAATATGCATAAGATTGACAAGTACAAAAAATACAATGCAAATTTTTAGTTCTTTTTCAAACGCAATTTGAGCATCTTACTGCGGTTTAATGAAATTTCGCTGTTCAAAATTCTCAAAAATATTGTATTTTTAATAGAAATATTTATTTTGATTATGCAAATTACAATATACAGACAAAATGTACCAAACTTATGAAAAGGAAATTTTTAATTTTGTTTTATTTTTGATATTTATTAATATATAATATTAGAGCGATCACAATAAAATTCAAGAATATTACGAATATCTAGAGTATTTTCTAAAAAATATTAGAATAATGCAGTTCAATTTGAATGATATTTGTTTGCATATTTAAAATTTTGAAAGATATATATTAAAATAAATTAACAATAATTAAATTAGTACCAAATTGTAATGAGATGCATTATTATTGTTTCAGAAATATATAAATATCAGATCTTACCTGTATTTTTAATGCTAACAAAACGGAATAAAATGCACCAGATACAGGTAAATGATTTAAAAATAATGGACTAAATTTTCAATTGACATTAAAACTATTCCCGCCAAATCGGAATAAAATCATTAAAAAATTTAAAGAATGAAGTCAGATTAAATAAAATACTGGTGATTTGTCCTGTTTTATTGCATTTTCGGAATCTTATTAAAAAGTTCCTGCCTTTATTATCAGTTGATTTCTCTTGTGTTTGCGATGCATGCTCACTCAATTCACTTTATTTCAAATTGCCACTTAAATATCTTTTTCATATTATTTAAAAGCAATTAAAAAAATGGTTCGTTAAAACTGAAATGAATTAAGGAAAGTTTAGAATGGGATATTACATTTTTTATGATTTTTAATATTTTTTTTTTTTTACTGCGAATATTTTCTCTCAAAAGTTAAATTGAATTAGATTGCATTTTACATCGTTTCTCCTCCTTGGCTGCTTTTTTTTGATACTTATAATTTATGCCGACACAAAAAAAATATGCTTTGAGGTTTCATCTTACGTGTGAGTATTACAGAGAATGAAATTGTAAGATGACGCATTACGGGTTGAACTTCTGTTTTATATATTTTGGTTGAGATGCCATTCATAATTATTTGCAAATTTCTATTGAAGGGATTTAATAAAAGGGAAGGATTCATACTATTGAAATGGATTAATTCCTCATCATATTTAGAACTATTAATATTATGTTCCTCATTCTTTTTCACATTTTTCCTTAGTTGATGAATCATATCGGAAATTTTTATCTTTTTAGTTATATATGAGCCTGAAACTGTATGGGTTAGGCTAACTATTATTGATTCATTTTAGTACATCAGAATTGAGTTCAGATTATACTCAATTGATTTCGATGATTTTCGTAATTATTTATGTCAAGGAAATTTTGATGTAATTTTTGGGAATTGTTCGAAGTATTTCGGGCTTTGAAAATGAATGACCAATCAATTAATAAGATATGTTTCATAGTGGGCAAAAGCAATAATTGTATGCAACAGTTCAATTAATAAGATGTGTTGGCTAAAGTAGTAATAAACGTTATCGAATTATTGACAGCAGTAAAATAGTATAAACAGTGAAGCATTAAAACATTATATACAATTAATAAGATGTTTTGGATAGTTGGAAAAAGCAGTATTTGTATTCTACATTGAAATGCTATAATTAGTCATAGAAAAATCTGAGGCCTTCCTTCCGTTGTGATATTTTCAATGCCAATTCAAGAACTGCTATTGAATATGCGTATATCAGTCATTTGAGCTGTTTATAGCTCTAATTAAGCAATGATTCTTCTGTTTGCGTTTTTTAATTTCAAAATGTTTTTAGTTTGAAATAGAAGTGAGTTCTTATTCTAAACACGAAAATATCCTCGAAAAATATTGCTATTTTTAAATAAAATATTAGAAATTAAAATAGATGATTAAATAGGAGTATATTTTTGATGATGAACGCGGAGAGATTTCTATGCGTATGAATAAGTGCCTAAAGGCGAAATTTTCGGTTCGAAAACGGTTCATCAATATTGCAAATTAAAGAATTAAATGTATTATTTTTGAGATTGTGTATCTTCTTATACACTTATCCTTTGCATAAGATATCCTATATAAATCGATTACATCGGCATGCACAAATGGAGATTGGAATGACACACATATATGCATGAATTTATGTAATATGAATGAAACGTGGAGTCACCAAATGTGAATTAGCTTCTTTATCATTTTCTTATAACCCCAACAGCGAAAATGTGATGCCTTAATAGAAATAAAACATCCATTTTCTGCCTGTGAATTTGATGGCTTCAAACATCTCAAACCAAAGCAACATCATGTTTTCGCATGATAAAAAAAAATATCTCAAAAGTTCAATACCTCAATTCCTCAATACCTCAAAAGTACAAAACCCTGACAAAACAAACATGGCGAAATTAGTTACCTTATAAAAAGCTTTGTGCAAAAACTGAAATAACTTTTTCTTGATCATAAGTGATAAATTAACTTGTTCTTGATCATGAAATCAGCAATTTGGAAGTTTCCACCTTTAAGAAAGCAACGCCCTTGGCACTTCATCAAAACATATCGTTATCATGCAATTAAGTTTGAAAGAACTCAGCGCCATCTATTAAATGAAAATGAAGTCAAAAGAAAAAAAAAACCAACCGACCAAACAAGCAAACTAATTTTTAAAAAAACTTTTTTATTAATTTTTGCATCTTATAACAGTTTTTAGGAAAATGGTAAAAATATAAACTTTTTGGAAGATCGTTTGTTACTTCAATATAAGGCAGTTTTCCATTTCGGTGGCCCATTGACGATGGTTAAATTTTTTTAGCCAAATTATACCCAAAACATGCACAAAGTAGCTATAACTTTCCTTTCTGTGCATGCGCCTTAAGCACTCAAACTCGTAAATTCTATAATAAATTTACCACAATTAATAAATTATTAGTGTCATTTGGCGATTTTTGTTACATTTTTACGACCCTTAGAAACGGAAAAGAAAAATTTTGTTATTGCAATTTTTTAATCATGTTAAATTACAAAAAATGCTGTTTTTGAAAACATTAAGTATTTTGATTAGAATGGCAATTGCTTCATTTAATAAATTTGAAAACAAACTCATTTCTTTCATTTTAAATACCTGCAAAAAATTTTCTTTAGTAGCGTCTATTTTTATATCCAAGAAAATGCGTTTGCATTGGTTTTTAATTTCATAATTAATTGGTCTTTAATAAAAAATAAGAATTTCATCTCAAAAAAATGTTGGATATATATTTTGGCATTTTATGAACAAAAGAACCTATGACAAGTAGCATATTTAACGGCTCGCTGCTATACTTCGTAAAAATATTCTTTTGTTTCTTGACGGACTTCTTGATAATTTGCTCTTTACAACAAACCTTTTTTTTTTTTTTTTAGTCATATGCCATCATGAAAATTACTTCCAAATGGTGACATTCAAGCGTTCTCTCTGAACCTGAGTTTTTTGTTAAATTAGGTTAGGTCCCTTTGGGTAAATACGGTTTGAGTAGAAAATAAATTCTACTCTTCTTCTTAATATTGTTTCGGAAAATTCTCCTCATGGCTCCGATATTGTTGAAGTGTCAACAAGCTTTATAAAAAATAAAGAAGGTTACTTAACAAGAAGACACGAACATGCAAACTAAGCACACATCTATAGCGTACACACACAGTAATATCCGCTAAAAGAATAGGATTCGAAGTTAATCGGTAGTAACCAAACACAATCTCGTGCAAAGCGGACAGACTCAGCAGGAAGGGAGAATTCACACAACAATTAGTGTCTCTTCTAACGCCTGCCTTTTTACACTGTTTCCTCGTTTTAGCTGTACTCAAATACCGACTTATTATACAACAGGCTACTCAGGACACAACTCGATGGTGCTTCAATACTTGTCTCCCAAGACGTGGCGCACAAGTTAATCCTCTAATCACTTGAGCTCCAACTAACGATCGCGCTTCACTGTACTGATCCAATTCATCCGCCACCAACTTTCTATAGGACTTACTCCGGTTTGGTCTGTTGACTTTTTTTACTTTAAAAATCAGGACTCAGTAATTTTAGAAGAATCTCTATGATTCTCTTCCTATTGGTCCTACTATCTAAATTCCTGGAGATTCTAGAGTCATCCATTTTGTCCCTATAGTTGGAAATTTTTCTTCAAGTCGCCATATGGTCACCAATTTTATTGCCAAGTTAATTTTTTTTTTATTTGACATCTATTTACTATTCCATAGAATTGTCAATGAAGCTATGTTCGTTAAGATAGAACTAAATATCCTATGAAGCAACATTTAAAATTTTTAGCGATATTTTATACTCAAACCAGATCTAAACAACTGTTTTATAGTCGAGCCTCTCATCTTCGCATTTAAAGCATCCATAAGAATGGTAATCAATATGTAACTAATCTTTTATTCGATAAACACCAAAAAGCTGTTAATATTTTATTAAAGTAAACCTTTTAAAATAACTTGCATGTAATTACCAATATGTGTTTGCGATCTATACTTAATTTCATGTAATGCTACTTTTATTAACTTATTCTTTTTGTTATAAAAGTATGAAAAATGGTTAGTAAAAATTCGTCCATTATCTGACACATACGTACAACCCAGAAATTTTTTTTAATGAATTTCTAATTTTAAAGGCTTACTGAATCTGAAAAGCATTTCAGGGTTAGTGCGTATCTGTTTTGCTAAATAGCTGTACAGGTTTCAGATGATGAAGTTTGATTTATATGATCATAAAAGACATTCCATAACTTGCAGCATTCTTCTACATTCTTCGATCTCCCCTACTGAATTCATACATTCTCATCTAAACAAATCTACGAATAAAAACTATTTTCACTTTAAATGTATTTATGGTTATTGGCGGATCATTTCGAGAAACCAACGATTTAACCTCTTGACTGCGTATTTTTTTTTTAAATCACCCTTTAAAAAATCACCGTTATTTCAAATAAGTTCAAATATTTTTCGAATAAAGTGAACTGACATTATATGTTACAAAACAATAATATGATATAACACAATTCAGTAATCGGGAAAAACGTGGGATGCAATAGAAAAGGGAATGATTGCCAACTCGCTGAAATAGCGGCATAAGCAGTTGGAGGGTTAATCAGGGATGCAAGTTTTCTTAATTGGAGAGGTGGCCGAACTTCTTTTCTGAATTTTCTATCTACCTGAAAATATCATTTTTGTAACAAATTAATTACCATTTTCAAAAATCTAAATGAGCTACAAAGAATCGTATTACATTTTTTTTTTTTTTTTTCCAAATATGAAGTATGGCGAAGGCATTGAAATCATCAAAAAAGAATTCGAACACGTGATTTTGACGATTCCCCAAGTTTCAGATCTTCCTGAGCTCAAAAAACACATTTTTGGTATTATGTCGACCTGTTTGTGACAAAATTCAAAACTGCTTTGAGCTAGACAAATGAAATTTGCTTGTATGGCGCTCTGATCAATTTATAGTTCTCTATCAAAGATTCCGTCTATAAGATGCGGTAACTCCAAAACGAAGTGAGTTAGAGGCTAAAAATTCGGTACATATTTTTAATGCCTAAAATGTAGATAATTCTGAGATTTAAAATCAAATCCATGAAAGATTTGACTATACATTCTGCACATTTAAAGAACGTAAAGTCGATATCTGAAAATCACAATGACAAAATATGAAATGTGGTATATGGTTTTCTGACTACAGTTGCTGCTGTGTGTCAAAGTTTGGTTTCAGTAGGTTGGGAAGCAAGCGTCTAAAAGCAAATTAGATTTTCGGATACTGTTAACCGCATGCCAGAAATATTCGCCAAGGACCGCACGACAGACTCAATAAAAACGCTAATTTCACGACAAAGTTCCACATTCTGTTAGATGTCAATGCAATGCGAGGAATTTAAGGCCTTAACCTATCTTCACAGCTTTATGAAGGTCAAAGAAGATAGCATTAATAGAGAGTATGAAAGAAAATTTCGAAGGGATCACTCCTGATGGCTTTTATTAAAAGAACTTATTTATCAGTGGGATTTATAAAAATAATCAGGTGGTTCCAAGATTTCACTCTACCCAAAACTCGTCCTATGTATTAAGTATGCAAGAAAATCAAGCTTCGAAAGCTTCCTTTTCTTAATGAGCATCTTATGGAAGATAAAATTTATTTTTACTATTTGAAAATCCAGTTTATTTAAAGTAAATATCACTCTTTATTGATATATAAAGTATAATTTTTTATTGTAATAAATATTTATTTTGAATTGTATGTTATAAATATGATTAAGATTATTGTAACATTCTTTGAAAAGCAAATATAAAATTCTGCCAAAGAGTTACGTGAATTATTTTTCTGGTAAAATTATTTTAACAATAAGAACTAAATAATAATATCCAATTTCGTTCCCGATATAACTCAATTTCTTTTTTAAATATCATCTGGGGGGTGGGCAGTACGAGTACTTTAATGAAAAACTCTTTGATAAGTAAAAAGCCCTTTCTTCTCTTGGCGGTAAAGTGATAACTTTCGATGAAGCAGCCTTTATTACGATGCCTTGAGGAACCTCCTGAAGTAAAGTCGAAACCGGGGTCAGTGATGGCCTTGAGGATTCTATTCATATTTTCCATGTTATTTCGGCTTCGTGTTTATTAGTTTACAAATGCGATCGATTGATCCATTTTTCAAAAATCGTCATGGTGTCGAAGGCTCCCATGTAATTGTTCTATATGAAGTAAAGTAACAAACTGCAATACGCAATTTCTAGAGATTTGAATAAACAAATTATTCATTCCATATCTCTTTTCCTTTGTTTGCAAATAATGTACATAGAAATTGTAAGTGAACTACAATGCACTCAATTCTTAAACCAGTAGCTAAACAGAAAGAAACTACAAGCCAGCGACTTTTACCTTTATGTATAAAATATTTATATATAAAGATGATAAAGTTGTAATTTTTTTCAAACGACAGCAGCCTTTAAATTACCAGGGATAATTATTTACATGTTTCATTAATGAATTAATCACAATGCAAAAAGAAATAATAAGTTTTCACATTTTGTGTTAAATATCAATTAGGAATCAAAGATGAATACTGGAGGGGAAAAAGTTGATGGATCAGTTGACGACGCGAGCGATTTTCCTTCCACCAGTTTTTTCTTCTGTGCATCTTTGATGCACAGAAGAAAAAACTGGTGGAAGGAAAGTAAGTCTCATTCATAAAATCTTCACTTGACTAAACAGGGAGATTAGACTCGATATCCAGATTCCATTTGATATTCCAGGTAGATCTCGAACAATTTTTCCCTATAATTTTGTTTTCCTTTGCAGTTCAAAAAGCAACCGAAAGCATAATCAATGCGACCCCCTTGCCTTCGTTTTTGAATTCCGGAATAGAACTGTAGTACGTTCGAAATCTAATCACAGAGAAAAAATGCCTCGTAAGTGGTAAAATGCAAAGAAAATCGTTTAATGTGGGTCAGAGTTCTCCTATTGAGGCAGTACTTAATTCTGGATATACGTCTCTGCATCGGTTGCTGTCTGTTATGTTTCTGACATATGACAATGTTTCAAGAGAATTTCCCAATGATAGTTCAATGATGATACAAGCACAAATGATGGTTCTACTTCAAAATATGATTATACATTTTTTTGATTTGATACATTTTTTTTAATTGATAAAAATAAAAGCCACTTCCGGACCCCCTAATTTTGAACCGCGGTCAGAGGACGAGGACGACACCTGAGCTGGCACCCCCCTCTCCACACCAGCGAGAACACGTTTGATCAGGACGTTTTAACGTGCACCAGACCCGCTTACATGACGATTCTTCGGTGTAATCGGGTCTCGAACCTGAAACCCTCCAGTTCCGAAGCCGAGACCTTACCACCAGGCCACTGTGGTCCCTTTAAACTGTAGCGAAAAGCATGATTATTCGCTTGCAATTGGGAAATCTTAATATACAGTTTGAGTATATGCACATTATTAACAAAAACAAAATGCATTTTAATCCATTTATAATCTTTTGTTAATTCGATTATTTTGAAAACACTCGAAACCTGTCCAGAATTTTCCTCAGATACTTGTCATAAGTTTAATAAAAAGATAATTAAAACTAAGAATTTCTATTTTAGAATCGGACAGTAATGATCTAAATTATTAATATTTTATTTGTTGAAATTACTTCGATTTAATCTAATCTCGTTGCACGCAAAGCTTATTTCGACAAATAAAATATTTCTATTTTAGAATCGGACAGTAATGATCTAAATTATTAATATTTTATTTGTTGAAATTACTTCGATTTAATCTAATCTCGTTGCACGCAAAGCTTATTTCGACAAAGTTTAGCTTTGTCATAATTAGGGATTGCAATACCGGTATATCGGGATACCGAATACCGGTATTTTGAGCCATTTGTACAGTTTTGTAATACCGGTATTCACAAGTTTAAATACCGCTTTTTCGGTATTTACGAGAAATTTTTAAAATTGTCTCCACTATATGTTCAGGGATCGCCAACATAGCAAAATAATATACGTTTTTGTTTTAATGTTTCCCTAACGGACGAAATTAATTAGCTAATTAATGGCTTAAATCTAAATTAGCGAAACATGGATTATCCCTGAAAGAAGATATTGTATCCATAACGACTAATGGAGCAACAGTTATGAAAAAAGTTGGAAAGGTGATTGGTGCAAATTAGCAGTTGTGATATGCACATGGAATTCAATTAGGAGTAATAGATGTATTATACCAAAAAAATAAAGAACAGAAGAATCCAAATACTGTGGATATAGAAATTTCGGATTCCAACTTTGAAAAGAGTAAGAGTGAGAGTGATATTGACAATGAAGATAATGACAATGTAATTGTGGAAGAAGATATTGCTAATGAGGATGAAATAGTAACCTATCAAGAATTGCTTCCTATAATTTATGAAGTTCGAAAAATTGTTAAGATATTTAAACGTTCCCCTATAAAAAGGATATATTACTAAGATATATTTTTACTGAAAATAAAACAGAATATATGTTAATATTGGATTCTAAAACAAGTTGGAACAGTTTACTCCTAATGATGGAGCGATTTCTGAAACTGAGAAATCCAATTCAAAAAGCAATAATCGACTTAAACCTGTAAATTAATTTTTCAGATAGTGAATTCGACTTAATATCCAGAATTATATCAGCTCTTCTTCCAATAAAACTGACTATTGAGGCATTATGTCGGAGAGGTTCTAATTTATTAACAGCTAATGCAACAATAAATTTCATGTTGCAGTCACTGAAAGAACAGCCCACATCACTATCTAAATAATTATATATTACATTGAAAAATCGTACAGAAGAAAGGCATACAGAAATAGAATATGTCTTATGGTATTTACATAATTATAATGATTTTAAAAATTAAAATGAAAAAGAAGAAAAGAAAATAACCAATTCAAATCTGATTAAGTTTATAGTAAATATTCTTAAAATGTTTTACCCACAAAAATATCCACATTCAGAAGAATTCGGTTCAGCTATCGCAGATTATGATGACAGTAATGTCGATAGTCAAAAGGAATGGTCTCTTGAACAAAAATTAGAATTAGAGATAAATAAAAAAAAAATCAACGAGCCAAAATACAATACAGAAATCAGCTATATCCAAAACCATCCGACGAGAAATCGATTTATTTGAAGATGAGGGACTTAGAGGTAAATACTTAGAAAAAGTATATCGCGCATTGCTATCAGTACCACCTACTAGCGTAGATGCCGAAAGAGCGTTTTTGACAGCTGGTAACTTTTACACAAAATTTTTTTTCAGGCTTAATGGCAGTACAATTCATGCATTGTGTTTTTAAGATCAAATTTCAAAAATTTGTAATAGTACCACAGGCTGAATAGTGATATTTACACTTTTTTTGTGATTTAAATAAGTAAGATGTCCCTTCACTTTTTTGTGATTCTTTATATACTGTTCTAATTTATAAGTTACAAATTATTTATTGTGATAATTACACTCTCTAAAAAAACAAAGAAACACCTGTGTTTTCAATCCTTTTCTAAAATTTCTAATACCGGTATTAAAACCGGTATCCCGGTATTAAGATCTAAAAAACACCGAATAACGGTATTGAAATTTTGGTCCGATATTGCAATCCCTAGTCATAATGAGTCCTATTTGAAGCAACACGCAGGCATTTCTGATATTTAAACGACGAACGAAGATCGGGTGTGACGAATTAATTGCCAGTATCCTGCATCTTTACAAAAACATGGGAAGGAATGCTGTGAAATAGTTTGAACCTTGTGGATTTACCGAGATGTTTGGGCTCAGATTTCGTTATTTTGAATCAAGATCTGATGACTAGGACTACAAATGAGTTCAGCATTCATTTTCCCTTTAAAGATGCAAATATTTGTTGTTGTTGTTTCTGATGGCACTTGTCATCGACAAGCCCCGCTGATCGAAGTCACCGATTTTAAACTGAAAGAGAACGTCTCTTGTTTTTTAGTAGCACCAACTAGGGCCAAGAGTAAGATTTTGCTACTCACGCATCATATTGGCTTGCATTGCCACTTTTTACAGGGAGGCATATTCATATATCATACAGATACAACATGTGAAGAACATGTCCGAACCGGGACTCGAACCCAGGAAGCCCATATAACGAGGTAGACGCGCTACCCCTATGATAGGACGCCGGCTCCAAATATTTACATTACTTCAACGCAGGAGGACTTCCTCCTCCAGGTATTTAACACATATTAGACCCTTTAATCAAGGGGTTCAAGTAATCACTCTTAAGCTTGCTATCCTCTGGTCCTGATGTCTATACAATGATAATTTCCCGAAAAAAAAGAAAAGACCCCCCCACACACATTTCATTAATAATGGGGTGATCATTAATAGTATGTTGCTTTAGCTTCAATATAAAATAATTTTTACAGAATAGAATAATTTTTATAGTTTGTCATTACTAAAATAGTATTTTTTTTTTTGCAATCGTATTTTTTTATTCTCAAATAGGACTGTGGATAATTATGGCTAGGGAGTATTGCAAACAGAGTCGGAAGATTAAGAAATTATAACCACAAAAGTACAAAATATACTACTCTTTCACTTGCATAATCAGCCTTTTCTCGAATCTTGTATTTTTAACTATCCTCTTCAATTTTTAAACATTATGATTATTTGCCAGGAAGAGAAAACTAATTTCTTTCATCACAGTTAATTTAACGTATTTCTTGTAGCACATCATTTATGAATACTCTGTTTAGAGCTTTAAACTTGACCATTTTTAACCGACAAGCAGGTAATCATATTTTTTAAATGTACTGTGCAGATCGTAGTAATCGAAATTTTTCTTAGACAGTTTGTTTTGTTTTTCACATTGTTTAAATGAATGCTCGTTTTAAGTTACCGATATTCAGTCACATTTTATTCATTTAATGCATATAACATTAATGTTATAGAATCGATATAAACGAAATGATGATGATGAATTATCCTCATGTTGCTTTAAATTTTTCCTGAATGGCAAATACATTCCATATAATAATAGTTACAGCTATTTAGATACTCTTTTCTTATTTTTAATATCCATTAATATCTTATTAAGATGAATAAAATTGAGTAACTGGCAATTGCATAATTCGTTACTTTAATAAGTGTTTTGTCTTTCATATATGAAATCACATTCTGAGGTGTTGAATATTTTAGGTAAGATTTATTTATTTATTTAAGTAGGAATTATATATTAAAAGAAAGTTTTTTCTAAATGATAATTGCTTTATACTGCAGTTCTTCTTTTACTCCATTTTAATAAATTTATTTAAAATGTGAAGTGAATTGATAAAATTAATTTTGAGCTAAATTTTATTTTTACATTAATGCAATCTTTATTTTATTTGACGATTAAACTGATGTCTTTACTAATATTAAATATGCGCATGTTTTAGGGGGTCCTATTCCCTAAATCTTTTGACTCGTAGCTATTTATAATTGGGAAAGTGGAAATTTAATTCTTAGTGCAGTATTTTTTGAATTTTAATTTATTAAAAGTTGAACCAAATTTTGATTTTTTTTCTCTCAATTTGTCATAAAAATATTCTTGTAGTAAAGTTAATTTTCCAAATGGTAAATCACATTTAAAAAAAAATTGATGAAAAATGTGCAAATAAAAATGTAAAATTTCCTCACATTTTGATTATTTTTAATTTTTTTTCCTAATTTTGAATAATAGATAGTATTCTTGCCTTCAAATTCAAACTATTTTAATATTTCGCCAAATATTTGATTGCTTGACTTTCATCCATTGCTGAAAGCTAAAGAAGGATTTTGTTTAATGTGTGGGTAATTTACAAAGAATAAGAAAGGGAAATTATGGTGCCAAAAATTCTTAAAATAGTTTAATCGGACACTTTCATTTTTATTGCTTTGATGTTAACGGATTGTCCATTATTTAAAAGGGGCATGCATACAATTAAAAACACTTGTAAAGCAACCAAAATGACTCAGCTTCAATGCTTGATAATTTGGTTGAAATCGTGGATAAGAATTACATTGAAATTGAATTTAACCAATAATCCGTCAAACCAGCTGGTCGCTAAAGGCGTATAAGTAGAAATAAGTATTGATTTATATGAAAATATTTACAATTAAAGATTGAATACTTTTCATTCATAATTCAATTATAATTTTTTTTTCTCACAATTCCTGAATAAAATTTACTGTTTAGTACGGCCGCACTTTGCTTGCATTCCTGCTTAATTGCTTCAAAGATTATGTTCAGTCTTGTGTACCCAAATTTCTTCCCATTGGCAAGAATATCATGAAATTTTTGATGTAGTCAATTTGAAGTTTTTAAAGAATTTGCTTAAATTTATGCTATTAAATGCCAATTTCAAAAAAAGTATTAATGGTTATTTCAAATATTGACATCCTATTATTAATTTTGAATAGTCTTGAACCCAGAAATATGGTTCTTGTATGTCTACACTTTATTTTCCTAAAAAAGTGCTCCGAACCTGTTCGGATACCTTAAACGCCTTCAATAGAAATATGCAACTAATTATGAATGAAATTTTCTCAACGAAAATGCATTCAACAAAAACTCAACCGATAATGCATCTTCTTACTCCTTTAAACTCTGCAATATATACACGCAAGACGAAACATCAAAGGATACTTTTTGTGTGTGCATAAATTATAAGTACCCAAAAGGCAGCTTAAGACGGGAAATCATGTTAACTGATATCTTATTCAATTTAATTTTTGAGACAAAATATCTCAAGAAGCTATATTAGTAGTAACATTATCAAAAAATACCTTTGCGATATCCAATTTTGAACATTTCTCAATTCATTTCAGCTTTTTTAAAAAATCAAAACGAACTATCTCTTATCAAAAATTGCATTTAAAGGATTTGGAAAAGATATTTAAGTGAAATAAAGTGAATTTAGAGAAAATGAGTCTCAAGCAAACAAGCAGTCAATTAGTATTAAAGGGAGGAAATTTTTAGTCAGATCCTGAGAATAATGTAACTGAACAAATCGTCAGCATTTATTTAATCTGAATTAATTCTTTAAAGTTTTTCAGTAATTTATATTCTGATTTAACTGAAATAGTTTTAATGTCGACTGAAAATTTCGTCCATTATTTTTAAATCATTTCACTGTGTTTGATGCATTTTATCCCATTTTTTATCGTTAAATATGCAGGTGAGATTTTATATTTACGTATTCTAAAAGAATAATAATAAATATCATTATGATTGGGAATTTTTTAAATTTTATTATTAATTTTTTAATACATATTTTTCAAACTTTTAAATATGCAGACGAATATTATTCAAATTTTACTTTAATTTTTTAGAAAAAGCTCTAGTATTAGATATTCGTAACATTCTTGAATTTTATTTTGATCGCCATAATATAATAAATTAATAAATATTGTAAATCGAACAACATTAAAAATTTCCTTTTCGTATGCTCGGTAAATAATGTCTGTACATTGTAATCTGTATGATCCAAATAAATTCCTCTAATGAAGAAAAAAAAATTAAGGAATTTTTAACAACGAAATTTTATTAAACCACAGCAGGATACTCAAACCAAGTTTGAAAATAAATTAAAAATTTGTATTATATTTTTTTGTATACAATATGCATATACTTATGTATATTGTGTATAAATATGCATTTCTAAACTTATGCATATTGATGTCTTGCACATTATTAGTTTTAAGAACTGAAAAGATGTAGAAAATTCTATTTTTATCTTATTGGAAAAGTTGTCAGCTGTATCGGGTTCAGCTGTTTAGCATGTATATATTCAGTCATGCCATATTAAAGTATATTCATTGAAAAAGCTTTAAAACAGACGGTTTCCTCTTCAGAATTGATCCCAGGAGAAACTCAGTTTTTCGAGTAAAAGGAAACTTCACATCAAAGCTTTGAATGAATTGAATAAGAATTCGAAATCTTATTTTTTACAGAAATAAAAACGGAACCATACGGCTGTATGTGAGCCCAAAATCAAGAAAACAAACTTTTTGTTCAGCATTAAATATAGGGCTTATCGTTATTTCGTGCTTAAAATAAAATAATATTTTTTCAAAAAAAGGAATTTTTGTAAGAAAATGCTGCTAGTGTATCGCCTGAAAATTTACTGAAATGGCCAATGCAAGTTTCCTACAAAACCAATGCTATATTGTCGAAGCATGGATTATTTTTTATATATTTACGTTTTTTCCCGATATCTTGAATCTTAAAAAAATCATACTTCAGAATGTATAGAGTAGAAAATTAACTTCAAAATTGTCAATGTTCAGTGGTTGGAGTTTTTCTCGACAATTCTGGAATTTTATACAAAAATATATATATATTAAAATTAATTTTAGAACAAAAATCGTTTTTCAAAATGTTGCTTTATTTTTTGTTTTTTTGAATGTCATATTTCTCAGTAAGTCCCAAGAATAGCTTTAATTATTTAAATATTAAGCGCAAATTCCTTTAGATAATTGTACGCTTACCATAATGCCTTTTGCAGAAGATTATATACAAATGCTGCTATGTAATTACTATTTTTCCAATTAAACGTTGAATAGCAAATTTACTCTTGAACGATATATTGATTTCTAGGAATTAAATATAAAAATATAATAGTACAGTTTGATTAGATTCATTTAGTTCAGATTCCCTTCTGGACAAAATTTTCTTAATAATTAAAAAAAATAATCCGTGTATACTCAGTGTTCCTTCGCTACTTCTCAATACTGTTTTCGTACATATTCGTTCTTTTTATGTAATAAATTATTCCGATTCTTAAGAGATATATTTAATGGTTTTAAATTCATTTCATTAAAATATTGGATTTATTTCTATGTAATCAATTATATCGAATAATATCAATGTTTATTTTTTATTTACAGCTATCATCGAAGATATGAAGCTCACAGTTTTGAAATTTAAATATGTCTTTTTCCATTCAACGAAGTGTTATAATTCTTTCGATTCAATTTTCGATTTTTAAAAGCAGGCTGAAAATGGAAAAAGAGACGACATATATTTGTGATAGTTGCAAAGAAAATACGAATGCCAGTGAATATAAATCAAAAAATTATGAATGGGTGTTTACTTTAGCATCCTTATACTTCTGCGCTAAATGTTCAAAGAAATTCGACATAGGATTCAGAGTTACAGATAAGATAACATTGCTTGATGCATCAAAAATTTCAGTGCAGGAATTAGTCACTGGGCAGTGTGAAAATGTGTTGGGCGATGAAGAATCCAGAATTAAACGCAGAATACAAGAAAGCCAGCCAATTGAATCCACGGAAAAACCGTACAAGTGTGATGTTTGCCTTCGAACATACAAAACTAAAAGAAGCCTTCGATATCACAAGCACGTACACGATGAGAAAAATCCTTTTAGATGCGAGTTGTGTGATAAATATTTAAGATCTAAATCAGAATACCAGAACCACTTAAAAAAGCATTCCAACAAAAAATGTTATAAATGCCATTTATGCACTGCGGCATTTAAATTTAAATGTAATCTTCGTTCCCACATGAACGTACATGATGACCAGAATCCTTTCAGGTGTGAATTGTGCAACAAGAGTTGTGCTACTAAACAAAAGCTTGAATATCACATATCCAGTCATTCGAAAGAAAGACCTTTCAAGTGTAATGTATGTCCTACGACGTTTAAAACTAAATGTAGCCTTACTACGCATATGAACGTACATAAAGACCAGAATCCTTATCGATGCGAATTGTGCAATAAGAACTGCAGTTCTAAAAAAGATCTAAAATCTCATCTGATGACTCATTCAGAAGCTAGGCCTTACAACTGTCATATCTGCTCTTTGTCCTATAAAACAGAATTTAATCTGATTCGTCACATGAAGATCAAGCATCAGCATAATTTGAAGTGAAATGAGATTCGCAAAAAATATTCTACATCCAATATTTAAGAGACATAAAGAAAAGATTTTTTAATCATCTTAATGAGTATTTATAATGGTATTCTAATAATATAAAACTGAAGAAAAACAATAAATATACAAGGAATATTTCTCCAGCTCGCATGATGGTGAATTCTTTCTAGTTTGAGCAACTGTCATTTCAGAAACCTGCTATGTCTTTGAAAATTCATTTTTTGCATCTGATTCTAAAGATGTTTAACTTTGTTACTTTTTGAAGCTAGATAATACGAATTTTTGAAAATCTTTCTTTCATACTGACAACTAGTAATTTAATTAGAGATGAAGATTTTATAATAATCTAGATATAAGAAAACTGGAAATAAGATTTTTTTTTGGAATATGCTGTAAGCTTTTAGATTTTTTAAATAAAAAATAGTTTTTCGTTTTTACAATTCTAATAACGATGCATATGTTTTTGAAAATAAATTTTTTATATTAACTATGTCTATTTTTATTTTACTTAGAAAAAAGTCTTTTTTGCTTCATTACAAAAAAAGGAAAAATTGAAACATTTATTTGATTGAACTTTATGCAAATTGCTTTTTGCCTTAATGGATATGGTAGGGGTAATTTTTTAATTAGAAGGCAATCATGAAATACAAAATAATAATAATAATAATAATCTAAAGCAACAGATTTCTCTCAATTTAAATTTTCACATCTTTTATTCATCCATAAAATTAGTACTTGAATTAGCCGAAGCCGTGTGTTGATTCTTCCTTCTTTTTAACTTTTCTGTTAAGAAATAAAAAGTCTCTTTTAACTTAAAGCTCAGGTTTCTGGTAAGGAAATAAAAAATTGTGCAATAGAATTGTGCATAAATAATAAATGAAATAATTTTTTTTATTTAAAAATATGTTTCATTTTATAATTCCTATAATTACACTAATATCCATATTAATATTATAATTTTAACTTCAAAGTTCATTTTCAACACTTCAATATCCGATAACGACTCTGAATTAGCACCCAGTTTTCGTCATATCAAAGTTTTAAGGCCAGGCTCTCCCGTAAATTTCTTTACTTCAAGCTCATTATGAAAAGATATTTGCGTCATAAATATACCCACATCGTTCATTGAGGAACATTATCTATTTCCTTCGAAATTCATTCTTCTCAATGATGTGCCTACTACTGAAGGGCATTCACTAGAATAACCTATTTAGTTGTCTAGGACATGTTCGTTTCCTTGTTGGTACTTCAATATCATTAGATTGATTATCAATACAAGGTAAATTTATGCTTATTTCATCAGAATTCTTCCAATCACCTTTAACTTTACAGTACTCTTATCCATTACTACGCACTACTCTTATCCATTATGATATTTTTTTCTTTTCAAGAAATATATATTGTTCGGATAGATGATCATATTAAATATTAAAAAGAATGAAATCACAGAGATTAACAACGATTTAACCGTGACTTGTATTTCGAAATTCTACTCTGGTATGTTGTGGAAATTTGGAGAGGGGAGAGGGTGCGAGCTCGGGTGTCATCCTTGTCGTCTTAAGGTTCAAAATTACGAAATCCATCCCAAAATAGTCTTAGTATTGCTTTAAAATGGGACGTTAATATAATTAAGATAAAAAAAGCCTTGAAATTCTAAAGGTAAACATTATGTGGTATTAATCCATAATATCCATTCCATGAGTTTCCATTAGTTGCAACTTAAAATCCATGGATGATATCAACGAATGGGTAAATGAATATCAACAAGTGCAAAGTGGAACAGTAGAAAATCATGTCCTTCAGGAAAAAGATTTGTTTGCTGGTAAGCTGAATTTCTAAATTAAGTTTAGATTTAAACTTTAGCAGAGTTTTCTTAAATATATTTTATTTTGTGTGCCAACATTCAATAAGGTGCATCTTATCAAGAATAAGAAATTAATTTTTATAAAATTATGAATGCCTTCCCTTTGTTATGGTGGCGATAAAACTAGCATTAGGCACATGAAAACGGAGGATGATTTTCTAATATTAATTCAATTTTAATTTATGATTCAACATTTACAGTTTTTAGAAATTAAGTTTCGTAAGCTTATATTTGTAATTAATTCAGTTGATTAAGATTTTTTTGAAATAATTTAAATTATTTTACATGTATTATAAAAATTGTTGGCGATATTATCTTTTCAAATGCAGTTATATTTTATTATAACATATCTATTTCCAGAATTTGACAATGAAATGAGATTATCGCTGCTGCTGTGAAAACTGTGAGAATTGAAAATTTATATATCCATCCAGAAAAATTTATATGTATTTAAAAATTTGTCATAAAAAATGCATAAAATAAAACTATGGACAAGCTAAGTATTTTGGTTAAAGCTATTTATTTATGCCAGACTTTCATAATGAAAATAAACTTGAGTGTATATTTATTCTGATCTTATATTGAATAACTGCTTTATTTGAACATTTTCTTTTGCAAGTAAATAATGTTTGGAATTTAATGTATAAATCTGCCATCTGCATCAGACCATCCTCATTTATTTCATAGAAGTGTGTCAATTTCAAAATTCAACTCTGAATCTTTTCAGAGGAGAAATAATCACTATTATTGCATTTCATAAACGAAGTCTTATGACTGCTGCAACTATGAGATTTCTTACTGATAAAGACTGTATAGAACAAGTTGAAGATTATTTTGGTGATGGTTTGGGACATGCAGAAGCAGCTAAATACCACTCAGAAATTCTGAGGATGAAGTTCGATTTCCAACCAAGTGATTTGGCAAATAGTAGAATTAATTTTGTTTGAAGACTAATTAAATATTGGTATGAAAAATGGAGACTTCATCTGGGGCCTGGGAAAAAATTGCTATTTTTCAAATTAAACTGAATAAACTATTAGAACTAAAAATCGATGATTTGAAAGGAGTATTTTTTTATGATGATCGCGGAGAGATTTTTGTGCGTAAGAATAAGTGCATAAAGGCCAAATTTCCGGTTAGAAAACGGTTAATAAATATTGCAAAATAACGAAATAAATGTCTTTTTTCCAACTGCATTTTTGAGAAAATGTATCTTCTTATACACTTATCTTCTGTGTAAGATTTCCTATATGAATCGATTTCATCTGCATGCAAGTACGGAGATTGGAATGACACACATATTTAAACATATAATGATATTTTAAACACAAATTTCAATTTTAATTAATTCCCAAAGTTTTATCGTAATGTAGCCCATATTAAGTTCATTCTAAAATATTCTCTTATTTCCTGATCCCATTCCACTTTTTCTACTTAATCAATTCAAGGAAAGCTTTGTAAAATGGTTTTGTCAGCGGTTCCCACGCTCCGAGTGAAAGGATAAAAATTGCTGATCTAAGCAAATACTTTTTAAAAGATCCTCGTGTTTTCTTTTTCAGAATTCACATGGGTCGGAAATCCTTATAGGAATCTCATTTTATATAAGCACTGAATTGTATACTCTTGGTACAGTGTTCTCTCGTCTTTTTTTCTTTTCAATATCAAATTTTAGTGTAAAAAACGAATATTAATTATCATGGATTTAAAAGAGGAAAATAATTTGGAATGATCATTTTGTGAACACTTTCACTTTTGTAGGTTTTAAATAAGTTAAAAAAATTTCAATGTTTTAATACTAGTGTATAATTTTATTTTGCATGCAACTTTGGAACATGTTTAAAAATGTTTGACCAGACACATCTGTCTCCTTTGATTCAATACTGACCGCTTCCTGATTCATTTCTTAACTTTTAGACTAGAAAAAAAGTTTTCATGTACATTCAAACTTTTCCACAAAAGTTATAAGACAAAGAATTTAAAACGTAATGCTGAGGAATTTCCAAAATATCACTGACTATTTCGACTCCCTGGATTTTCAAACCAGAAATATTTTCAAAAAAAAAAACAAAAATATTGAAAAAATGTGCCAAAAATAGAAATTTTATGAAAAGATAAAATAACTTTGGACACTGATGCATTTATGATCCGACAGTGAAGGGTTATTGTCAATGCAAATAATATTAAGTGAGAGAAGCTCATGCTTCTTTTACAACTTATAATGCATTTCCAGTACAATTAATGTTTCCGCTAATAAACATAAAGACATACATTTATTTACCGATAGCTATTTGCTTCCCAGGAACGAAAACTTTCATATATCAGTCAAATCTCCATAATTGGATGCAAATGTAGTCAATTTCTTTTAGAAATCGTATTCAGATTATAGGTGTTTATGATTAAAGACATCCACAAAAATGCATTTTGGAAAAATACATTTAATTTCACCTTTTGCAATACTGACTAATGGTTTTCTAGCAGGAAATTTAACGTTTAGGAAATTATTTACGGACATTCAAATCTCTCAGTGTTCATCATCAAATAGAAGTCCTTTTAAACCATCCATTTTAAAATCTATTATTTTATTTAATTTGAAAAATTACTACAGAAAAATATTATTTTTTTCCATGAATATTTTCCAGTTTAGGATATAACTTCAGTTCTATTTCAAACTAAAAACTTTGTGAAATCAAAAACGCATATAGAAGAATTATTTTTTTAATTAGATGCATAAGCAGCCTAAACGACTGGTGTACGCATATTCAATATAGCAGTTGTTGAAATGACAATGAAAATATCAATACGGAGGAAAGGCCTCAGATTTTTCTTGAATTTATTATATCATTTCAATCCAGAATATATTTATTGCATTTCCCATCTAACTGAAAAAGCACATCATAACAATTGATTGCTTATTCAGTTTCAAAGCCCAAACATTTCTCAAACGTCCACTCCAATCATACCATCAATACTTTCATATAAGTGCAGTTTAGTTTAGTTGTATTGAGGACCCATTTTGACCACTTCATCGTCCATAACGCGTCTATAGCGTTCAAGTAATATTTCCGCAAGGCGGCCGTAACTAAACTAAACGACCTTCTTCTACATTTTAAAACTTTTAAACGTTCAAAACACGTTGCAAATGTTTACTTGTTTAAGTTTTTATTCTAATGCGACGAAAAACAGAGGGCCGCTGGGGAGGAATTTCCGCGGATGGGCAGGACGACGAAAGGGTTAAAACAACGCTAGAGCTTTATGGACACCAATTACTGGCACCTAGGAAGACATAAAAGCTGGCACACCCCTCTACAAACTTCCACACCACATCTGCTGGAGGACTTTTGGCCCCGACGTATTTCACGTGCAACAGACCCGCTTACACCACAGTTCTTAAGTGGAATCGGGTCTCGAACCTAAACCCTTTGTTTCAGAAATTTTTCCTCTGGAACACAGAGGTAACCTTGATATAAATAATCAAGAAAGTCATTAACAAAATCAATTCGGTAAGACCTAAACACAACTCAGATGAATGAATGAAACCTATTTAACTTAACCCATACAGTTTTAGTCTCATATAAATCTAAACAGATAAAAGCTATTGATATGATTCATCAACTGAGGAAAAATGTTAAAGCAAGACGGAAACAAAATTCATAGTTCCAAATAAGATTAGGATTTCATTCATCTCAATAGTATGAAATTTTGACTTTATTTAAGATACCCGATCACGTTGAAAAGGTCGATTTTCACAAAAAATGACATTTAAATAAAATTCTTTTCTTGGATAGACCAGTCACTGAGCTATTCAAAGCATGTTTACTTTTATCTCTACAATAATTAGAAGTCAAGATATTAATATTTTCGTAATGATCGGTAAACCGGAAGTACCGATTTAAGGGCCAAAAACATGTTAAAAATTAGTATAAAGCACAACTTTAGTTTTCAATATGGAACATTTTTTGCACTGCAAAATGAAAAATGCCAATGAAAGTTTTAACGGTGTTTTGTGGAAATTTGTACCTAAAGATGTCTTTGTTGAGCTCCGAACCCTCGACATTTATGTCTGTAATATATTTTAACGAGGGTTTTATAGGATTACTGAATGTTCTTAAGGTTACTGGAGTGTATAATAGTGCAAATACAGTTAGAGCATTTGCTGAGCTCGACAAAAACAGAATATACGAAACTAGACGGCATTCACTGCCAAACACAAAAGTTGCCAGAAAAAAATGATTAAAAAAGGGAAATTTTTAAATGCTGAGGAAGAAGAAGGTATAACCTATAAATGTGGTGAATTTTAAGTATGTACACACATAATTTATTATTAAAACATGTTAGTGTATACTTTAAATGCATTTTTCTTAAAATCGATTTTTTTTCATATTTTTTTGTAGACTTCAAATTAAATAACTCAAAATATAATTATCATGTTACTATGAAATTTGGTGGACTTTGTATTTATACTATTTTCTAGGGAATGAAGTAGAAAAATTCAGATTGAGGAAATACTTTTTAATTTACTGCCTATTGTTTGAATATTAACGCCATATATTTACTAAAAATTTCATGATAAATTCTTCGACTGGTTCTAAAATTTTTATTTATAAACATACGATTGTAGTCCATTTTTATAACGAGAAAACTATTTAGTTTATTTTGGTGTATGTTTTGTCAGGATGAGAGTAATGGTTTTTGATGTAGCCAATTTGAAACTTTTAAAGAATTTGCTTAAATTTATGCAATTAAATGCCAATTTTCAAAAAGTATTAATGGTTATTTCAAATATTGACATCCTATTACTAATTTTGAATAGACTTAAACCCAGAAATATGGTTAAAAAATGTCTATATTATGTTTTTCTAAAAAAATGCTCCGAACGTGTTCGGATACCTTAAGCGCCTTATTCAAAAGCATGCAACTAAATATGAATGAAATCTTCTCAACGAAAATGCATTCAACAAAAGCTCAACCAATAATGCATCTTCTTACTCCTTCAAACTCTGCAATATTGACACTAAGACGAAACATCAAAGAATATTTTTTGTGTGTGCATAAATTATTACCCAAAAAGCAACCTAAGACGAGAAATCACGTGAACTCAAATCTTATTGAATTTAATTTTTGAGACAAAATATCTGAAAAAGCTATATTAGTAGTAACATTATCAAAAAATACCTTTGCGATATTCAGTTTTGAACATTTCTCAATTCATTTCAGTTTTTTAAAGAAATGAAGACGAACTATCTTTTATCAAAAATTGCATTTAAAGAATTTAAAAAAGATATTTGTTACAATTTGAAATAAAGTGAATTCAGAGTGCATGAGTTTCAAACAAACAACCAATGAATTGGAATTAAAGGCAGGGAGTTTTTAGTCAGATTCTGATTATAATGTAACTGAACAAATCGTTAGTATTTATTTAATCTAAATTAATTCTTTAAATTTTTTTAGTAATTTTATTCTGATTTAACTGAAATAGTTTTAATGTTGGCCGCAAATTTCTAAATTTTTTTAAAAATCATTTCACTGTGTTTGATGCATTTTATCCCATTTTTTTAGCGTTAAATATTCAGGTAAGATCTTAT
This sequence comes from Argiope bruennichi, assembly GCF_947563725.1. Classification (NCBI taxonomy): domain Eukaryota; kingdom Metazoa; phylum Arthropoda; class Arachnida; order Araneae; family Araneidae; genus Argiope; species Argiope bruennichi. Next base: position 36,629,881 of record NC_079157.1, read on the forward strand.
ATTTATGTATTTCTGAAAGAATAAAAAACCTCATTATAATTGGAACTTTTTTTAATTATTGTTAATTTTTTAATATATATTTTTCAAACTTTTAAATATGCAAACAAATATTATTCAAATTTTACTTTAATTTTTTTAGAAAAAGCTCTAGTCTTAGATATTCATAACATTCTTGAATTTTATTTTGATTGCCCTAATATCATAAAATAATCAATATTATAAATCAATCAACATTAAAAATTTTCTTTTCGTATGCTTGGTAAATAGTGTCTGTGTATTGTAATTTGTATGATCCAAATAAATTCCTCTAATGAAGAAAAAATATTTTCGGGAATTTTTAACAGCGAACTTTCATTAAACCGCAGCAAGATGCTCAAATTGAGGTTGAAAATAAATTTAAAATTTTTATTGTATTTTTTTGTATACAATATGCATATACTTATGCATATTATGTATCAATATGCATTTATATACTTATGCATATTGACGTCTTGCATATTATTAGTTTTAAGAACTGATAAGAAGTAGAATATTCTGTTTTTATCGTATTGGAAAAGTTGTCTGCGATAACGGGTCCTGCTGTTTATCATATATATATTCAGTCACACCATAATAAAGTATACTTATTGAAAAAGCTTTAAACAGACGGTTTCATCATCAGAATTGATCTCGTGAGAAACTCGAATTTTTAGATAATTCGCGGAAAAGGAAACTTCATATCAAAGCTTTGATTCAGCAGTATAACAATTTTCAATTTTTTTTTTTTATTAGAGAAATAAAAACTGAAACATACGGCTTATGTGAGCCCCAAATCAAGGAAACAAACTTTTTGTTCTGCATTAAGTTTAGGACACATCATTATTTTGTTCTTAAAATTAAATAAAATTTGTTCAAAGAAATTAATTTTGTAAGAAAATGTTGCTAGTGTATCGCCTGAAAATTTACTGAAATGACCAATGCAAGATTCCAACAGAATCAATGCTATGTCGTCGAAAACTCTATTATTTTTTTATATATTTATGTTTTTTCCTGAGATCTTCAATCTTAAAAATATCATACTTCAGAATGCATAGCGTAGAAAATTGAGTTCAAAAGTCTCAATGTTCAATGTTTGGAGTTTTTCTCGACAATTCTGGAATTTTATTTAAAAAAAAAAAAAAAACTAATTCCAGAATAAAACCGCTATTAAAAATTTTGGTTTATTTTTTTGGTTTCTTGAACGTCATATTTCTCAATAAATCCCAAAAATAGCATTAATTATTTGAATAGTCAGCTCAAATTTCTTTAGAGCATTGTACACTTAGTCCCAAAAATAGCATTAATTATTTGAATTTTCAGCTCAAATTTCTTTAGAGCATTGTACACTTACCATAATGCATTTTTTAGAAGATTCCATACCCATGCTTACATGTAATCACTATGTTTCCAATTAAACGTTGAATAGCCATGTGATGAAATTTACTCTTTGACGAAATATTGATTTCTAGGAATTAAGCGTAAAAATATAATAGTGAAGATTCATTTTTTCGAGATTCCTTTCAGGAAATGAAATTTCTTAATAATTTTCTAAAAAATAATCTGTATGCTCAGTTTTCTATTACAAATTCTTTACAGCAAATAAATATTACTGTTTTCGTAGAACTTCTCTCTTTTGTATATAATAAATTATTCCGATTCTTAATGGATATTTTTCACTGTTTTATACTCATTTCATTAAAATACTGGATTTATTTCTATGTAATGGGTTATATAAAATTATATCAATGTTTTATTTTTATTTACAGCTATAATCGACCAAAAGTGATACATTATTTCAATTCAATAATTTCGGAGGTTAAAAACACACTGAATATGGAGAAAGACGCGACATACATTTGTGACCGGTGCAAAGAAAATGCTAATGCCAGTGAATATAAATCAAAAAATTATCGCTGGCTTGTTTCCATAAAATCCATATACCAGTGTGCTAAATGTTCAAATTACTTCAACATAGGATTCAGAGTTACAGATGAGATATCATTGCCAGATGCATCAAAAAATTCGGAGCTAGAATTAGTTACTGGGGAGGGTGAAAATGCATGTGGAGATGAACATTCCAGAACTGAACACGTAATCCAAGAAAGGCATCCAGTTGAATCAAAGGAAAAACCGCACAAATGTGATGTTTGCCTTCGAACCTTCAAAGATAGAATACACCTTCAACGCCATAAGAAAGTACACGATGAGAATAATCCTTTTAGATGTGAGGTGTGTCATGTGCAATTTCCATCTAAAGCAGATTACGACAAACACTTAAGCAAACATTCCACCGAAAGACGTTATAATTGCAGTCTTTGCACAGCGGCTTACAAATTTAAAAAAAGTCTTCGAGCCCACATGAACGTACATAACGATCAGAATCCTTTCAGGTGTGAATTGTGCAACAAGAGTTTTGCTACTAAACAAGAACTTGAACGTCACATGTCCAGTCATTCGAATGAAAGACCTTTCAAGTGTACTATATGCTCAATGATGTATAAAAGAAAAAATACCCTAATTGCGCATATGAACGTACATAAAGAGCAGAATCCTTATCGATGTGAAGTGTGTAATAGGAACTGCTCGTCTAAAACCGAACTCAAAAATCACATGATGACTCATTCTGAAGCAAGGAATTACACGTGTCATATTTGCTCTTTGTCCTATAAATTGAAATTTAATCTCATTCGTCACATAAAGATGAAACATCAAAAGGATAATTTGAAATAAAAAGGGAAGAAAGCAAAACTTTTTTTTCTATTTTTTTTTCAAGATTACTGTTTAGCTATAGAATCAAATAAATGCACACTGTTTGAAATTGAAATCAGTTTAATTACTGTTTCCAATTGCGCAGCTGCTTAGCGTAGTGTTACTGTTTCCAAGTATATATAGCTTGTTTTTAAATAAAGATGGAAAATCTGTTCTGTTTCTTTAGCAAGTCTTAGGTCTTTTAATTGAATCGACGGCCGTAAGGGCGTCGGATAGATGCTAGAGTCCTATTAAAGATGAGAAGATTTATTTAGATGTAAGATGCTTTGTAGATTTTCTCTGAAAACACTCCTTTCAAGAGAAGTTTGACATCACATCCAGTTTAATTTTGTAAATAGTACACTTTCGTGATTTGTCCACAAAAGTGACGATGCTTCCAGAAATCTGCTGGTATATCAAAGAAAGATACTTTTAAAATTATAAATGCTCATTTTAACATTATTTATGAAGCTTTGAATGATGCATATAATTATTAAACATAATCCTTTTTAATGAGATTGCGAAGAATCTTTTCTCCCTTCATTTGTGAACAACATTAGGCAGAAATGGAAAATGATAAAAATAATGATTTTATTGCAGATTTGGACTAATATCTCTTTTTCTAATTCTGATAAGGCAGATAACATGATGGACGTGCGTTCTTTTCATCATTTTGCTGCATTTGCATACTTACCATTGTATTATAATATTATAATAGTGGATAAATCTGTACGCAAAGAATTTTGAGCACTTACATTTGTGTCATTTGTATAGTTTGACAGTGATTTCTAAAAGATTTAATTTTCTAAAAAATTAAAGTTCTACATGTGCTACAAACTTATTTGAAATTTTTATTCTTGACAACTGGTTAGTATCTAGGTTTAAAATGTATTTCAAAATTGGTACTAGTCGTGAGATTATTTTTGTTTTAAAACTTTTAAAATATATTTTTCGATATTGGTTCTCTTGACTCAAGGATGGGTCTGCAGTTATTTGAAATGAAAAACAAATTCATTGAATTTATAATTCATACGCACTTGGATATATTTTTAAAAATACATTTTTTTACCATTTTTATCTGCTGAAGTAATTTCCTTTACCATATTGTACAAAGTAAAAAAATTAATATTCCAGTTCTGTTGAATTATTAATGGTTAATCTTTTTCCAACATTCGATACTGCGAATTTTTCTGAGGACTCATTAGAATGCAGGAAAACGTGACACCGAAGTCTTGGTGCAATCATAATCTTATCATTTATATATTGAAATAACTAGATTAAAGGCGTGTATTATTGACATGGCACCATTTATTTACAGTTATAAATTACATTTGATAAAATATACTTTTTGTGGAGCGTAGTATTCACATTTCTAGTCATTTTAAAGTTAGAATTATCAACTACCGATTTTTTTCAAGTTTTATCCTAGATTGGATAATGACATGTATGATTAGGATATCAACAATTCATACTGTCATTAATTCCTTATGAATTCCATGAAGGTGATGAAACAAAATCTTTCTTAATACATTGTGTCTTATTATATTTATGGACTTCAAGTCATTTACCATCATTCCATTTAAAAAATTTAAATACTGATTAAAGTTCTTAAAAAATATTTAAGATTTGAAATTTTATGTCTAAAAATTCATCAGTCTGTTGTAAAACGAATATTAAATTTTAAATTAGTAATTAAAATCCTGTAAAAAAACTTTTATCTTTTTCTTTTCTCTTTCTTTTCTTCTTATTTGTGAATTTTTTAAAAATATTCTTTTTGTGATTCCTTAATCATAACAATTGCTTGTTATTCTGCCTATTTTATAACCTTCAATGTTCATTTCTTGTACATGTCAAATTTATTTCGTGTGTCTCGGAGTCGGCTCTAACGATTCGGATCAAATTCTATATTTAAAGAATATTTTGTTATTTTATATTTATTTATATAGGCGTCTTTAACGAAAAACGCGATTTTATAGAAACAAAAATCATAAATATATATTAATATGTGGGTATGCATGTTCCCACATAAGCTTATAACTTAATACAAATCATAGTTTATGATTATATTTACGATTTTTAAAGAAAAATAAAAACCTGCATAGGGAGTCACTTTCTCCCAAGAAGGCATGTAAAATTGATGTGGTGATTATTATTGAAATAAGATTTATTCATATTTTGAAGGGATATTTATTGAGAGTCTTACAAAGCGAAAAGTTATTTACTTATAATTGCTCGGTGAAAAATCACTGAATTTAGAATAATTTACACGACCTTTTTACATTTTACCTATTGATAATTTTGTAAAATAAAGATTTCAACTAATATCCAATTTAAACACAGAAATGTTGAGTAATGTAATACGTGTACAAGTAAAATCAACCTTTTCTGGCTAAATCCGACTTTTATAAAAAGATAATACAAAAATCATTATTTAAATGAATTCTCTTTACCCTTTATGGTCCTTTGCCATTTATCGGGTTCAGGATGAACTACTTAGCGATAGAAACTTCGTTCTTTCGAAACAAAATATTTATTGATCCCTTTCAGCACAACTTTAAATTTCTTGTACCGATGGCCTTTCAAATATGAAGACACAATTTTGAATATGTGGCAACCGGAAAGAGCAAAATCTGGGAATACACCGAATGCTGCATAGCTTCCCGGCCTTAATAAGAATTGTGTTTCTGCTTTATTTCTATTACATTGTCATGTACAGTTTCACTTTTGCATGTAAACTGTATTCTTTTTCTCCAGACCGACACCAATGTGTCCAGTTTGGTCTAGTATCGATCCGCTGTAACAGTTTCACCTGGATACAGAAATTCGAAGTATATGTCTCCTTTCTGATCTCACAAAACTCACAATTTATTGGCTTCAATATTCGCCTTCGCAACTGATGTCGACATTCCATCTATCAACCATTTGTTTATTCCCCCGACACACACACTTAGAATTGTTATACATATTCCACTTTTAATAAACCGTAATGATTAAGTGATAATAACTTTTTTTTGCCATGAAAGCAAATCCGTGCGGACGTGTACTCTTCCGGATTTTTTTTTTTTTTTCCTTCTTCTTCTTCTTCTTTGGCCAGTTTATAAAAATCCAGTTTTCTTTTCTTCTGTAACTTTACCCGTTGCATGCACTCGAAATGATATTGCATGCCTGAATGAATGTTAACTGTTCTAGAAGCCCATTTATATCGAGTGAATTATTATCGATATTAAATCAAATCGAATTAATCAATTCCATGCTTTGAGCAATATTTTTTTATTAATATTTTTTTCATTTGGAAACAGAATGGAAAGCATTGGCATAAATGTCGTTTATCGGCATCCATCTAATAAAAAACTGATAAACACGAAACGACATCTTGTAAACGACTGAACCTATCTTAAGAAAAACAGCTCTGACTAAGCTGCATACTATATACAAATTGACGTGAGAATGGCATTCTTTAAATGCAACCAACTTCACAGCTAAGTTTCTATTTTCAAATTTATTATCATGGATGAGTACTCACTTCCAGCCCCTCAAAATTCTTTAATGCCTTGAATGAATATATATATTTGATATTCGGTTTTTTAGAAAAAAATATTATTTAGAAAATTATGTACCTTAATTTAAACTATTCTAATTTTTTAAATTAAATTTTTATGGTATTATTTACGGTAATTCTGTTCATTTTTGCGATAGTCGGTTTTATTCAAAATATTAAACAATGTTCTAAATAAAATACGTCACGGATATATATAAATTCACGTAAATTCAAAATATTATACATCACGGATTTAATGCCTTATTTTTAATTTAGCCCTAAATTGACATTAGCACGAAATTTATTATATTAAAATGATTTATTTCGTAATAAACATAGAAGAGTTTGACTACGGATGCCATAACCTTTAACTTATAAGCTATTGCATTTGGACTATTTTCGTTATTGCCGTATTTTGTAATAAATAAACATAGTAATAGTAATAAACATATAAGAGTTTGACTATGGATGTCATAACCTTTAAACTATAAGCTATTGCATTTGGACTATTTTCGTTATTGCAGTATTTTAAAATCTTTGGAAAAAAAAATATCTGCTGTTCGCATCAGTAACAGGTAAATGATGGCAAATTCTTCTCCTCTTAAAAATGTCTGGTCAAATCCATTTGTCTCTTCATTTTAGAACTCTGGCCGTTTCCTAATTTATAAATTAGATCAAAGCTTTTGAAAGAATTTTTCATGTACATTAAAACATCCACATAACCATAAATACCAAATAAAAAAAAAACGCCAAGATTTTGAATTTTTTTTATTGAATTATTGCTATAATATTTCTTTTCATAGCAGAAATATTTTAAAAGCTTTTATCGAAATCCTATTCCAAAAATACAAATTTCTTAAAAAAAGTGAGAATCAAATAACTTTAGTGAATGATGTATCTAAGTTCAAGAGCAGTTGTAGAATTGGCGTTCAAAACATAACAACGGAAGAAAAGCCTCAGATTTCGTTTGCACTTATTACAGCAATTCTGTGCAGAATACAATTACTGCCTTCATTTGCAAAGAGGCGCACCACATCTTATAGTTCGTCTTATAGTACCACATAGTTCATCAATTCAAATTATATCATCAATCTTTAATACAAAATTTAGCACTAAATTCATATGAACTAAAAATCAATTCATTTGAATATCAGCACATTTAGGCTTTACGAAAACGAATGAATACTGGATAAACAAAAGCACAGAATTTAAGATGTTTATATATGTAAATAGATAAATGATATCTTATTTGTTTTTTAAGGAAAGAATGCAAATGAATGCAAAAAAGAATATGGAATAATTCCAAGTATGGTGAAAATATTACGCATCTCAATAGTATGAGACCTTCAATTCGTTTAAATCTCTTCAGTAGTAACATATATATATATATATATATATATATATATATATATATATATATATATATATATATATATATATATATATATATAATTCTGAACCATTTCTGAATCCGAACACATCCAACAAAAAAATGAACCAGTTAAACATTACCTTACATTTTCTTTCTCTGCAGTACTTGCATGCAAAGAGAAAACTCAAAACATATTTTTTGTGCATAAAAATAATAGTCAGTTTAAGACGAGAATTTACGTGAATTCTACTCTCATTCGCTTTACTTTTTGAACCCGATCATCTGAAAAAAGCTGAAAAAAAAACTTTCATGAAACTTTCATTCAGTGATTCTCAAATCGTTTCAGTTTTCTTCAGAAATAAAAAAATAACTATCTTTTAAGATAAAGCAGGATTATGAAGCATTCATCTCAAACAGACAAGTAATCAATTGATATTAAAGACAGAAAATTTTAGCCAGATTGCTTCTCCAATCTTGTAGCAAAAATAACTTACTAATACGTAATCTCATCTGACATTGTTGTTTAAACTTTTTGGCGATACTATTCTGACTGGACTTCTGAAGTATAAATTTTTAGCTGAAATTTTCACCCATAATTTCGAAGTCATTTGCCTGTGTCTGATGCATTTTATCACTTATTTAGAATTGAATATAAGCTGAGGTAGTGTACATATATTTTGCATTTCAATTAAAATAATATTGAATCTCATTATAATTTGAAACTTTTGTTTAATCATAGATAATTTGACTATTTTGTAATAAGTAAAAGAGTATCTTCATTCTTAGTGATCTGCACTATTTTAATTGAAAAAAAAAGAAATCTGGGATGGGTGAATAGGACGGAAGTTATTATTGCCTTAAAATATTATTATTAAAAATTATTAACTTGTTTTTGCTCTCGTCAACTTCTATTTACCACTTAAAGAACCAGTTTTCAAGAGTTTTTAGATTTATCATTATCGCAGCTCTTGTTATGTTTGATTTATTTAATGACTAGAATAAGGGGAGTAATTTGACAGTAGGAATTTTTTTCCGATTTAATTAAGTTTTCTGAATTAAAATAGAATCGGAATTATACTTATTTACGGATAAAAGAAAGTCATCCATTTTGATAGATATCCCATTTGCATTCCAGCATACAATGCGTAAGCTATTCTTTTTGAATGCTTCCGAATCGTCCGTGTTGTCCAAGATTGCAAACAATAATGCAATTTCGAATCATCCGTAATGTCAAAGATTGCTAACAATAACATAATTTTATTTTTTACCGGACATTTACATATATTTTAATTTCATACATATATTTTAATTACATATATTATATTTTCATTTGGATGAATAAATTAAACCATCACCTGGTTCTTACATACTTTCAGCTATTTCACTTCAGCTAGGTGAATTACATATTTATTTCTTGATCTGTTATTTATTTTCTAGTCGCGTCATCTGTCGATCTTGTATAAAAGATCCGCCAAGGAGATTGTTTCTTTGGTTAAAGCTTGATCTGGTTGAAATTAAATTTTATGTTAATCATTAAGTTATTTCCATTTTGATGTGATTAGTGTAATAGCGGTTGCAAATTTTCGGATTCGTTTATGTTTCTCGATAGTTCAGGGGAGCGTTTTAATGAACCATTTATTGAAATTGCAGTCCGTTGGTTTGAAGATATATTCAATCATCATAAAGCAGTTGTCAGAAATTATCCGAATACTTAAACATATTTGGCGGTGGTTTGTTGCTTACATCACTATGATACGTTATTGGGATGAAGCGGATTTGCTCGGGTCAATCATTCTCAGGTAATTTCAAAAATTCTAGCTCGATAGGAGACTCGACGCCAATTCGATTTTCTAAATTTTCTTCAGTAGGATCTTTTAGGTAATAGGTTCTAACAAAAACAGTATGAATTCATATTACTAATGATATCCTCCAGTATGGCACAGACACAGGAACTCAGGAAAGCGAATATAAAAGCAGGATGGTATTTATGCAAACTGTGATTTCACCACCATTTCAACATGGTTTTGTTAAATTCATTTATTTCCATGTTAGTCCCCATGGCATGCTGGCCTAGGAATCTCTTTTCAATGCACAGGATATCGAAGGTTCATTGGATCAACGCAGGAGCGCTTGCTACCCTCTTCAGATCAGAAACGATACTGTTCCTGAGGATTGCTAGCGTGAGACTGAGAAATGGGTGTCTGTTTTTTTCCATCTTGAATGTCCGGGTTTCCTTTATAGATATACATAATTCACCTAGCAGCAGCATCTGCACAGGTAGTTTGTAACTAAAATTCTGAAGTTGAAGTTTCAAATGCTGACGGTTTTCTTAATATATGTATCATTCCTTTCTTGCTTCTATTTATTATCATTTCCGAGAAATTTATTAAATTTCAGATTGAAGCGTTATTCGCGAACATATTTTATATGTAATAAATAAATATTTTTGACAACAAAATGCACAACGAGAACCGAATTAAGAGCTTGCGAATGATTCTGTACATGTGAAAGATCTTCTTTAAAATGAAAAACGCTATTTTGTATTTTCCTATCGATGTTCTCGAATTTCGAATATTTTGCCGTGATGTTTAAAAAAATTATATTTTCATAGTTTCTTTTCTTTGAATGGAGGAACGCCAATGTTTATGACTTCAGTCGTAAAAATGGAATACTATGCGTTGAAATAATTCAGTTAATCTTCTCAATTTTCAATCTTTCTTATAGCCTTCTACAGTTACTGTAGATGGAACCGATTATGACTTCAATGAAAAAAAATTTAAAAAACATTTCATCCTTTCTACTCGTTGTATCTTCTAGCAAATGCTCCAAATTGATATTGAGTTCATTGTATTGATGAGAAGCGATTACCTCTTACCTTTAACAGATGATCTTCGAAATTTGTCTCAAATGTTCAACATAATTAATAAACAAATCTATTATGAAGTTACATGTAATCATGGTGCGCATCTGAGGCATCTTGTTAATGTTACCCGAATAGATATGCCGAAATTGTTTTAACTGAATTATTGAAATTTTTTTGCGCTTTCATAATTTCGATTATAAATGAAATCATATCAAGAATATTTGTAGATTAATTTGCTTGATTTTCTAATATAGGGTGAAATGTAGCAGGTATCCACGCACCCGGGTCAACATTAAATCTGCTACGGCTTTTAATCGTTACTAGTGTTCTGTGGGCCAATTAGCCCTTTGGGATTTGGAGAGATCTCGGTGTGTCTGAAGCTGGATATGCAGAATAATAAGAATCATATCAGCGGACAGCAGGCTCTATCTACCATTTAAAACAAATATCTTAGAGACACATGGTTGCATGTCTACACAGATGGATCAAGGTTTAACGATGAAGTCGGAGCAGGAGCCGGTGTGTGCTGTGATCTTTTTTAATGCTATGCACCAATAGGTGCTCATTCCACCCATTACGAAGACAGCATCGAGGCTCTTTATATCGCATTAAAACCACTGGCTTTCCGCCCCTCGTCATTCTGCAGAAAGCTTATTTTGTCCGTCTACCTGTCTGCTCTTCAATCTCCTGCAAATATACAATACACAGATAATGCCCCACATACTGGAGTTGAAGAGAGCTCTCAACATCAACTCTGTTTCTTTCCAGTGGATCACAGCTCACCGCGGGATTCCTAAGAACGAGGTTGCCGACTTTTTGGCCAAAAGGGGTGAAAGAGCCCTCCAGAGACCTTTGAAAAGCCTCACATTTCATTCAGTTAAACTCTCGGTAAAAAAAGAAATGCCTACATGATATAGAAGAGAGAAAAGAGCATCTACCGATAGTGCAGATGTGTCATTTTCCCGCCTTATTATAGGCCGTGAATGTCCGCCCGCATACTTTTATTGGCTTGAGCTTTGTGACTCTCCTTTATGTCCTATGTGCGGACAATATCAGATGTTTGATGCTACTCATCTTGACTCGTGCTCTGCTCTTGTGTTTTTCAACTGAAAAGCTCAGTGATATTGGAAAGCCAGAGATCTAATGGAGTCATTCCCAATCTTCTGGGCATGTGTAATAAATATATAAATTTTCTAATATTTCAAACAAACGTAATTTGAAAAATATTTTTGCATATTCAGGAAATATTTTTAAAGTAAAATTATTCAGCAAGCATAAAAATGTATAATTTGTACGAAACCTTGAGATTAAATGCTTTACCGTTTACGATATCTCTTCTTAATATTCTTCATATAATGGAAATTAGAAACTGGTGTCCCTTCCTAAAAATCTACATCAATAGGGAACTCTCCCTTTTTTTTTGTAACGCCCCCGCCCACACTTTTTCTGCTAAATAGTAAAAATTCGCATCGTTGAAATTTTCTTATCTTTAAATAAAGAAGAAAAAGTAATATTTCGATAATTTTTTTAAAAATCACTGTCATCTCTTTTTGGTCACTGATTAAAGCTGCATTTCGCTCACTCAAAAAAACGCATAAAGCAATCTTTATATCTCGTTTCATCTTCCGAAAAGCAGATTATCTACTGCTCCTCTTTGCACTCAGGATTATATTTATGCCAGAAAAGAATAAGAATATGTCACGAAATTATAAGAAATACTTGAATTTAAAACATGCTATCACTAAAAAACGATGGGATTTGTATTTGCTTTCTATATAAATGCAAAAAGATCGCATACTTTAAACAAACAGATGTATTAGAGATTTAACGTTACTGGAATTTAAGGCATACTGAGCGAAACTGAGATACCCAAATTGAGAAATATTTACCTGTCAGGATTTAAAAAAAAAAGAAGAAAAAAAAAACTCAATAACTTCTGTTAGAATTTGGTGTATGTTTGGAAATATTTATAGGTGGAAGCTATTTTTTTATGCAAATGAATATTGCTTTCATCGTATCTAACATTTTTGTACTCTGCCTCGGATTAAGAATGGAAAACTATTTGAACTTTCGATTGGAGCTTAAATTAAACCAAGTGTTAAATTTTAAAAAAGCATTTCATTGTAAATATTAATTAAAGTCCTCAAGTTCATCACACTTTGTTAATATCTCGAAACCCGTATAAATTTTCCATCCTAAAAAGTATTCAAATAAATATAATATTGATAGAAAAAAATATCAAGGAAAGATTCAATAATGACATGAGAAAATTGTGTTTTTGCACAAACTGAAATGCTGGATATTAAATATATCATAATAATTTATATTAACCATTTATAGTTTAAGCTAATTAACATTTCAATTTGTGAAATTTTAGATTTTAGTATATTGATTTTAAACAGAAAAAACTTCGGACACTGCAATGGATATATTTGAGAAAATAGTGATTAAATACCATCTTGAATTTAGAATAAATTAAAATGACTTAACCTGTGGTTCTGTTAACGCAAATACAGAAATTTTCAAAAGAAGGAAATATTTGAAAACAATAATTTAGAGATAATTTTTTGAAATTTATTTTTATAAATGGAATTATCTTAATTTAAATTATCTTTCCAGTACCACTTTAAAGCGGTCTAGTTTGATTAAAATAACATAATATGCAGAAAAAAATATTAATCAATATGATTCTTGGTATTAAATCATATTATGAGAAATGTTTTTGATAAAGAGTTAATATTAATTGTTAATTCTAATTTACACTATTTTTTGTTTAAATATACATATACTTGCATCCGATTTCCCATTTCCATAATAGAAAAATCTTTTTCTAATGGATTCCTTTATTTTTATACAATAAGCAATCATTCATCAACATCAGGAAAAGAAAGATGAGTTTCAAAATGGAAAAGAAAATTTCGTATATTGGCTATACCTGCAAAACAAATTCTTCCATAGAAAATCGACAGAATATTTACTCGAAAGTTTCATCGTTGGAGTCCTATTTCGTATGTGTGCTTTGTTCCACACCTTTCAGCATGGGATTCGAAGCAACAGACGAAGAGAAATCTTCTTATTCATGTTATATATGCCATAAAGTTTATCATTCGCCTAAGGGTTTAAAAATAAATTCATATAAGCACTCGAAATCCAGGTCATATAAGTGTAAAGTGAGAGGCAAAGGTTTAGAAACGAAGTCAATTCTACTAACACATGAAAGAAACCATTCCAAGGAAAAGACTTACAAATGTGGCATCTAATCCCTCGGAATTCAAACGGAAGAAAGTCTTACATTCACCATGAAAACACACGATGAAAAAATTCTTTTTAATGCGAAGACTGCGATAAAATATTTCCAAGTAAAAACTTTCTTAAAATTCTTGAGGCAAGCCATTCTGACTAAAGACATCACAAATGTGATGAGTGCCATTCGATCTACAAAATTAAATATGCCATGCGCAAACATGATCAGCTGAATCCTTTTAAGTACAAATACTGCTGTAAAATATTTTCTAGTAAAAGATCTCTAAAGTTCATGGGGCAAAACAGATGAGACAAAATAACTCATAAATGTAATGTGTGCCATTCGACCTTCAAAATTAAATATTACCTTAAATAACACATGCGCACACATGAAAGGCAAAATCCTTTTAAATGCGAAGAGTGCAATAAAGTGTTTTCATGTGAAAGAAAATTACAACGCCATATGGCAAAACATTCGGGCAATAAACCTCACAAGTGTAATGTTTGCACTTCAAGCATAAATACAGCCTTAATGCTCACATGCGCACACACGATGCGCATAATCCTTTTAAATGTAAAGATTGCAATAAAATATTTCCATGCAAAAAATATTTATAAGAACATATTGCGACACATTTGAACAAAAGACCCCACAAGTGTCACGCTTCCCATGCGGTTTTCAAGCATAAGTACGAATTTAATGTTCACATGCGCATACAGAACGAGTAGAATCCTTTAGACGCGACCATTGCGTCCTTAGAAACATACATGACAGTATAATCCAACATAAGACCTTACAAATACCATATATGGCATTCTACCAACAAATGTCAGTCCAACCTTACTGCTCATATTAAATTGCACACCCTGTAACATCCTTCCAAATGTGGGTGGTCAAGTAAATTTGTCATGAGAACTGTCACAAAAATATCAATGAAAAAGAATGTGTCTTAAAATTCGAAGTTTGTAATGAAGGATATTTTCAAACTTTTCGAAACAGAAGAAAAATATAAAAATTCTTCAGAAGGGATAAAGTACATGCATATATTAATATTCATAAAATAAGTATTTAGAGGAGGTCGCATGAGTCGCCTGGCGTATTTGGAAACAACATTGCTTAAATTCCCTACTGAATTGTAGACTCTTGTTAAAATGTTCGCTCGTTTATCTTTTTTTCTTTTCAATATCAAAATTTAGGGTAAATAACGAATACTAATAATCATGGATTTAAAAGAGAAAAACAATTTGGAATGATCATTTTGTGAACACTTTCACTTTTGCAGGTTTTAAATATGTTACAAAATTTCCTTTTTTTAATGTTAGTGTATAATTTTATTTTGTATATAATTCTGATCTTTTTTTATTGATGTTGCGAAAAAGAATTTTAATAGGAAAAGAAATTTATCTTCAAAATAAATCTTAGATGATTCAAAGAATGGGCAGCAATAAAACACTGTGAGGATTGATTTCATAAAAGGAAGAGGGTTTCAAAAGAATTTTTAGCTAGGGTAAAAAGATACTTAGCAATTTCCAATTATGTATAGTATTGATCCTCTTGTAATATATACCAAGCCACTTGTTCTATCAATATTTTCTTTCTTAAGTCAAAGATAGATTGTCTTTTGACATGAGATTCAGTTTGGATAAATCAGAAAAAGTGTAACTAAATTGTAATTGTACAGTAAATTGTCATGTCTATTTAAAATAAAATTTTGCAAAATTAATAAATTTTTATTGGATTTAGCTACGAATCTGCAAAATTGAGTCTTGGAATACATATTTTTGCTAATTTTCTGACCATGAATCCTTTGCTGGATCGATTGAAGTGTTTGAATTAAAATACGGCACATTTTATGCTCTGTTATTTGGCAAGCTTAAATGTAGTTTTCGATCAAAGAGAAAAGTTTCATCAATACATGTTTTATAAAAGAAATATCAAATTATTTATAAATTATCCTTAATTATATTTCTCTTTACATTTCATTTAAGTATTTTCTACATCAATATACACTTTGAAAATAAATTATATGTAAAATTTTATAATGAATTTTTCAAATTTAATTTATCTTTTTATATTAAGTAAAACTTTTTTTATTTCATTCAAAAAAAGTTATACATTTTTTATGAATAATGTTTGTTTGATGATGCTTCAAACTTCATTTTCTCAGAGTTATTTTTAATGATTTTTTTTTCTCTATTTTTAATTATAAAATGTCTCTATAAAATTCATTTTGTGTATTATTTTAAAATATTCGATCTAGAATGAAGTTTAAAATGTTTTCTTGTCATGAAGAAACTAATATAATTTATTTAATAACCATATTATTAGCCGATAATTCTTCCTTTTTGTAAACACTATAGTATTATGACTTTTATTTCAAATCCATAATTGATTCTTTAGCACAAAAAGAATTTTTATAATTATGTTTAAAACCTTCGTTACAACTATTAATCGTCACAACTATTATAATTCGTTACAACTAATCAAAATTATTTAAATTTCAAGATATCACTGGAAAAATGAAAATTCAATAGTTGATATATTAGTCCCTAATGCTTCCAATCCGTATATGGAAATGCAAACAAAGGAAATTATCTGTCATTTTCTGAGAAGTTCAAATCAGCAGAAATGTTAAGGAAAATTTTTTATTATTACAAATAGTTTAATAATCACAATACAAATCTTATTTACATTTTTAGTGTTTAATTATAAAAAATGGAGATCATTCCGACCTGATTTCTTAATTTTTATCTATTATTTTTAATTATTGTAATTATTATTTTTAAAAAGATGATATTGACTGAAGTATTTTACTTTATTTTTATATGTCTAAAGTAACAACACTTATAACTTATATAAATATAAAATATATGGCAAAACTATTCAATAATACTTTTAATCATTGCTTTTTTTTATTCATTGAGTAGCATTCTTTTTTTAAAATCCAAACATGTATTATTATTTTTTCATTGAAAGTAAACATGTATATGGATAATTTTAAATATTTTCTACATTACATATGGCAGCATTTAAATTCATTAATGAATAAAATGGAATTTATCACTGCTTAAAATGTAGGCCATTTCCTACATTTTATTTTACATGTATTTGCAAAGTAAAAGTCACGTGAGGAGTCTCTAGAATAAATAAACATCGCTTTCAAATATAAATAAAGTCTTACAAATGAAAGATTAATTATTTATTGATGCTCGGTGAATCTACATAAACGGAGATTTTACGTTGAATGTATTGATGATTTTGTGAAATGAAGATTTCGTCATTATACTTTTTTAAGCGCTCAAATGTTGTGGAATGTAATACGTGCATAAGTAAAAACTTCACATTTTCATGCATATTCAACTTTATTAAAAACATACTTGTTAAAAAAAAGTTATTACGATATATACCGTTTTCATTCTTGATGATGAAATCCAAGAAACTTGGTGATTTCGAAGCAAAATAGTCGTCGAACTATGTTCGGAAGTATTTAGTGAATTGATGAGTTTTCAAATACAATGACATTGATCTGAACATGTTGTTATTGGAAATAGCCCTGTCCGGAGAAAACACCGAATGCTGAATAATTCCTAGGCACAGGAAAAGTGTTCAGGGTTCGTTTTGCTGTATGTAGACAGATGTTATTTTCAGTCTTCCTTGGCTAAATAATCTTTTGTCCTTCAGGACATCACTCAATGTTATCAATTAATCCTAATGTCGTTCGCTGTAGCAGTTTGAACAGGTGACTGAAGGTCATGGTAAACGACTCATTTCCGAACCTACCAGACACACAGCAACACTTTCTTGGCACGAACATTTATATTTCAAATTATGCTGATGGTTGTCCTGATCAAGTGCATTTCTGCACTTACGACTGTCCTATACAATCCACTTTCCATCAGCCGTAATAATGATTTTGTGCAGAAGATAATTTATTTATAACCAAGAAAGCAAATTCTTTCTAATTGTCTTCAAATTTTATTTTCTTCCATTAAAATTTGTTAGATTTTCCTTCCATCTGTATCTTTCTCATTGCGTGAAATAAAAGTGATATTGCTTGGTGAGTAAATCGTAATTCTTCTGGAAGCTTCATTGCGTTTCGTATGGTTATTCATCCAATAAAATGAGAAGTTTTTTTTAATCTTCAAAATTTTTTTTTACTCTATCTCAAAATTAAAATTCCTATCACGAAATCTTGCAAACAATTTTTTTAAATTTTTGAATGATTCACAATATGTTTAACGAAACTGGAATCCATAAAACAATCAAGATTGAAAAGTATACATTTTCATTTGAAACATAAGAATGGGGTAAATGATGCTTATCGACTTAAATCTCTTATAAAATCGATGCACGAGCGAATGAAATTTCATAAGTGCCTGAAACTTATGCTAAAATGTCTCAGTAGTGACAAAGTTACATTTATCCAAATTGCCGAGCAAATTTTATATGTTAAATTATGATTTTAAAAGAAACCGATTTCAGAGCCATATTTCGACTTGCAAATCTTTTATTATGGATAAATCTTCAGTTGATGCAAGTCTAAATTCTTTGATATCTGGGATATATTCTTTTTTTTTATATACTATTTTTTAGACATTTTGTCCAGGAAAAAAACTGAAATACGATCTTAGACTTCAGAAAAAAATATAAATTATAAAATTCTCTATGCAATTTGTATTGTTTTAATATTTTTATAGTATGGATTATTGAGATTCAATTTAATTTCGGGGTATTGTATTTTGTTTTTTAAAACTTTATATAATGACACCTTACATTAGATCCTGCAGCGTTTTTCATTTGTTAACACATTATTTTTAATCTTAGCCATACGCGGCCATAAGTTCGTATTTCATTAGTTAAAAAGATTTATTTCAAAACTATGGTGGATTTTTAATACGTTTATACCGTCATATATACTTTAAGCTATAACGATTTGCTGTTGAAAGATTTCCATTGTTGTACAATCTATACTTATAATAATGCTCAATGTGTGTGTGTGTGTGTGTGTGTGTGTGTGTGTGTGTGTGTGTGTGTGTGTGTGTGTGTGTGTGTGTGTGTGTGTGTGTGTGTGTGTGTGTGTGTGTGTGTGTGTGTGTGTGTTGGCGCTCTACAGTCCAGGTCATTTGACATACAGCTATCAAATTTGGTACATGTATACCTTAGAGGTCGGGAATGTGCACCTGGGGTCCCTTTTTTTGAAATTTTAATTAGAATTTTAATTATTAATTAAAAACTAACTTTCCCGCCAAAAAGATCTTCCATTTTCCCCACCGCCAACTTTTTCGCCAAAAAAATCTTCCATTTCCCCCACCGCCAAATGAGTAGGGCAATTTGTTTTTTCTCCCAACAGTAATAAGGCTAGGGTTAACATTTTACGGCGGATTATTTCAAACGATTCTGTTCATTTTCTTAATGTTTTATGCATTTAAAATTAAACATTGTTAATTAATCCATGTTTCAGATTCATTCTGAAGTACTTTTGAATTAAAATAACAGAGAATAAAGGAAATTAAAAATGTGTAATCTGCATAGCGTTACCCCAACTGGCGTAGAAAAATTCACGCATTTGCGTTACCGGAGCTGGCGAAGGAAATTCACGCATGCGCATTCTGATTGTTGGCATGGCAACCATTATCAACCGACCATTTAAATTACTTTTTGGTTAGTTGTATGCTTTTGTAAGTAAATTGTATTTAAGTTATTATTTTTTGTATATGCTTATAGTTTTAAGTACATCGTTTTTTAAGTAGTTTTTTTTAACCTGTTTTCAATGATTTAAATTATTTTTAGGTTAGTTGCATGCTTTTGTAATTAAATTGTATTTATGTTAGTTATATATTTTTTTATATATGCTTATAGTTTTAAGTACATCGTTTTTTAAGTAGTTTTTTTTAACCTGTTTTCGACCGATTATTTTAAACGATTCATTTTATTTTCTTAGTGTTTGATGCATTTAAAATTAAACATTGTTAATGAATCGATCCGTTCATGATGAATCTGAGAAAATTTTGTTGACAAATTCTTGAGATATTACATAAATTAAGAAAGATATTCTTTAGTGCCCATAAAGTTTAAACGCTCAGTGACTCTATTATCAGTAATCATATTATTAAAAAAATGCTTTGTTTCAGTAAAAAATAGTATTATATTAATTGCAGATTAATCATTTACACTTTAATTTAAAGCATAAATTCTACGAGGGGTAACAGAAAATTAGAGAGATACATATCACGTTATGACTGAAGGCCTTTATAATATTATGAGTAAATTATATGACTATCGAAATTTGAAGTTTTAAAATATTTTGCTGAAGAATCTGTTAAAGTTGGAATTGCATAAAATATTTAATTATTAAAATTTTAACGAACATTAAGATTGGCGAACCCGCTGGTCGCCAAAGGCGGCTAGTTTTAAATAATCTTGAACAGTGCTCTTCTGAGTTTCCTACCTGCTATCGGTAAACGGATGCAAATTCCCATCCTCTTAAAAATGTTCGACCAGACACATGCGACCCCTTTGATTCAGTATTGATCGTTTCCAGATTCATATTTTAATATTTAGCTTCGCAAAATTTCTTTTAATATTCATTCAAACTTTTCCACAATCACTAAAGTCGAAAGACAAAGAATTTAAAACGTTGTTCTGAGGAAATTCCAAAATATCACTGTTTATTTGGACTCCCTTTAATTTCCAAACTAGAAATATTTTGAAAATAATTATTGAAAAAATGTAACAAATACATAAATTTTATGAAAAGATAAAATAACTTTGGACATAGATTTATTTATTATCAGGCAATGAATGGTCAGTTGTCAATGCAAATGATATTAAGCGATTTAACGATAAGAAGATAAGTAATTCTATAAGGAAATGTATTTTCCTATTTTGAATCTGTATTCCCTTCTATTTCCATTCAAAAACATTCTAAAATCAGAAACGTAAATAAAAGATATTTTTTTTAATGAGAGATATAAACAGCTTAAATGACTGAAGTACGCATCTTCAACAGCAGTTGTTGAATCGATACTGAAAATATCACAACAGAAAAGTCTCAGATTTTTCTTCGATTTTTTTATAGAATTTCAATGCAGAAAAGAATTACTGCTTTTGCCAATCAGCCAATACATCGTTTTAATTGATTGGTCTTTCCTTATCAAAGCCCAAAATTCGTCTAATAAACCATTAAAATTATATCATAGTTTCTTTGACATCAATCATTACGGAAATCATCATCACAACCAATTCAGTGGGACCTCAGCCGAATTCCGATGTTGTAAAATGAACTCATCCTAGTTAAACTAGCTCATACATTCTCAGTCACTTATGTATCTAAGCTGATAAAAGCTGGCGATATGACTCATCAACTAAGGATAAATGTGAAAAAGAAAGAGGGAAACAATATTCATAGTTCCACATGTGATGAGGATTTTATTCGTCTCAATAGTATGAAACCATCACTTTGTTCAAATCCCTTCAAAAGGAACATGCAAATAATTATAAATGGCTTCTAAACCAAAATACACCCAAAAAAGAAAATAAAGCCCAACCAGTAATGCGCCATCTTACTTTTTTGTTCTCTGCAGTACTCCCATGTAAGATGAAACCTCAAAGCGTATTTTTTGTGTGTGCATAAATTATAAATATCCAAAATGCAGCTTAAGACGAAAAATCATGTCAATTGCAATATAATTCAATTTAAATTTTGAGATAAAATGTCCGAAGAAACTAAAATAATCAAAAAAAAAAACCATTGCCATATCCAGTTTTAAACGTTTCTTGATTCATTTCAGTTTTTCCAAGAAATGGATACGAACTATTTTTTTTAATTTCTTTTAAATAATATGGAAAAGATATTTAAGTGGCAATTTGAAGTAAAGCGAATTGAGTAAGTATGCATCGGAAACAAAGAAGAAATCAACTGATATTAAACGGAAGGAAAATTTTAGTCAGATTTCGAATACAATGTAACAGGACAAATCTCCAGTATTTTATTCCATCTGACTTCATTCTTTTAACTTTTTAGTGCTTTTATTCTTCTTTGACTTAAGTAGTATTAATGTTAGTTGAAAACTGAGTCCATTATTTTTAAATCATTTACCTGTGTCTGAATTTTATCGCGTTTTATAGCGTTAAATAAAAAGGTGAGAACTTATATTTATAAATTTCTGAAAGAATAATAAATCACCTCATTATAATCAAGTTCTTTTTTAATTGTTAATAATTTTTAATATATATTTTCCAACTTTTAAATATGCAAACGAATAATATTCAAAGTTTACTGCATTATTTTAATATTTTTTAGATAATTCTCTAGTCTTAGACATTCGTAACATTTTTAAATTTTATTTTGATTGCCCTAATATTATAATTTAATAGATATTATCAATAAAAAAAACCATAAAAATTTCATTTTTATATGTTTGGTAAATAGTGTCTGTATATTGTAATCTGTATAATCAAAATAAATACTTCTATTAAAGATACAATATTTTTGAGAATTTTGACCAGAGAATTTCATTAAACCACAGTAAGATGCTCAAATTGTGTTTGAAAATAAATTGGTATTTTCCATTGCTTTTTTTTTTTTTTTTTTTTTTTTTTTTTTTTTTTGTACTTTTCAGTCATATGCTTATTGAAGTCTTACACATTATGCATTTTAAGAAATGAAAGGATGTAGAAAATTCTATTTTAAACGTATTGAGAAAAATTGGAGCTTATCGGGCCCAACTGTTTATTGCATGTTCTGTCAAACCATATGAAAGTATACTTATTGAGAACGATTTAAAACAGATATTTTCATCTTCAGAATTTATCCCATGAAAAAAGTAAGTTTCCAGACAGTTCTTGAAAAATAATACTTCTTATCAAAGCTTTGATTAGGCTGTAAAACAATTCGCACTTTTATCTTTTTATAGCAGTAAAAATTAAAACATACTGATGTACATTAGTCCAAAATGGAAGCAACAAAAACTTTTTTGTTCTCTATGAAATATAGTGCACATCTTTATTTCCTCCTTAGGATTAAATAAAATTTATTCAAAGAAGATCATTTTTGTCAGAAAATGTTGTTATGATATGGCTGGAAAATTTACTGAAATGAACGATTTAAGTTTCCTACTGAACCAATGCAAAATCGTCAATTCCTGTTTTATATTTTATATTTACGTTTTCCCCTCAGGTCATGAGTCTTAAATACTTCTTACTTCAGAATGTATAACGTAGAAAATCGGGTTCAAAAGTAACAATATTCAGTACTTCTATATTTCTTGACAATTCCCGCCTTTTATAAACAAATATTATAAAATTAATTCGGGATAGAATCAAAATGTTGGTTTAATTTTTGGTCTTTTGGCCATATTTCTCAGTAGGACCCAAGAATAGCATTAATTATTTGAAATTCAGTGCAAATTTCTTTAGATCATTGTATCTTATCATAATATATTATACCATATACCATAATATAATATATTTTTCAGAAGATTGCATAGCCATGCTTGCATGTAATTACCATTTTTCTAATTAAACGTTGAATAGCAATGTGATGAAATTTACTCTTAGAAGATATATCGATTTCTTGTAATTAAGTGTAAAAATATAATAGTAAATTTGATTAGATTCATTGAGTTCAGATTCCATTCTGGAAAAAATTTTCTTCAAAATTTAAAAAAAAAAAATCTATGTCTGTTCAGTGTTCCTTCACAATTTCTCATCAGCAAATAAATATTATTATCTTCAAAGAACTTCGCTCATTTTTATATAATAAATTATTCCGATTTTTAACTGATATTTTTCATTCTTTTAAATTCATTTCATTAAAATACTGAATTTATTTCTATTTAATAGATTATATAAAATAATATCAATGTTTTATTTTTATTTACAGCTATACTCCAATATATAAAGGCTGTCTATTTTGAAATTAAAATATTTCTTCTTTCATTCACCGAAAGAGTTGTATTTGTTTCAATTCAGTTATTACGAATTTTAAAAGCAAGCTGAAGATGGAGAATGACGCGGTACACATCTGTGACAGTTGCAAAGAAAATACAGATGCTAGTGAAAATAAATCAAAAAATTATGAATGGGTGTTTTTATTAGAATCCTCTTTCCAGTGTGTTAAATGTTCTAAGTACTTCAGCATAGGATTCAGAGTTACAGACACGATATCATTGTTCGATCCATCAAAAAATTCAGTGCAAGAATTAATTGCTGGGCGGTGTGAAAATGTGTGTGGCGAGTATTGTTCCAGAACAGAACACAGAATCCAAGAAAGCCAGCCAGCCGAATTAAAGGAAAAACCGTACAAATGTGATGTTTCCCCTCGAACCTTCAAAGTCAGAACAAGTCAAGTGTGTAATGTGCAATTCACTTATAAATCATATTATCAGAACCACTTAAGCAAAAATTCCAAAGAAAAACCGTATAAATGCAGTTTTTGCACTGCGGCTTACAAACATAAACAGTCTCTTACTGCTCACATGAATATACACGATGACCAGAATAATTTCAGGTGTGAATTGTGCAAAAAGATTTTTGCTACTAAACATGAACTTGAATCTCACATGGCCAGTCATTCGAATGAAAGACCTTTCAAATGTGCAGTATGCCACTCGACGTATAAAACTCAAACTAATTTTATTAGGCATATGAATGTACATAAAGAGCAGAATCCTTATCGATGTGAAGTGTGTAATAGGAACTGCAGTTCTAAAACCGAACTCAAAAATCACATGATGATTCATAATGAAGCAAGGCCTTACAAATGTAATATTTGCTCATGGTCCTTTAAAAGAGAATTTAATCTCATTCGTCACATGAAGATGAGACATCAAAATCATAATTTGAAATAATAAGAAAATTAAGCAAAAACTGTTTTTTTATTATTTTTTTTTTTTTTTCATGATTAGAGTTCAGTTATAGTATCAGGTAAATGCACTATTCCAAGAGAATTCTAACATCACAGCCAATTGAATTCAATAAGTGGTATACTTCGTGACGTTTTGACAAATGATGCTTCCTAAATCGACGCAGACATCAAAGAAAGATACTTGTGAAATTATAAATGTTCATTTTAGAGTTATTTATTAAGTTCTAACACATGCTTATATTTATGAAACCTTATAAACAGTTTCTATTAAATTGTAAGAATATTTTCTCGCTTCATTTGTGAAAAATATTTTGCATAAATAATAAATTTTTCTATAATGTTTCAATAATGTTAAATCATTCTTTTGACCATCGTGCAGCAATGGCATACCTACCAAACGATTCTAATCATAAAAAATTGGAGAAATTCATTCACAAAGAAATTGGAGCACATACATTTGCGTAATTTGACAGTCATTTCTGAAAGATGAAATTTTCTATAAAAATAAATTTGTACATTTGATATAAAATTATTTAAAATTTTTATTCTTGACAACTGTGTAATATGTAGGTTTAAAAATTATTTCAAACTCAGAATGAGTCTAGCTATTTTTTTTTATCTTTTAATACCTTCTAAAACTATTTTTAGATTTTGATTGTTTTGAACTCAAAGTTGGAGTTTCCGTCATTTCAAAAAAGAACAAATTTATTAAATTAATTAATTAATAAACACTTGGATAAATTTCTTAAAATAAATTTTTATAAATTTTTTTATCCGATTAAGAATTTTTATTTGCTTGCACTTTGTGCAAAAGATAGCGTAAAATTGTCAATTCTTTACAAATATTGATGTTAAATCTTTGTGCAACATTTGATATTGCGGATTTTTCTGAGGATTCATTAGAATGTAGAAAAATGTGACACCGATGTCTTTAGACAATCTAAATCGAATCTATTATATGCTGAAATTTAAGGGGTAATTCAAGGGAAAAGGCCAATATTATTGATAAAAAAGCAATTATCGACACTTGTAACTTAAATTTGATAAAATAAGCTTTTTGGGTCGGATAAAATTTCAAAATTGGGATCATTTTAAAGATCAAATAATCAGCTACCTATTCCAGTAAATTTTCGGCCTCTATTGGGATATGGCATTTATGATTAGGATAACATTAATAATTCGCTCCAATAGATAATTTCTTATGAAATCCATGTAGAAAATAAATGAAATTTTTTTCCTATTTTATTTTGTCCTGTTATATTTATCAGCTTCAAATCATTTACACTCATTTTGATACGCCGTCCTGATGATGTAAATCCAATTTTCAAACGGCAGTGAGTATAAAGTATTGTCAATATCTGAATATTTCGTAAGAATTTAGATTTTATGCTTACAGTTGTTAGTTTTATAAAAGAATTATTCCCTTATCTTTAAAAATAAAGGGAGGATCAATTTTTGTCAGTGCTGTCAATAACAGGTTCTTGCATGTGTCAATAATTGGATACTATCACACCAATTATTTAGTAATTGGCAATATTCAAGGCACCCAGCACCTCTGGTTCAAATACGCACCACCAGCTCATATCTCTAGATATTTTGAATATTTTATGCAACGTAGTAAGATAAAATCTTAACAGCATTTATCATTTTAAGATTAAAAAATGGATATTTTTGGATATATGTGGATATTCTCTGATCGTTTTCTCAATAAAAAAATATCCATCGAACTAATTTATCAAACAAGCCTAAATTACTCTTCTTTCTGCAGTTCTTGTAAGCAGGATAAAATCTTAGAACAGATTATTTTTCTTTACATAAAACCTGCAAATCGAGGATTAACGAAAATTAGAAAGCATTTTACTCACATTCAGCTTTAGATTTAAAGTGGAAATATAAGCAGTAAAAAAGAATTTTATGATAATTAGGAAATATGTTGACTAATCGAATATTGAATATTTTTTTCCTATACAATTCATAATAAGAATTATCTATCGAGAATTTTTTTTAAATGTTAATATACCCATGCATAACTTTTAAAATTTTAAGATTAAGTATTATATATCCGAAAATTCGGTAATCAGTGGTTAATAGGGATGTTAAATTTTAAATTAGTATTTTAAATACCGTATAAAAAATCTTTAACTTTTTTTTTTATTCTTTTTCTCTTTCGAAAATTTAAAAAAAAAATTCTTTATATAATTTAATAATCGTATCTTAATATTCTACAAATAACTAATGTTTTTTAATTACATTTAACCTTTACCTCTATTATAATTCATCCATTTAAAACATGCTATAACCTGGTTAAATGAGCCATGAACAGAATTACACTTTCTTAAATCTTCATTTCATCTCGTGATTATACTAATATCCCTACCAATAATAAAATTGAGTATGTGAGTGTATCTGTTTGTCTGTAGTTTTGAGTTGGCCTTTTATCGGACATAGAGCTGCGGTGGCCTGGTGGTAATGTCTCGCCTCGTGAGTCGTAGGGTTTCAGATTCGAGATCCGATTCCACCGAAAAAACGTTGTATAAGGGGGTCTGTTGAACGTTAAACTCGTCAATGTCAAACATTATCTCGCTGGTGTGGTGTGGTGTGGTGTCGTATGGAAAGGGGGGGGGCAGCTCAGTTGTCGTCCTCGTCATCTGACAGCGGTTCAAAATTACGTGGTTCGTCCCAAAATAGCCCTAGTGTTGCTTTACAACGGGACGTTAATGTAACTAAAACTAAATCTATAGGTTATACCGTCTGATTTTTTTATTATTAGTATGCTCAAGTCTTATTTGATTGCTGATAACTAAATTAAGGAACTCAAATTTTGCACATCTGTGCTTAAGAAAATAATGATAAAGCATATTAAGATTATTCCAGCTAAATCAGCTTGCTGTTTTAGCAAATAATTCGATTCAGATAACGAAACAACAAGTGCTCCTTTTTTGGCAATGAGAACTTTAAAGCAACTTGCGATTGATGATTTAAGAGATATCCTGCAGCAGTAATTGTGTTAGAGAATGATTTCTATATGGATGATGTTCTTTCTGGTTCTGATTGCTTAGAATCTGTAAAAACGATCCAACGAGAGTTGATTGAGATATTGTGTAGCGGACGGTTTTGACAAATGGTGCAGTAACACAGCGGAGCTTGCAGTAAATAACGAATTATACCCCTTCTCTTATGCAGAAGAAACCAAAGCACTGGACGTTATTTGGAAATCTAAAGACGACCGTTTTGCGTTCAAAGTGTGGAGTCAGGATTTCGGTGTGACAAAACGTCAATTTTTATCACCCATAGCTCGTGTTTTTGATCCACTCCGTATTTTAGGTCCAGAGGTTACAAGAGCAAAAATATTTTTGCAGCGGTTATGGCTACTGGAATTAAACTGGGACGATCCACTCCCTACAAGAAAAAAGGACAAATTGTTATGATTTTCAACAGCTCTTCAATTTATCAATAGTATTAGATTTGACAGGTGTATATTATTTTAAAACCCAGATTGGATTGAAATACACGGCTTTGCGGATGCTAGTGAAGTCGCTTATGGAGCAGCGATTTACTGCAAATTGCATTTAAAGACTGGTGAAGTGTCTGTAAAATTAGCAACAAGTAAGTCCAGAGTGTCACCATTAAAACGTCTGAAAATTCCGAAATTGGATCTTTGTGCAGCATTTCTGCTCTCCACATAAAAAGTTCGAATAATTTCCGCCCTCAAATTGGATATACGAGACCATATGACACTCCTAATCCGAATGTTCTCTCATGTGAATTTTAAGACCAATTTTACATGAAAAGTTTTTATTGCAGTCATTTCACTCAAAAGGATTCTATTCATCACGTGTTTTCAAATGGAGTACAAGATCTTTCTTTAATTTGAAGGCTGAGGGGCAGACGCCACAATTGTCAGTCCTCCCCCTGGAAGGTTTTGCCTCATGTGTTATAAGAGGGAACTTGATTTCGGAACATTTGCCGCATAGTTTGGACTTATATGCCTGGTACTTTGAATGCTTGCACGAATGAGACGAATTTTTAAAAATATTTGAACTTATTTCAAAACATCGCATCTAAGCAGTGATTTTAAAGAATTACTCAGCCAGAGGATTAATCATGAGACGAACTGAAGACTATAGAAAATAAATGTTCATTCTGGGCTAATTTAACAAATTCAATGCACGTTTTAAATGAATGAATTATAATTGTGTTAGAGGTGGAATGTAATAAAATAAAAACACTAATCATATAATGCAAAATTCCCACTTAAAGGAAAAGGATAAATGAATAAATCTTACCAAAAACTATTAATTCTTCAGAATGAAATTTCATGTGAGAAGTAAAATAAATATCCAAAAGAATGAATTATCTCTGCATTTGTAGCTTATCCAATTATATCCAACTAAAATTCAATAATTTTAGTTGGATGAATTATTGAAAAATAGGGAAAATATCTAATTATTCCAATCTGTGGATCAAATTATATAACTTACTTCCTATTGAGGGTCAAAATTTAGTGATATAAACTGTAAAGAAAAGTGAGAATAATTCTCTTATAAAATAATCATTGAGTTGATTCGAACATACCATCAATCGATGAAATAACATTAATTTTATATGAATTTGTTGAATAAATGTCTGTACCTTGAGCACATTCTACTAAACTATGACTAGACAATAAAGTTTCTAATAGAAATATTCAACATTACGATCTGTAAAATCATTTTTAAAATAGTTCAGAAAATCATGCTCCTGTAAATCATTTGAGCTACATTAAATTTCTGTTCAGAGCATTCAAAAATGCTGTGTTACAAAAATCGTAACACAACATTGTTGCTGTGAAGGAAATTAAGATTCACTTTTACCCGCAACGGATCATGTTGTTAAAAAAATGAATAGGGATAGTTGGAAACAAACAGGATTCGAGAAAAAATTTATTCTCAAGGTTGAAATTTGCTTTAGATAAGTGATATTAAAGTGCCTTTTCGGAAGGAACACGACGACTTTTTAGCGATGGACATTGTAATTTTGAACTTAGGTCAGATATCGAGGCCGACACCTGAGCTGTACCCAACTCTGTTAATTTAATTAAGGATTTAAACGACTTAGAATCAAAGGAATGTATAAAGTTCTGGTCAGACTCAAATAAAGGAATGAATCCCCTCATCCAAGTCTCGATGTTTATTTGACAGCTATTCATAGGCATCCAGAATAAAAATGAATTACAGATTTAAATGCAGCGAATAGATTTTTTGCATACAGCTTTCGAACTACACATTTTCGAGCGCGTGTACAGAAAGCACCCGTTTCATCTCTCGCTCAGTTCAACGCTCTGGTTTTTTCATTGCGCCATCTGTTGGCGTTCAAGGGAATTATCACCCTCTCCAAAATTCTCCACAACACTGGAGGGAAGAAATTTCACCCTCGATATCAGATGAATCACCATCCTCCTGGGCGCGGCATGTCGGCACCGGTAGTGCAATGAGTCTGTTAATGGCTCTTTTGGCAGGTCCTGATGGAGTACGAAGCAGGACAATTCTAGTAATACCATCAGTTCCGGAGATTACCTCCAGGATACGCGCCAACGGCCAGGATAATGGAGGCATGTTGTCAGCTTGAATAAAGACGAGATCTCTGACACTCAAAGGAGGACAATGTTGATGCCACTTCCGTCAGGATTGCAATGGTAAAGGACGTCTCTAGTCCATCTACTCCAAAATTGAGGTTTTATCTGTAAAAGACTTTTCCATCTGCAAGAAAGACTAAGATTTTGATTAGTGAGATCAGTTCCTTTAGGAAACTCAAGAAGAGATTCCCCGATTAGGAAATGCCCAGGGGTGAGAGCCCTGAAATCAGCTGGATCATTGGAAAATGGTACTAGAGGTCTTGAATTAATGCAGGCCTCTATCTGACATAAGAGGGTAGACAGTTCTTCAAAGTTAAGCAAATATCCTTGACAAGTCTTAAAGAGATGTCTTTTGGCGAGTTTGATGGATGACTCTCAAACACCACCGAAATCGGGAGTATATGGTGGGATGAATTTTCAACTGATGTTTCTCAAAGTCAGGAAATTTTGTACAGACTGGTCTTGGACTAACTTGAATAATTGCTTTAGATAATTATCTGAAGCTATGAAGTTCGATCCATTATTTGACAGGATATCAGTGGGATGACCTCGTCGTGCTATAAATCAACGAAGTGCGGTTAAAAAGTCTTCCATAGACATACTGGATATGAATTCGAGATGAACTGCACAAGTCGCTGTGCATATGAATAAACAAAGTTAAGACTTGAATTGTGTAGCCTTTCTGAGATGCTGCCATTTTGTGACTAACGGTCCTGCGAAATCTACCCCAACTCTTTCAAAAGGACGAGATTTTATTATTCGACTACTTGGCAAATCTCCCATCTTAGGATTCGAAGGTTTAGAATTTAATCGACAGCAAACGATACAACGATTGATTTCTCGACGAACCGTGGAACGACCATCAGGAATCCAGAATTCTTGTCGAATGAGAGATAAAACCGATTCTGGATTTCCAGCATGGAGACTGACTTGGTGAAAATGTCGAATTATCAGGGGAGATAGATGATGCCTTTTTGGGGATGACTATTGGAAATTTTTGATCATAGGGAAGAGTCGGATGTTTAGAAAGACGACCTCTCAGTCTGAGAATCCCATCTTTATCCAAAAATATATTTAAAAGGAGCAATTTACTAGATTTGGGTATGCGTTTGTTCAACTTGAAACATTTTTCCTAGTAGAATTCAGTTTGCTGAATGAGTTTAACTAGATTTTTAAGTGAAGCCTCTACTTCTTCTGCTTGAAGGAGCCCTACTGATTTAGAGGTTGAAAAGGTAGCTTTACAATTCTGAATAAAACGTTTAACCCATGCGAATACTCTTATAAGTTTGGTGTAAGATGAAAATTTGAGTAGCACGTCATTCAAAGGATTTCTGTCCGCATGTACGAAAGTAGTTCCGGCACGGAGTCTGGCTCGTCTAAGTTGGTAGTTAGCCCTTCTAAGGAAGGTACAAGAGGATGAAAATCTTGTTTGATACAATCAGGGCCATTTCATCTATAAGATGCATTTTTGAGCTGCTCTGGAAAAAGTCCTCGAATAGCACAATCGGCTGGATTGAGTTTATCAGGAATGTGATACCAATCAGACACTAAAGTTAAATTTAAGATATTATTAACTCGATTTTGAATGAAAATATTCTCTATATTTGGGAGTTTATTTATCCAACTTAATGCGATTATTGAATCTGTCCATAATTTTCGCTCTTTTATGGGAAAAGATAGGGCTTTTTCGATGGCATTTATTATTTCAGCAAGTAGAAGTGCTCCGCAAAGTTCCAACCTTGAGATAGTAAGCTGTTTTATAGGAGCAACACGAGTTTTAGCACTTACGAGACATACTTGATTCTGTCTAGATTTCAAATAGACAACGCCAGCGAATGTTTTTGTAGATGCATCGCGGAATCCGTGTAATTGGATGTCAGAATTATTGTCTACTCCCAAGAATCGAGGAACTGAAATCAAGTTTAGATTATAGCTTTGTTGTTTAAATTTTGTCCAGGTTTCTAGAATGGTAAGAGGAATAGGATCATCTCAAGCGACTTTCGATTTCCATAGTTCTTGCAACATAATTTTTAATATGATTACAGAAGGCGAAAACAATCCCAGCGGGTTGAATGTTTTAGCAATAACTGATAGAAGTTGCCTCTTAGTATTTACTATTTCTCCATCAGCAATTCTAACTTGAATCGAATCTGTTAAAAGATTCCAAAAAATATCTAATACCCGCTGTTTCACTTCTTCATCCCACAATGAATGTATAGATTCTGTAGCTAATAGCGCTTTATCCAAATCTTTCAAAATAATTTTGTGGCTACTAGACCATTTTCGGAGACTAAATCTCCCTGATTTCATTAGGTTTTGAATTTCGGCAATAATGGCTTTAGCTTCTTCTTCAGTGTCGGCTCCTGCCAACAAATCGTCTACATTCGGAGGGATCTTTTCAAATAACCAGCATTTATTTGACTGGTCATACAAAGTTGAATGAACAATCGAGTCAGGCATTTGTGAAGTATAGATTTTTCCAGTTAAAATGTATCCCAATTTAGTTGAAATTGCAGCTGGAGTTCCTGAAGGTCCAAAAAATGAGAAGTCCATCCAGGAGGAGTGCATAAATATCTGCACCGAGCAAAATGTCAATATGTTGCGAAATATAAAGATTTGGATCTGCGAGTATAAGATTATCCAAATGCGGCCAGTTTTGAATTTGAGTATCGAAATTTGGGAGAGGTGAAGTCACTTTATTTACAACAAGAGCATTAAGATTAAATGATTTAGATGAGAAATGAGGAGTGAATTCTATCTGACAACTATGAAATGAAGTTTCTACACTAATCCCATTAATACCAGTTAATTTATGATTTGTATTTTTTAACGGTAAATTTAATTGATCCGCTAACTTTTTTGAAATTAATGAGAGCTGTGATGCAATGTCAATTAAAGCTCTGCATTCAATAAATTTTCCCGAGTGATCTTTCACTTTAATTACAGTCGTTGAGAGAAGAACAGAACTATTTTGCTGATTTCTTTGAAGCTGAAGTCCATTAGAAACAGCTACGACATTAGGATTACTGTCCGTCTCAGTCGGAAGATTTACCTTATATCTATGAAGTATCGTGTGATGTCGATCTTTGCAAACTTTACATCCGATATTTATTTTGCAATTATCCGTCTTATGATTTTTGTGAAGACAATTCCTATAACAAATTCCTTCTATTGCCTTCAATCGTTCTTCGATTTCCATTTGATTAAAAACAGGACATTTATAAAGCGAGTGATTTGAATCTCCCTGGCACACAAAAAAGAATCGCTTCTCCCCTCAGTTAAGCTATGAACTATCACTTTTCTTGTCTGGTCTGCAACCCTTCGACTAAATCGGTCCTCCCTTTCACTCTGACTACATTTTCGATCATCTGGAAAGAATTTCTTTTCAGGGGTTAGGTTCCCCCACATTTGTTTATGTTTAGCTGAGCTACGCCTGTCTAGAGATCTCGCCTCCCTCTCGATAAAGGCTTTAAAAGAATTCACTTCCACGAAATAATCCACATTGATAACGAAGCAATAAAAGAGATAGAAATTTATCAACCAAACAGAAATAGCAAAAAACCCAGACTAATTCTCCTATAACGTAAGCAATCTTAAACTAATGATAAAACTCACAAGTCAACCTTCACATCTCAATCACATTAATTTTAAATAAATATTAAATTAAATTAAAAGTAAATCATAAAATTCCCCCTATCTATCCCCTTACCTTATCGCAATAGCGCAATCAAAGTTCTCATGAGCCATACCGTAATTTCTTCATACTCCAACCCCTGCACACCTCCCATACCAAGGCAAGATGCATCTCGGCTCCACCTCTGGAACTGGACCCGCCTCCTACCAACGATTCTCCACTCAAGCCCCAGACCTCATCCACTCCTGCAAATTTACCAATCAAGAACTCACCATCACTGATCGTGTGGACACCACAGCGTATTTCGTCTACGTCTCTACGGAAACGCATCAGGATTCAAGGTCAAATACAACGGTGAATTATCTCGTCGCCCAGTTTCGAAACGCAATGATTTTTTATAATCAGCTCAGTTAATTCACTTACTTCTAAACCCAAAACACTTAAATTTCTAATACAAAATACTTCTAATTTTAAATACAAAATTTTTAATACATTCATTACAATTATCTAAAGTCTCGAATAGCCGTTAAGATGAATTTGCGTTTTGTATTTTTAGATTAAACAACTTATTAATCTGTCAATTAGCTAACTGACTTTTGTTTTCAAATCTTTTGCATAACAATTCCCAGCAATATTTTAGATTTTCTTCCCGAATTGTGAATCCACGAATTAATTTTGCGGCATTAACTTTGGTAGATGCGAATAAATATTGCAATTTGTCTATTTTGGATAATTCTGAATTATTAATTACCATTGCTTGAAATAATTCTTTGAATGATATCCAATTTTCCATATCTCCATAAAAATGCGGCAATTCAAGTTTAGGCAATTTTTTAGACGCCTGAATTTTGGCATTTGAGCAAACAGCTTGACTTTCCGTTTTATTTTTAGGCTTAGTGTTTTCCAAAAGCACGGCACACTCAAATAACACATCCTGAAATTCCGAATATTTTTCAAGTTTCTCTTCACTATCATTAACATCTAAATTCGAAAACGAATTTTCTAATTTTTGCTCATAAGTATTGAATTTCGCTTTTAGCACATTGAATAATGCATCTGAACTTCCTTCGTTTTCAACGGCATTTTTAATTATCTCCTCAATTCTCTCAATTTCTTTACAGACATTACTGAAATTTTGAATTGCTTTCAAGAGTTTCGATTTGGAAGTCACTGTCCATGGGCTCTGAGGCTAACGACGGACAATAAATGTTGATTTAATTAAGAATTTAAACGACTTAGAATCAAAAGAATGTATAAAATTCTAGTCAGAATCAAATAAAGGAATATTATGTCAAATAAAGGAATGACTCACTTCATCCAAGTCTCGATATTTATTTGACAGCGATTAATGGGCATCCAGATTAAGAATGAATTACAGATTTAAATACAGCGAATAGATTTTTGCATACAACTTTCAAACTACACATTTTCGATCGCTTGTACAGAAAGCACCCGTTTCCTCCAAGTATCCTCTAAGAATGCCAGTCTCTAAACAAAAACAAAAGTTCAACGCTCTGGTTTTTTCATTGCGCCATCTGTTGGCGTTCAAGTGAATCACCACCCTCTCCAAAATTCTTCACAACACTGGAGTGAAGAAATTTCACCCTCGATATAAGATGTAATGTGTATTAAGCCCGCATACTCGATGGCATTTTGGTGGAAACTGGTCCCGAACTTGAAGCCTTCGGGTTTCTTACCGGAAATCTTACTATTAAGTCATCGCGCCCACTACCCAGGTTCAAGAGAAATATATTTTGTGATTGAAATTTTTTCATCGCCTGACGAAGTTTATTAGACTCTCTAGTCATAATTGCTAATTTCCTTACTAAACTGCGAAAGAAATTCTCGAATTTCAGGTAAATCATACTGTAAAAGTATTGAAACTATGTTGATGTTGAAACAACAGGCTATTAAAGAGAACCCCATTACTCATTAGAAGATATTTTATAGCGGAGTTGCATCAAAGCATAGACTCCCGCACCAGAGGTTGGCTGATTTAAGAATGATTCTTCGAACCATACCACTAGATTGAAGGGACTGGCATGACTTCTGAGGAGGACCTTTTCCTCCGCTGATGTGTCGTGGAAATCTGAAACTGCATGCGGAAGCCGGATAACCTCACACGTGATTTTTTTCACCTGATCTTGATTCAAAGCAATGCTGACCGGAAAGTAGCCATGTGAATTCGTCCGGTTCGAATTGCTTTTCGAAATTTCTTTCAATAGTCTTGAAGACATGTTGAATACCGGCTAATGTGACGTCCTCGTTTTTTTACCAACTTTAAAATTTGAGAACATGTTTTCATCATAGCTCTTTTATTGCCTCAATAAAACTATTAATCACATAGCTAAGCTTAATCTGAAATAGTCTTTGTGAGCAATAATATATTATATCTAAGTAATTTCAACAAATAGAATCAATAGCTTTGTTCATCTCGAATTTTTCTTGAGCTCATATTGATTTTCAGTTCATTGCTTCTTCTTATTCTTCATAAAGAAACTGACATTCTAGACAGACACCGAGTACTATGGAAACATCGGAGTATCTAAAGTTTAGTTCAACTTAAATTGATTTTTTTATGTCCTCGTTGTTAGTAATTTGATAAAAAAAATCATTCACTATATTGAGATTTTTTTTTATTGCATCGAATAATTATGCATTTTGTTTAATTTTGTTTAAATATACAATACTATTGCGAACATATATTCCTTCCTTTTGCATTTTCGCGGTGTTCGTAGTACTTTTTTACTAATTCAATATGTTTTCCTAATCACTTAACCCTCAAAATGGATTCCAATGATTTACATGTCCCTCGATTGATATCAGCATGTCTTTGATTTCTGAAAATTGTGAAAGAGACGTACTAATACATATGCGTCATATTTCGAAGAAGAACTAAGATTTGGGAATGTACTTTAGAATTTGTAAACTTTATCAGATGAAGAGGGCATCCGCTGATGTGGAAATATCTAAAATAAATAAGTACCACATCAGTGGGATATGTTTCACCTTAATCTCAGTTTATTATACAAGTTCATATTTATTTCTATGTGATTATGTTTGAAAAAATAATTCTATATTACCGTAATATTACTGTAAATTTAATAACCAAAGTAAAGCGACCTCATTACTTATCCATTCTGTTACTTTTTGAGCTACAAAGGGAAACAAATTTGAAAGGGAAAAAATTACTCGATATTAGCAGGGAATATATAATGAAATCTTGACATCAATATGTGTGCGAAGTACATGAAAACTACCCACCTAAAGAATGCGAAAAATGAAAGGCCAAGAATACAGGGAACTTGCTGAAATTCGTTGTCTTCTTACTTGAAAATTGTTTTCGGCTTTAAACATCTAAAGAATAGATTAGAACCATGTTTTAGAAAATCGGTTCTCTTACGACATAACGTGGCTTCAATGAGATTGCAATTAAGGGATTCCATTTTTCTAGAAATTAAAAGTTTAATTAGAGACAGAAAAATCTAATATCGTCAACACAATCTTAATTTCACCGAATAAAACCCGACAAGAAATTAAAACAAATAATTCTCATAAATCATTCTTTATTTAGAGACAAGTGAATATTGAATCGCGGTTGGGATTGATAGGTGGAAATCAAAAAAGTTACTCATGTATAGCAATTTCATTTGCAATAAGAATATGAATGTGTAATTTAAAGGAATTTAAAATTCTTTGGTATATTACTATATGAAAAAAAATTATATGCAAGGCTAGATAAAATATTTAACGAATGTAAAAAGCCGATAAGAGATGATCAAAGTTTAGCACATTTTGTTGCATCAATTTCTGTCATCATTGCAATTTCAATCATTGATTTATGACTTTAACTTGTAACTTTTCATTCGTAGGTTTTTGCATTCATTCAAACATTTTGCGATTGCTTTCGATAAACGGATTTTATTCAAAAAATAAAGCACCAAGTAAAAACAGGTGATTTATATATGAAATTCAGCTTATTATGGGAATAACTCGTCATCTATATCAGCCGATGAAAGTAGTTGATATGCAAAAGATATGATTTAAATAACATGAAATATCCAGGGACCCATTTTCAGGTATTTTAATATGTCTTAATAAAAATAATCTGTATGGAATGTAGAACTGCAGTTTCTATTACACACATTACATCTGTAAGGATTCTGCTCTTTATGTACGTTCATATGCATAATAAGGTTAGCTTTAGTTTTAAACTTCGAAGAACACACCTTACACTTGTAATGCCTTTCATGCGAATGACTGGACATGTGAAATTCAAGCGCTCGTTTGGAGGCATAACTCTTTTCTGAATTCACAATTCACACCTGAAAGGATTCTGGTCTTCATGCATGTTCATGTGGGCAATAAGATTACGTTTAAATCTAAAAAGCTACAGTGCAAAAACTGCATTTATAACGTTTTTCATCAGAATGTTTGATAAAGTGTCCGTGGTAATTTGTTTTAGATGTACATTGCATATCACACCTTGCATCTAAAAGGATTATTCTTAATGTGTACGTTCTTATAGCGTCGAAGGCCTCTTTTAGTTTGTACGTTCGAAGGCAAATGTCACGTTTGTAACCGAATTAAAAGAAAAATAAATATTATTAAGTTTAAAGCCCAAGAACCCAAAAGAAAGATATAATGAATCTGAGCAGGAGAGTTGAAAAAATATATAGTTGGGAAAAATACATTTAATTCTTTATTTTGCAATTTTGAGTGACCGACTTCTTACCGGAAATTTAGCATTTAGGCACTTATTCATAGACACAGAATTCTCTCCGCGATCATCATTAAAAAAAAATTACTCCTTTCAAATCATCGATTTTAAATTCTAATATTTTATTTTATATTATTTGATCAATTATTAGCAATTTTTCCATAGAATATTTTCAGGTTTTTAATATGGATTCACTTCGATTTCAAATTAAAAACATTTTGAAATTAAAAATTCAAACAGAATAATTAGTTCTTAATTTGAGGAATAAACAGCTTAAATGACTGACGTACGCATATTCAACAGCAGTTGTTGAATTGACATTAAACATATCGCACGAAAGAAAGGCCTCAGATTCTTCTTCGACTTATTATAGTATTTCAATGCAGAATACATTTACTGCTTTTGCCAAATAGCCAACTCATCTTATTAATTGATTGGTCACTCATTTTCAAAGACCGAAATTCATCGAACCCATTAAATTATATCATCATTTCCTTGAGATAAATAATTATGAAAATCATCATCAAACCCTATTCAGTAGGATCTCAACACAATTCTGATGTACTAAAATGAATTAATCCTACTTAACTTAACCCATTTATCTGTTTTGCAGTTATATAGCTAAACAGATATAACCTGAGAAATGATTAATCAACTAATGAAATTTGTGCAAAGCAAGACGAAAACAATATTCATAGTTCCAAATATGTTGAGTATTTTATTCATCTCAAAAGTATGAAACTTTCACTTTTTTTAAATCCCTTCAATAGAAACTTGCAACTAATAATGAATGGCTTCTCAACCAAAATACACCCCCCCCTCAAAAAAATGCTTAACCAGTGATGCATCATCTTACACCTTCCCATGTAAGATGAAACCTCAAAGCATATTTTTTGTGTGTGCTTAAATTATAAGTATCAAAATGCCATCTTAAATCGAGAAATAATGTGAACTGCAATCTGATTCAATTCAATTTTTGAGACAAAATATCCGAAGAAGCTAAAATAATATTAAAATCATCAAAAAATAAATTTGTCATATCCATTTTAAACATTTCTTAATTCATTTCAGTTATCCCAAGAAATGAAAACGAACTCTCTTTTTTAAAAAAATTCATTTTAAGTAATATGGAAAAGATATTTAAGTGGATATTTGAAATAAAGTGAATTGAGTGAGTATGCATCGCAAGCAGACAAGAAATCAACTGATATTAAAGGCAGGAAAATTTTAATCAGATTGCAATGTAACAGGACAAATCACCAGTATTTTATTTAATCTGACTTCATTCTTTAAACTTTTAAGGGATTTTATTCTTGTTTAATTGAAATAGTATTAATGTTAATTGAAAATGATTTTAAAATACATTCCATTATTTTAAAATCATTTACCTGTGTCTCATGAATTTAATCTCAATTTTTAGCTTTAAATATGCAGGTGAGATTTTATATTTATATATTTCTGAAAGAATATTAATAAACCGCGTTATAATTGCGTAATTTTTAATTATTCTTTATTTTTTAATATATATGTTTCAGACTTTTAAATATGCAAATGAATTTTATTCAAATTTTAATTTATCTTTTTAGAAATAAACTTTATCCTTTGATATTCGTAACATTCTTGAATTCATTTTGATCGCCTTAATATTATAAATTAGTAAATATTATAAATGAACCAACATTAAAAATTACCTTTTCATATGTTTGGTAAATAGAGTCTGTGTATTTCAATCTGAATGATCAAAATAAATATCTCTATTAAAGATAAAATGTTTTCGGAGATTTTCAACAACCGTACTAAGATTGTCAAATCGAATTTGAAAATAAATTAAAAATTTGTATTTTATTTTTTTGTACTTGGGAATCTTATACATATTGATGTCTTGTATATTATAAGTTTTAAAAATTGAGACGATGTAGAAAATTCTATTATTATCGTATTCGAAAGGTTGTTAGCTGTATCGGGTTCAGCTTTTTAGCATATTATATGTTCCTTTCAAACCATATGAAATCATACATATTGAGAAAATTTTATAACTGATGATTTCATCTTCAGAATTAATCCCCTGAGAAACTTGAGTTTTCAGATAATTCTTGAAAAATAATACCTCATAACAAAGCTTTGATTAAGTTGTAAAACAGTTCGCACTTTTTTTAACAGAAATAAAAATGGAAACATACTGCTGTACATGAGTCCAAAATCGAAAAAACACAAACTTTTTTGTTCTGCATGAAGTATAGTGCACATCTTTATTTCGTGCATAGGGCTGAATAAAGCTTGTTCAAAGAAAAGAATTTTTGCAAGAAAATGTTGCTATGGTAAAAAATTACTGGAAAAGCCGTTGCAAGTTTCCTACTGCACCAATGCTAAATTTTCGAATCCTTCATTAATTCTCTTTTACGATTATGTAACAGCTTTTCTGTGGCCTTCAATCTGTAAACTTCCTGTTTCAGAATGTATTCGATTGACAATTGAGTTCAAAAGTAGCAATGCGCAGTGCTTGGAGTTTTACTGGACAATTCTGACATTTTATAAACACATATTTTAAAATTAACTTCATAAAAGAATCGTTACTCAAATTGTTAGTTTATTTTTTGGTCCTTGGAACGTCATATTTTAAAAAGACTTAAGAATAGAATTATTTATTTGAATATTCAGCACAAATTCCTTTAGAGCATTGCACACTTTTCAAAAGTTGTTTTGCAGAGGATTCCATGCTCATGCTCATGCTTATATGCAAGTACTGTTTTTCCAATTAAATGTTGAATAGCAATGTGATGAAATTTACTTTTTGACGATTTCTAAGAATGAAATGTAAAAATATAATAGTAAAGATTGATCAGATTCATTTACTTCGGATTCCTTTCAGGAAATAAAATTTCTTAATAATATAAAAAATAATCTGTGTATGCTCGGTTTTCCTTCGCAACTTCCCAACAGCAAATAAATTTTACTGTTTTCGTAGAACTTCTCTCTTTTTTCTATAATAAATTATTCCGACTCTTAACAGATATATTTCATAGTTTTAAATTCATTTCATTAAAATACCGAATTTATTTCTATATAATGGATAATATAGAATAATATCAATGATTTATTTTTATTTACAGCTATAATCGAATATATAAAACCTGACTGTTTTGACATTTAAATATTTCTTCCTTCATTCACCGAAAGTGCTATATTTGTTTGAATTCAATAATTTGGAAACATAAAAACAACCTGAAAATGGAGAAAGAAGCGACATACATTTGTGACCGTTGCAAAGAAAACTCAGATGCCAGTGAAAATAAATCAAAAAATTATCGCTGGCTTGTTTCAATAAAAACCATATACCAGTGTGCTAAATGTTCGAACTATTTTAATATAGGATTCAGAGTTACGGATAAGATATCATTGATTGATGCATCGAAAAATTCAGAGCTAGAATTAATTGCCGCGCAAAGTGAAAATGTGAATGCGGATGAAGGTTCCAGAAATGAAGACAGGATACAAGAAAGCCAGCCAGTCGAATTAAAGAAAAAACCGTACAAGTGTGATGTTTGCCTTCGAACCTACATGACTCAAAATAGTCTTCGACACCATAAGAAAGTACACGATGAGAAAAATCCTTTTAGATGCAAGGTATGTCAAACGCAATGCACATCGAAAGCAAATTACAACAAACATTTAAACAAACATTCCAACCGAAGACGTTATAAATGCAATTTTTGTACTTCGGCCTTTAAATTTCAATGTAGTCTTCAGGCCCACTTGAATATACACGATGACAAGAATCCTTTCAGGTGTGAATTGTGCAACAAGAGTTGTACTAGTCAAAGAGAACTTGAGAGACACATAACCAGTCATTCGAATGAAAGAAATTTCAAGTGCCCTTTGTGTCCTTCGATGTTTAAAACTAAAAATAACCTTACTACGCACATGAACGTACATAAAGAACAGAATCCTTTCAGGTGTGAATTGTGCAACAAGAGTTTTGCTACTAAACACTCACTTGAATGTCACATGTCCAGTCATTCGAATGAAAGACCTTTCAAGTGTACTGTATGTCCTTCGATGTTTAAAACTAAAAGTAATCTTATTAATCATATGTACAGGCATAAAAAGCAGAATCTGTAAAGATGTGAAGAGTGTAATAAGAACGACCGTTCTACAAACCATCTCAAAACGCACATGATGTCTCATTCCGACGCAAGGCCTTACAAGTGTCATATTTACTCTTCGTCCTATAAAGCAAAATTTAAACTCACTGTTCACATAAAGAAGA
The DNA here is from genome assembly GCF_947563725.1 of Argiope bruennichi. Lineage (NCBI taxonomy): Eukaryota > Metazoa > Arthropoda > Arachnida > Araneae > Araneidae > Argiope > Argiope bruennichi. Next base: position 36,672,766 of record NC_079157.1, read on the forward strand.
AACATCAAGAGGATAGTTTGAAAAAAAAAGAGAATAGCTGCAAAAACTGTTTTTTTTTCCCATGATTATCGTTCAATTTTAGCATCAAGTAAAGACACTCCTTGCAAGATATTTTTATCAGAAGAGCGAGTTTAATTTAACAAGTTGTTATACATCGTGACTTTTTTGACGGAAGTGATGACCTTTCCTGAAATCGGCTCAATCATCAAAGAGACTTCTATAAATTTCAGTGCTCATTTTATAGCCATGTATTAAGCTATAACACGTGCATATAGTTATGAAACATAATAAGCAGCATCAATGAGATAATAGATCTCCATTTGTGGAAAATATTTAGTTATAAATAAAATTGATATAAAAAAAACTTTTTTGCAGATTTGGATTATATTATTTCTCTTCTGAGAATAAAGATAGCATAATTAACAAATTTTCTTGTAATCATCAGGCTACAGGTTTTTTCCTAAAATAGTATTCTAATAATATAAAACTAATAATCAAAGACATATCTATTTTCTTGCAAAAGTCAACTAAAAAAACCATATTGGAACCCATTCGGACTCACACAAATGTTACAAATTGTGCTCATGCGCGGACATTATCTCGAATATCATTAATTAAAGTTATTTATTTCAAAACTGTAGAGGATTTTAAATACAGATATCACATATTTTAAGCTATAATGATTTGCAGTTGAAAGATTTTCATGTTGTGAAATTTTAAATAATCTTGAATAGTGCTTTTCTGTGCTTCCTACCTGATACCGGTAAACGGATGCAAATTCCCATCCTCTTAAAAGTGTTCGACCAGACACATCCGTCCCCTTTGATTCAGTACTGACTGTTTCCTGATTCATATTTTAGTATTTAGTCTAACAAATTTACTTTGGAGACTGATGCAATTTATGATCAGGCAGTGAATGGTCAATTGGCAATGCAAGTGATATTAAACGAGAGAAGCACAAGATTCTTTTTCAACTTATAATGTATTTCCAATAGAATTAATGTTTCCGCTAATGAACATAAAGACCTAGATTTATTAACCGATAGCTATCCTCTTCCCAGGAACGAAAACTTTCACATATCAGCCAAATCTCCATAAGTGAATGCAAATGTAGTTAGTTTATTTTAGAAATCTTATTCAAGTGTATAAGATTATACTCATCCACAAAAAAGTACTTTGGGAAAAAAACATTTAATTTGCAATCGTTTTGACTATCAATAATCCTTGACCAATCGTTTTCTAAAAGGAAATTTAACGTTTGGGAATTTATTCAAGGACATACAAATCTCTCAGCGTTCATCATCAAAAAATACTCCTTTTAAACCATCGATTTTAAAATCTAATATTCAATTTAATACAATTTGAAAAAATGAGACGGAAAATTTTTAGTAATTTTTTTCCGTGAAAATTTTCCGGTTTGGAATATAAATTCAGTTTTATTTCAAATACAAAACATTGTGAAATCAAAAACTCAAGTAAAAGAATTATTTTATTACTTAGAGGTATAAACAAATGACTGATGTGCGCATATTTAACAGCAGTTCTTGAATGGACACTGAAAATATCACAACAGAAGAAAGGCTTCAGATTTTTCTTCGACTTATTATAGCATTTCGATGCAGAATACAATTACTGCTTTTGCCAATCAGCCGATGCATCTTTTTAATTGATTGTTCTTTCATTTTCAAAGCCGGAAATTCTTCTAATAAACCATTAAAATTATATCATACTTTCCTTTACATAAATCATTACGGAAATCATCATCACAATCTATTCAGGGGGCTCTCAGCAGAATTCCGATATAGTAAAATGAATTAACCATAGTTAAACTAGCCCATACAGTCTCAGCCACTTATGTCTCTAAATCGATAAAAGCTGGCGATATGACTCATCAATTAAGGAAAAATGTGAAAAAGAAAGAGGGAAAAAATATTAATAGTTCTAAATATGATGAGGATTTTTTTCATTTCGATAGTAGGAAACCTTCACATTGTTTAAATCCCTTCAAAAGGAACATGCAAATAATTATGAATGGCTTCTCAACCAAAATACATCCAAGAAAAAAGCTTAACTAGTAACTCTTCATCTTACTCCTTCGTTCTCTACAGTGCCCCCAAGTAAGATGAAGCCTAAAAGCATATTTTTTATGTGTGCATAAATTATAAGTATCCAAATGACAGCTGAAGACGAGAAATTATGTGAACTGTAAACTAATTCAATTTAATTATTTGAGACAAAACATCTGAAGAAGCTAAAATAATAGTAACATTATCAAAAAATACCTTTGCGATATCCATTTTTAAACATATATCCATTCATTTCAGTTTTCGCATGAAATGAAGACCAACATTTCTTTTTTTCAAAAATTACTTTTAAATAATATAGAAAATATATTTAAGTGGCAATTTGAAATAAAGCGAATTGAGCGAGTATGCATCGCAAACAGACAAGAAATCAACTGATATTAAAGTCAGGAAAATTTTAGTCAGATTTCGAATACAATTTAACAGGACAAATCGCCAGTATTTTATTTCGTCTGACTTCATTCTTTAAACTTTGTAGTTTTTATATAATGAAATGGTATTAATGTTATTTGAAAAGGATTTTTTAAAAATGTTCCATTACTTTTAAATCATTTTCCTGTGTCTGATGCATTTTATCTCAATTTTTAACCTTAAATATGCAGGTAAGATTTTATATTTATGTATTTCTGAGAGAATAACATTAAACCTCATTATAATTGGGTAATTTTAAATTTTTAACTTCTTAATACATATTTTCCAAACTTTTAAATATGCAAATGAATATCTTTCGTATTTTACTTTAATTTTTTAGAAAAAGCTCTATTCTTATATATTCGTAACATTCTTGAATTTATTTTGATCGCAATACTAATATAAAAAAAACAAAGTTTAAAATTTCCTTTTCATATGATTGGTAATTAGTGCCTGTGTATTGTAATCTTTATGATCAAAATAAATACATATATTAAAGACAAAATATTTTCGGGAATTTTGAACAGCGAAATTTCATTAAACCTCAGCAAGATGCTCAAATCGGGTTTGAAAATAAATTAAAAATGTGTATCCTATTTTTTTTTTTTTTTTGTACTTGGGAATCTTATGCATATTGATATCTTGCATATTATGAGTTTTAAAAACTGAAAGGATGTAAAAAATTCTATTTTTATCGCAATCGTAAAGTTGTCAACTATATCGGGTTCAACTGTTTAGCATATATGTTCCTTTCAAACCATATGAAAGCATACATATTGATAAAGCTTTAAAATTGATGTTTTCATCTTCAGATTTAATCCCCTAAGAAACGTGAGTTTTCAGATAATTCTCGAAAAATTATACTACGTATTAAAGGCTGTAAAACAATTCGCACTTTTATTTTTTATAGAAATAAAAAGAAATATACTGCTGTACTTGAGCCCAAAATCAAAGAAACAAAAACTTTTTTTCTGCATGAAATATAATGCAGATCTTTATTTGATGCTTATGATTAAATAAAATTTATTCAGAGATAGGAATTTTTGTTATAAAATGTTGCTATGGTATCGCTTGAAAATTTCCTGAATTGACCGCTGCAAATTTTCTACTGAACCAATGTTAATTCGTCGAATCCTGCATTATATATATATATATATATATATATTTGCGTTTTTACATGAAGACTTGTTGTTGTTTCTAATGGCACTTGCCATGGACAAGCCCGCTGTCGAAGACAGCCGATTTAAGCCTCAAGGGGAACGCCTCTTGTTTCAATAGTAGGGCCATCTAGGGCCAAGAGTACGACTTAGCTACACACACGTCACAACCCTTGTTACGGGGTGGACGTCATTCACGCAACCACAGATCGTAATTTAGACCTGAATCAGAGAACGATCACCCCTGATCCAGTACCCCCAGTGGTATTACTCTCGACATGGAGAACTTTGTGACCACGACAGATTTAACGCGCGTCAGCCACCAAGCACGTGGGGAATCTTCGGCCGGCGGGGTTCGAACTCGCAACCTAAGGGACGCGAATCCGACGCTCTACCAAGCGTTTTTACATGAAGACTCTACCAACCAGGCTATCCCGGCCTAACATGAAGACTTAAATCTTAAAAATGTCATACTTCAGAATGTATAGTGGTATAGTGTAGAATATTGCATTCAAAATTAGCCTTGTTAGTGCTTCGATTTTTTCTCGACCATTCTGGCATTTTATAAATAAATATTTTAAAATCAATTCCAGGACAGAATCGTTACACATTATTTTGGTTTATTTTTTGGTCTTTTGGACGCCATATTTCTCAATCAAACCCAAGAATAGCATTAATTATTTGAATATTCACCACAAATTCTTTTAGAGTATATATATAAAAATATAATAGTGAAGTTTCATCAGATTCATTTACTTGAGATTCCTTTCAGGAAATAAAATTTCTTAATAATTTAAAAAAATAATCTGTATGCTCTATTTTCTATCACAAATTCTCAACAGCAAATAAATATTACTGTTTTCTTAGAACTTCTCTCTTTTTTTATATAATAAATTATTCCAATTCTTAACAGATATATTTAATTGTTTTAAATTCATTTCATTAAAATACTGAATTTATTTCTATGTAATGAATTATACAGAATAATATCAATGTTTTTTTTTATTTACAGCTATAATGAAATATATCAACGCTGACAGATTTGACATTTAAATACTTCTTCTTTCTTTCACCGAAAGTGTTATATTTGTTTGATTTCAATAATTTGTAGACTTAAAAGCAAGCTGAAAATGGAGAAAGATGCAACATACATTTGTGACAGTTGCAAACAAAATGCAGATGCCAGTGAAAATGAATCAAAAATTATTACTGGGTGTTTTTATTGGAATCCTTACACTTTTGTGTTAAATGCTTAAAGTACTTCAACATAGGATTCAGAGTTACAAATAAGATATCATTGATTGATAAATCAAAAAATTCAGAGCAAGAATTAGTTGCTAGGAAGTATGAAAATGTGCATATCGGCGAAGGTTTCAGAACTAAAAACAGAATCCAAGATAGGCACCGAATCGAATCAAAGGAAAAACCGCACAAATGTGATGTTTGTATTCGAACATACAAAACCAGATCAGGTCTTCTAAGCCATAAGAATGTTCACAATGAGAAGAATCCTTTTAGATGCGAGGTGTGTCATGTGCAATGTATATCTAAAATACATTACAACGAACACTTAAGCAAACATTCCAACGAAAGACGTTATAAATGCAGTTTTTGCACTTCGTCCCATAAATTTAAATATAATCTTCAGGTCCACATGAAGGTACATAAAGATCAAAATATTTTCAGGTGTGAATTGTGTAAAAAGAGTTGCGCTACTAAACAAGCACTTGAACGTCACATGCGCACTCATTCGAATGAAAAACATTACAAGTGCTCTATATGTTATAGGAAGTAAAAAATTGAAACTAGCCTTACTGCGCATATGAACGTACATAAAGAGGAGAATCCTTATCGATGCGAACTCTGTAATAAGAACTTCAGCTCTAAAACCACTCTCAAAAAACACATGGCGACTCATTCCGACTCAATACCTTACAAGTGTCATATTTGCCCTTCCTCCTATAAAACAGAATTTAATCACATTCGTCACATCAAGATGAAACATCAACAGGATAATATGAAATGAAATGAGATACACAGAAAATATTGTAGAGCTTCTAAAGACAGTAATCATATTAATTATTAAGTAACAGAATACTCTGCAATAGAAATTTTGATAAAATAACCAAGTTGAATATTGCAAATTATGCAATGTGCATTTTTCATAATTGTGATAATGCTTCCTCAAGTCATTTCGTTCTTCAAGACATTTCCAAAAATAAATACTTTTTTATTTACAGGATTATAATATAAATATAATTATATGAATATTGTTCATCCGAAATATTTACCTTACCGGTGTTACCGTAATTCAGGCCTTACAAGTGTCATATTTGCTCTTCGTCCTAGAAAGCAAGATTTAAACTCACTGTTTACATGAAGAAGAAACCCCAAGAGGATAATTATAATTGAAAAGAGAAAAGCAGCAAAAACTGGGGTTTTTTTTTCAATGATTAGCTTTCAGGTTTAGTATCAAGTAAAAACACTCCTTGCAAGAGATTTTTTTTGCAGAGAGCGAGTTTAATTTGACAAGTTGACATACATCATGAGTTTTTTGACGGAAGTGATGACCTTTCCTGAAATCGGCTCAATCATCAAAGAGACTTCTATAAATTTCGGTGCTCATTATATATTCATGTATGAAGCTATAACACGTGCATACAGTTATAAAATATAATCAGCAGCATCAATCAGATAATAGATCTCCATTTGTGGAAAACAGTTAGATCAGAATAAAAATGATATAAAAAAAGAAATAAAACTTTTTTTAAGATTTCGACAGATATTCCTTCTGCTTCTGAGAATAAAAATGATATAATTGACAAATATTCTTTAATCATCACGTTACAGGTATTTTCCTACCATAGTATTCTAATAAATATAAATCAAAGAGATATCTGTATAATAAGAATTTTGAGCACGTACAGTTGTGTCATTTGTGCAGTATGACAGGCATATATGGAAGATGTCATTTTCGTGGAAATTAAGGTTTGACATGTGAACATAAAATTATTTTAAATTTTTAATTTTGATATGTGGGTAATATGAAAGTTTTAAATTTATTTGCAATTCATAAAGAGTTTTACTTAGATTTCTGTTTTTTTAAATTTTATAAATCTATATTTTTGGTTTTTAATTCTTTTTCCTGAAAAAAAGATTTAGATTTTCTTTCAGTGAATTCTAATCAGCCAAATTTTATAATTAATAAATCTTTCAAATGTTTCTAAAAATAAATTCCATAAATACATATCTATTTTTGATTAATTCAGAATTTGGTTTGCTGTTTTGTACAATTGAAAAAAATAAAAAGTTTAATTATTTTGCAAATAGTAAACTTAAATCTCTTTCCCACTTTCGACACACTTTATTTTCTATAGTCCCAAAAAATGCAGGAAAACGTGACGCTGATGTGCTTATGGAATTTAAATCGTTTATTTTATATATCGGTAAAATACAAACTTCCCTCAGCTGAAATAGTAATGAATGAAAATACGGCACATAATAAGATAAAAGCAAATACGTTATATATAATATTTATTATTTCTTTATTCTCTAAACGGAATCAGTTTAATGATGGCAATCGTAACATTTTTGAATGAATGTAAACTTGAATAAAATCAGATAAATTTATATCTTACACTCATTATTGAAACGGGAAAGATAATAGAAACTGTTTTCTGAAAAAAGTCTTATAATTGTACTATTTCAAACTTTAATCGAAACAATGCATTTATTAAAGATTAATTCAATCGATCTGGGGAGCTACAGCATAATTATCTTCATTGAATTTATTAGCATACCATGATTTTCTGAAATCACCAAAATAAGTTATTTGTTAACCTTTTGTGCACAACTTCAAATCCGTGTCTGGTTAAATACGTACAGTTGGAAGACTTCATTCATTATTTAAAGTAAACCGATCAAATCAAAACAGGAACATACTAGGGAAAATTCCATTAAGGAAAGTTTATGCAATGCAATAGTACGAAAGTTTAATATTATTTATTATTCTATAATTCGTCGACATCACTCGAACCCGATTCTGAAATATATATATATATTTAGTGCTTTTTAAGGTATAAAATGTTGAAATCGGAGGCACTTTTAAGACGAGAATAAGATGCATTCATCTCTTATTCAATTATATTTTTGACTTACATAAAGAAGAAAATAAACAAAGAAACAACCATCCTGATAAAATTCTCACAACTCGTTCCATTTTGAATCGTGTTTCCTTATTTTGAAGTTTTCTAAAACGATAAATGGAAACACACCTTTTAAGAAATCAAAAAAATACGGAAGGGCAATTTTATATAAACCAAATGTCTCAAAAAAAATCAATCAATCAATCGGTGTTGAAAAATCAAGTCTGTGTTGTAAAAGTTGCTACCAATATTTAACTTGACTTCCTTTTTTAGAGTTTTTAAGAATACACATTTAAGTATAGATAACTGAACGTTGTATCTATAATTTTGAAATCTATAATGCATATCTGATATACACAACTCAATTTTAAGCTTTAGAAAAAAACAGGTGAGTTTCAATATTTCTGTATTTGTTGTTGATTAAAAGAATTATAGTTTTCAACCATTATAAGTTGCGGCACTCTTTTGAGTATCATAACTTTTGTTTCATTATATAACATTTTGAAAGTTAAATGTACAAGAAGGTATTAACAATTTTTCTTTAAAAATTTTGCAGAAACATTTTGATTGGATATAAACTTTCCACTCTAGAATTTCACATTATTCTACAATATTTACGATGCCATTGTTGATTATTAAATTTAACTTTATTTAAACATATCAGTTTAGCAAAAAAAATGCATATGGTGATAAATTGGAATGGGTGCCATGTGTATTTAGAATAAATTTCGCTATTAAAGACAGGAGTTTTTTCTTCTCAAATATCGCAATATAAAATTTTAATTTTTAAAGAACAAATAAAAAACCACTTTGTGACAGAAAAAAAGCGAAAGTTTTAAATTTTTCTAATTTGCCATTCTGAAAATATGGTCTTAATCATTATAATTTTTTAAGATGTAGTTTTGTGAAAAAAATTCAATTCTTATTGCACGAGAAAAACGTTTCTTTTAAAGTGTTCGGAATTTTTTCAAACATGCCTCATCAAGCTATAGAAATGAGAAGAAAAAAAAACTCTAGAAGGAACAAATAAGTTACAAACCGAAGAAACAAAGCGTTTGTTTAATCTTATCCGTCTGAATTGTCCATCTAACTGGATCTTGCCCATTCTTGTGCACTGATTATCTTCAGTTTAGAAGGAACTTTCAGCATTAAGAATTAAAATGCGACATTGCTAAAATTTCGAAAAGGGTTTTTCTTAGAATATTCCCTGAGGTCTAGCTTATTTCAATTTCGATATTAAGTTCATTCGTTTCTGCAATCAATTATAAACTGCAAAGTGGCAGAGAGTAAATATTTTGATGAATAACAAAACTGGACCTGCCATTGAGTAAGTTATATGTTTTGAAAATGTTTCGTTTTTAATTTGTGCACGTCGTATCTAAGAAATTTTAAAAGCGAGAAAAGAAAAGTAACAGTCTGTAAAGTCTGATTTCTTTTTAATTAGCAATCTCAATGATATGAATAATTTCAAAAACACAAGGATTTAAGGTTATAATGCGATTTAGAATTTCGAAGGCTTTAGCATTGACATATTTGTTTTTCATCCGTATGAAAATGAAGGTAACAATAACCCGTGCAAACCTGTTGATTACAGTCAATCGGCTAGCTTAATGTAGCTATAACGAGTTTAAACATTGCATGTGCCCATTCTTGTGTCAGTGAGAATAAATGCTTCCTGTAGCCCTCCTGTCAAAGAAAAATAAACTGATTACTATGCCTGATTTAATTTCTTTTGCGCGACGACGTCATCATAAAACTCTTTACGGACCAATGGTAAATGTTTGAAATTCTGTTTTGCTTACTGGAAACACTTTAAATTCTGTGTTGCAAAACATTTTGTTTCTCATGCTACGAAAAGAATGAGAGAATTCCGAAAAACAAATCTCGATCACAATTCAACAATTCACTGATTAAATCGTTTTAAATCATTTAGTAATTTTATTAGAATTTTATTGAAATTAAGATGCAGACATATGTTTGTACATGAGTCCAAAATCAATGAAACTTACTCTTTCTGTAAAATTATCTTTTTATTTACCTTTTTACTTTGTTTTGCAGATTCCAGTTTAATAATATTCTTTCTTATGTCATTTTTTAAAGAAATGTTGTTATGGTTCTATGGAAATGATTAATGATATTCCTGAAGCAATTTCTCTCATCTTACCGATGCTGAATAATGCATCCGTTATAATTTTTTTATTATATATGTTTGTATTTATTGCCTGAATTTATGGGTCTTAAAAAACCTTAACACGCAAATAAATATAGCGCAGAAAATGAGATTATGAATTTAGGATGCTCAATGCCTGGAGTTTTTCTACAATTCTGACATTTTCAATGTAGAAATTTAAAAGTAATTTGATGACAGAACCGATGCATAAATTTTATGGATAATTTTTGGGGGCTCCTTTTCTCTCTTATTTATGATTAAGACGTTTAAATAATAATTATTCCTTGTATATAGAAGATATATTTCTTTCAGATAAATATAAAATCTCATAAGGTATTTTAATTAAAAGACTATTCCCATAATTAAAAGTCCAACCTAGAGAATATTACTATTGTAAATAGTAATTATTTAATTGGAAAGATTTATAATTGTTTTCTAAGGAATGCGTTACATATCACTTACGTTTTCAGATTTAGCATCGTCAAAATATTTTTTTAAATTTCAGTATTTATGTTTAAAAAAGCGTATTATTTTAGTAAAAACGCATTTTCTCTCTATATTCAAAGAAAAAAATCTAAATCGTAGGAAGTCGAATACATAAAAATATGACAGAAAAGTTGGAAATTTAGTTTCTTCTCCCCGAATGAAATTTCATCGTAATTAAACAAAATAATATCAGAATTCCTCTGTTTCCTATAACACTTTATTAGTATTAACTTTGAATACTTTTATAAAAACTCATTCTTTCCTTAAATCATGATACGAAAGTTTTTGAGTATCATTTCGCATTTGCAAAATTAATATTATTAATATAGTAAACTTATTTGTAAATAAAACCAGCATTTGATTTTATGTTCTTATTTGCAGATGTCACTGATTTTACGAAAGCGGCTGCATTAAAATTAAAACATTATCTTTAAATTTCATCGGAATGTCTAGTCAAGTTGGAATAAAGAAATTTTCGAAATTTAAAGGCTGAATATGGATAAAAACGATAAATACATTTGCGATGCTTGCAAAATAAAGTCTCCTACAGAGGAAAATCAAATGAAAACTTATTGTCGGATTTTTTCGGAGGACTTTTAATACGTGTGTGCCATATGCTTGTATCCATTCGACTTTGGGTACGAAGTGAAAAACATGCAACATTCAACTTTTCTAAGTGGTAATTCTAGCCAGTTCTCAGCTACTAGTTCGCGTGAAAATACAGATGGCGGCGAACCTTCTAGAACTGAATACAGAATCGCAGAAAGCAAACCAATCGAACCAAAAGAAAAAGCGGACAAATGTGGCATTTGCTTTCGAACCTACAAAACTCGAAACGGCCTTCGACTGCATAAGAACGTACACAATAAGAAGACTTGTTTTAGATATGATATGTGTGACAAACGCTGCAGATCTAAATCAGATTACCAGAGCAACTTAAACAAGCATTCCTGCGAGAAACGTTATAAATGCAGTTTTTGTACTTCGGCCTTTAAATTTAAAAAAAGTCTTCAGGCCCACATGAATATACACGATGACCAGAATCCTTTCAGGTGTGAATTGTGTAAAAAGAATTGTGCTACTAATCAAGCGCTTGTAATTCACATGACCAGTCATTCGAATGAAAGACCTTTCAAGTGTACTGTATGTAATTCGACGTTTAAAACTAAAAATAACCTTACTACGCATATGAACGTTCATAAAGAGCAGAATCCTTATCGATGCGAAGTGTGTAATAAGAACTGCAGTTCTAAAAATAATCTCAAAACTCACATGGCGTCACATTCAGAAGCAAGGTCTTACTGTTGTCATATCTGCTCAATGTCCTATAAAACAGAATTTAATCTCATTCGTCATGTAAAGATGAAACATCAACAGGATAATTTAAAGTGAAATGAGAAACGCATAAATTATTCTATAGCTTTCAAAAACAGCATTCAGATTAATTATTAAGTAACTGAATACTCTGTAATTGAATTTTTGATAAAATAGCAAATCTTAATTTGGGAAATTAAGTATTGTGCCTTTTTTGGTAAATGTGATAATGCTTCCTCAATCTTGAAGACAATTCTAAAAATAAGTACTTTATTTTTATATTCATATATATGATTATAATATACATATAGTCATATGAATCATGCCCAGCAGAATTACTTGAACTGAAATAGGAAAAGAAGCGGTACTTTTATGTATGCGGAGATTTTCCGGCATATATAAGAAGTTAAAAACAGAAAATAAGAGTTCGATTACAAATCTTGACGGATATTTCTTCTAAGTATTAATTTATAAATGATGAAAAGAAAGGAATGTTTTAATCATCTTGATGAATGCGCACGTTTATCATAATGTATCTAATAACATAAAACTGAAGAAAAACAATGATTATTGTTCCAGCTCGCATGACAGTGTAATTTATCTAGTTTGACCAACTGTCATTTCTGAAAAGTGGAATGTCTTTGAAAATTCATTTTTTACATTTGATTGAAAAGTTGTTTAAATTCTTACTTTTTGAAGCTAGATAATATGAATTTTTGAAAACTTTTATTTAATATTAACAACAAGTAATTTATTCAGTCATGAAGATTTTATAATAATATAGATATATGAAATCTAGAAATAAGATTTTTTTGTGTGTGAAATATGATACCAAAAGCTTTTAAATATTAAAAAAAAATTATTATTTGTTTTTATGATTCTAATAGCAATGCCTATGTTTTTTAAAATAAATTTTTACACCTATATCGATTTTTACTTTATTTAGAAAGAAGTCTGTTTTTCCATTTTATAAAAAAAAGAAAAATTGGAACTTTTATTGGATTGAACTTTATAAATTGATTTCCGACTTGTTGGATATAGCAGAGGGGATTTTTCATTTAGAAGGCAGACATAAAATACAAGAAAAACAAACAATCTGAAGCAACCATTTTTACTCAATTTAAATTTTCACAGCTTTTATTAATTCATAAAATTAGTATTTCAACTAGTGGAAGTAATGTATTAATTTTTTCTTCTTTTAACCCTTTCTGTTAAGGACTTATAATAAAAAATTATGCATAAATAATAAACAGAATAATGAATTTTTATTGAAAAACGTATTTCATTTTATAATTCATATAAATAATATAATAAATTCATACAATTACTCTAATATCCATATTAATATTATAATTTTTAACCCTTAACTGGGGACGTGCGGTCCGTGAGACCTCCGCTAGTGATGGATTTTCGGTCACCCCTACTTTATTTTTAGCTCAATGGAATGGATTGACCCTGTAGCTTCCTGTTTTGTGACCTTCAATACACGTGCACTTTTTCAACCGATTTCATCAGATGCTTTTTAAAATAATTCAGTTATTTCTTTAAGCGCAGTCTCTAAGACCGCATTTCCCTGTTAGTATCCCAGTGATTAACAAGGCTTAGCAGTTGGCACTAAAACTTGGGCCCAGAAATATCATCCAATTTACTGAACCTATTACGAAGAAGTGTTCTAGACACTTTTAAATGAAGCAGAAAGTGATTTTAGTGATAAGGATAATTGTACAGAAGAGTTTTTCGATGAAAGTTTGCATTCAACTGATTCTGATATGTATATTCAAACATAATTAATATTTCTAGTGTTATTGCATTTTGAAAAATTTATAAAATATATTAATATACCAAGAGATATATATAAAGAATTTATAGGCAGATTTTTATACTAGGTCTTAACCTGTATGTTTGAAAGGCTCAAAAAACCGTGCTATGAAAGTCACACAAGCCGATAAAAAAAGGGCCAATTTTACCGATTGTCAATTTTTTTTTTTATATAATTGTTGAATTTTACATTATATTGTCTACTTTATACCTTCATATAGTGTAAAATTAAATATGATTTAAAAAGTAAAAAGTAATATATTTTTCAATAATATTATTTATTGTAACATGTAATTTGAGAAAAAATGTATATTACAACGCATTTACTTTTTTTCACAAATAATATATTTTGAAAAATTTCTAAAACAAATCTATATATCAAGAAAAAATGTCTGAAAAATATATTGGCAGTTTTTCATACTAATGCATTCATTAGAAAATTTAATTTGAGGATAAAAGAGATGCGGCTTCGTAGACCACACCTCCCGAGTTAATGGTTAATTCATAAGTTCACATTCAACACTTCAATATCCGATAATGATTCTGAATTAGCACCTAGTTTTCGTAATATCAGAGTTTCAACCTCAAGCACTCCCGTAAATTTCTTTAATTTAAACCATTATTAAAATATCTTGCCCCAGAATAATACATACATTATTCATTCAGGAACATTACCTGTTTCTTTCGAAATCCATTCTTCTGCTGATGTGTCTACGATTCAACAGCATTCACCAGAAAAACTTATTTTGTTGTATAGCCATTTCCGACTTCTTGGTAGTACTTCGATATCATTAGATTCATTATCAATGCAAGTTAAATGAAAGCTTATTTTTTTTCAGACTCCTTCCATTCACTATTATTTTTACAGTCCACACTACTCTTATCCATTATGGTATTTTACTTTTCAAGAAATATATATTGTCCGGACAGATAATCATACTAAATATTTAAAAGAATGAAGCCCCAATGATTAACGGCAATTGAGCCGTGATTCGTATTTCGAAATTTTAAACTGATGTGTAGTGGAAATTTGGAGGGGGAGGGGATGAGTCCGAGCTCAGATATCGTCCTCATCATTTGGTCTAGTTTCAAAAATACGAAATCCGTCACAAAATAGTCCTAGAGTTGCTTTAAAAAGGGACGTTAATATAACTTAACTAAAAAAAAAAACTCAAAATTCAAGAAATAAACAATATGTGATAATGTTTCATGATATCAACATAAGTAATAAAAGTACTTCAGGATTGAATATAACAGGAACTTTGAACCAAATTTACTATCATATTCAATAGCAACTTTAGCCATAGGACGAGTATATCTCGACACTGTGCTGAATGGCATGAAAAACCAATGAAGAGCTGCACTTGTCCTTTTACCGGAAAAGGGAGAATATATTGAACATACATAATTCATTTGCTTTTATCAGTGATTTTTCCTATCACGAGAAGCTGTTTAAGAGAGTAATCGTAAAATTATTGCAAGGTTACAGGCTTATAATTTAAAAGTAACAAAATTTTAATTTTTTATTTGTTATTAAGACACAATGGTATAGTAAAGGTAATTGCAATTCCTACATCAAAACATGAAAAATATATAGATTCAGTATCCCGGTTTTGATTTATTTTGAATAATTTAGATAGTTTTTCGTATTAATTTTATCTCTTTCTCAATCATGATTTAATTTTTTTCTTCCAGTTATTCATATCTTATTAAAGGGAAATCGTATGCACACAATTCCTCTCGTTCGTTTTTTCAAGATGAAGTTAAAAATGTGGAGGATGTTCAAGAGGCATTTTTTAACAGATTTTTATTTAGTGTAACTCTCCTAGGGAAAAAAACATTTAATTCTTATTTGATAAACTAGTCATAATTGATTCGGCCCAAAATTTGAAACTAAATTTGTTGACTAGAGTCCATGTTAATTTTTAACCCTTTTCCCATTGCAGTTTTGTATTACCATGTTCTTAAATGAGCAGGTGTAATTTCGAAAATAGTTTATAGAGGCTGAGTAATAAGAATCATTAAAATACTGAAATCAATTAGTATGATTATAATATATTCTTATAGACTTTCTAAATAATAAATAAAAAAATTGCTCTTTGAGGAAGATGTTTATTTGGAAAAAAGTTTGTCTGGTTGCCAATCCTTCTAATCCAGCGATTCTCAACCTGTGGGGCGCGCCCCCTAGGGGGGTGCGAACACACTAGAGGGGGGGGGGGCGAGAATATCCAAGAAAAAAATATTATTTTAAAAAATTGATTAACTGACTGAAAGGAAAGCACACATACACATAGAAAACAAAATACATTTCGACATATTTAATATCTTATTAAAGTAAAACAACTTACTAAATCAAAACTTACTTAATCAAAACATACTAAATGAAAAAAAAAATTAATAATTATTAGTGACTTTCTTGGGCCTGTCTTGCAGAGCAAAGTTTTTCGAAGGAAGGCTTAGTATTAGAAATAGCCACTCTCAGTTCTGTTTCTATATTTTGTCTTCAAAAACGCCACAGCAGAAAATCCAGTTTCTCAAAGGTAGGATGTTGAAAATGGTAATAGAATATGAAATGCCCTTGTTTTTAGTGCAGAAAAATCATCCTTCCTCCTGCCCAAAATTCAAATAGGGATTTATTACCAAATTCTCTTTTAGTTGTCGTGAAGTCTAGTTTAATCGTGAAGTTTTTAGTTTTACTTGTCGTGAAGTCAATGAATTTTTCTTCCTCATCAATTGAGAGTCCTTCGGGAGTCTTATGAAATGGATCTCTAACCCACTCGTAACTTGCTATCAGTTCGTCGTCAGCAAGAAAATACTTTTTTAAATTCTTTGCCAGCATGGCTAAAGGATTTTCAATGGTTACAAAAACAACTTTTACATGTTCTTCTTCAGCCTTGTAAGTTTTAGTACAATCATCCACATTTGCAAACATTGTTAGGTTTTTTGCTTTAAATTTCTGCTCCACAATTCTTATTTTCTACAAATAGCATTAACTTTTTTACTTGTATCCAACATATGTGTATTTGCACCTTGGAGTTGAAGATTCAAGTTATTTAATTTCTCGAATATGTCGACCAAGTACCTCAATTTCATCACAAATAAACCATCGCGAAAATTCTCGACCTCCGGTCTGTTTTCTTCTTCTAGGAAAATAGTGATTTCTTCTCTTAATTCATAAATACGTTGCAAAAATTTCCCACGTGATGACCATCTTGCCTTTTATAAAATAGAAACGTTGAATGTACTGAACCCATGCCTTTACAAAGTGCGGAAAAGATTCTCGATTTCAGGGGTCTCATTTTCATACAATTTATTACGGTTACAACTGCAATTAACACAATATTCTGACCAGGACTCATTGCTGGAGGATCAGGAGCCAAAGCTTCTCTGTGGATCATGCAATGTGTGCACTGAGGCGATTTTTGTTTTACAAGTGCTTGTATACCGTGGAATCTTCCGGACATTGAACAAGCACCATCGGTGCATATTCCGAGGCAATTTTTCCATTCTATGTTTGCCTAGTACATAAAATTATTTAAAATAGCAAATAATGCGAGTGCTGATGTTTTGAGTTCTATTGGTTTTCAGAAAAGTAGTTCTTCTACTACTGACATTTTATCACAAATTCGAACATAGGCAATTAAATGAGCATCTTTATTACTATCTGTTGCTTCGTCAAGCTGTACTGAAAACAATTTGTCACGCAACTTCGAGATAAGCTGACACTGTACATCTTCGGCTATATCGCCAATTCGATGAACAGCAGTATCATTTGAAAGAGGTTAAAAAATTAGAGTGGGTTAGAGAGGTTCTTTAAAAATGATTTTTGCTTTTTATATGATTTTAATTTTAATTCGAAGAATCCTGTGGGTTTGTTGACACATTCACTATGAATTATTTCCAAATGTCGTTTACGTTTATTAGGTTTCATGCTGTCTGCGGCCAACATTTTTGAGCAAATGATACGCAGGGGCCTTTCTTCTTCATTTACTTCAGTACTGGTAAACCCAAAATTTAAGTACTCTTGAGAATATTTTCTTGATTTTATTTTCGGAACCACGCTCGTCAGTGTACTTGTTGATGCTTGGCTATCGTCTAATGCTTGCTTAATTCCGCTTAAAAATTTATCCATGAGTCTGCATAAATCTACTGCCGTGAATATTTAATATGATGAATTGCAATTAACGAAAACATATATAACATACGCATTCACTATAGATTCGAGGACGATAAAAGGATCGACTCGAATGAGACTGGCTGGAATTGAAACTTGCGTTATCGAACATTTTCCTTCTTTCTATGAGAAAATATTTGCTCCGCGCATGCTCGAGACGGCATCGGACGTGTGGATTCCCTTCCACAAACACTTTTTTCTCACTTTTGTTTAGTAATGCTTCTATTTTATTTCTTTTATTATTCGAAAAAATGTATTCCCAGTTTCTAAATTTAGATCATCCCGTCTAGGTAAATTTTCATAAACGGATTTTCTACTTTTATATTCTTTTAACATTATAGGCTTTCATTTCAAATATAATATTTAAATTTTCCCCGCTTCATTCGCTTCATCTGTTTACCCCCCGCTTGTCCAAAATGCAAGATGTGGTTTCTTGCCAACGTTGTCTCGCTTTTACTCTTGTTTTGGCAGTTAGTTAAAAATAATTTAAAAACAGAATTCAAAATTCTCAATATACATTATTGTTGTATTCATTTTTTATAAGCTGGGGGCACGATGAAAATGATGATTGAAAACTGGGCCGCAAATACTGAAAGGTTGAGAAACGCTGTTCTAATCTTCTTTACTTGATGCAAGGGGGCATAAAATGTCCTAACATGATTAATAATGTTTTAAATTACAGTGTCCAGGTATATTAAGCAGGCTTAATTCAATACATATGAACATGAATTTAAGAAACAGACGTTTTGCTATGTCTGCCGTTTACTTCATTTATTTCACCGAATCGGAAAGTAAAATTGGTCACTATTTTCATAAAAAAAACCTGTTTGTCTATCTGAATATCTGAAATGTAATATTTAATGCGTAACTCTAAACCATCTAAAAACATTAGGTTCTTCGGTGTACATCTTCCTTTATGCCATGAAACTGTAGAACAGAAAAATTATTTCAGATTAATTATAAGGCACTCACAACTCTATATATGGTATTTGGTTCCGCCACTTGACTTGAGACTTGTGCCATCTTGTATAAACCAACCACATTTCATGCAAATCTAACAAAATTTCTCTACCACTAGTTGAAATTTTGTGAAGACTCGCTTCTAAAATACAAGGTGATCAAAATTATAACACCCCTTCTTTGAGCTCTCTATACAGCAAACTACTCAATCTAAAGGCTCCAGAATTGTTTAATATACTATTCAACACATGGGGAGACGAATTAAGAGAAAAAAATCAGCTCTAGAAACACCGATAGATAGCGCTATACAGCAAAATAATAAGCTGAAAAGACTCAAAATACACATTTGTAACACATTTTTTTTCTGAAAGTATCAAACGTTCAATCAGACAGGCCTTATCGATGCTTACTAGCTTGTTCAACTGCGGATTCTAATTGGTCGATTGAGATGCTTCCTCACATGCATAGTGATACGGTCTTTCAAATCTTCCAAGATTACCAGACGGCCTCGATAAACAAGTTTTTTTTAAGTACACCCTCATTCAAAATATGCAGGGATTAAGATCTGGAGAACCCGGTGCTCAGGTTGTTGACAACGCATGACTAATTACTCTATCATTAGTAAAATGTTGCCAATGAAACTACTGTACGCAGAGTCCAAAATGTGGAGGCGATTCATCTTGCATAATGGTAATTGAATCAAGTCTCTCGCTCTGTTGAATTTGGGGTACAGTAAATTTTTCCAGCATATTTTGATACCTGTTGGTCTTTTGCATAAATTCTCAAGTCGTCGGAACTCTCGAAGTACAGCAGCAGAACTGTTCTCATAAAATAACTTCACAATTAAAACGCACAGCCATTGCTGATAAGGATGACAATTTCACAGCTTTATCCCTTTTGTTCCTAGAACAATAGCAGCAAACCAAGGATTTATGCAAATTTTTGTGCTTACAGTGCAAAATTGCAGTTACAATGACAATTTCAGTTTCTTCACTTTTTTTTTTTTTTTTTCATTTCAGCAATAGAAATTAGGAAGGAAAAATTTCATACCGCATGTTTTTTGTGTGTGTCTGATTATTTGCATCTTTTTAACATGTTTTCGGTTGTACAGAACCATCTATCGGCATTTCTGGAACTAATTTTTTTCGCGTAGTATGTCTCCCCATGTCTTGAATAATATGTTCACCAATTTTGTAATCTTTACACTGAGTAGTTCGCTGTATAGAGAGCTCAGAGTAGGGGTGTTTTAATTTTAGTCGCCATGTATACTATTAATATTACCACAATTATGAAGCATATACACGAGATAGACGCGTGAATAGGAGTCTAAACTTAATACAGCGTACTACTTTTGAAATCGGTTCTTTGGATTTCGTTTGTTTAGACTATGTTGCATTACAACATGATGGCATACCACAGATGATAATTTTTAAGCATGTTATTTTGCACGATTGAATGGATATTGACTGAATTAGTAACCTCACCTAATTTTTTTGTGAATCATTTTTCTTCATTATTTTGAATGCGGACACGATGGATCATTTAAATGTATCAACCCTAGGGGACAATGATATACAGCAAGATATATGAGATAAAGTAAATGAATGGCTTGAAAAAAAAACTAATCCTGATCCAAATATTAATAGTTTTCCAAAAATACATAAAAGAACCGATTTCAAAAGTAGTACGCTGTATTAAGTTTAGATGGCGCCACATGTTAAGTAGTCTATTTCCGCATGGAGAGAACAGAGAAATACGATCGTAACGGCCGAGCAAATCAAAAAGTCTGGAAGCCAGGATATATATTACGAATTCTTTTTCAATCTAATATTCTGCTTTCCTTTTTTAATTAATTTAAATGACCAGATATTTCGGATTATTTCGTACACTTCCACTTTTCGGCAATTTGTTCCTGCTGACATCCTTCCTTAAAAATTTTAAAAATTTTGATATTCTTTATTTTAAATAATTTTTTTAATACGGAATTTTTAAAAAAATGCCATAAAATTGCTATATATAGATTGTTTATGGTGATACTTGCTAATTGAAATATCTTATAACAGATAAAAATAAAAAAAAATAGAATATTTCTGTTGAGTGCATGTGATATTTCATATTTGAAATATCTTATAACAGAAAAAAAGAAAAAAAAATATTTTTGTTGAGTGCATGGTGCAAATCAATTTTTACATAAAAAATTCGATGAAGTGACATTTCATTTTAAATAAATTCCGGCTCTACAAATTTTCTATCTTCCGCTAAGTTTTGAAAAGTGACATTACTGGTACTCAAAACTGCTAACTGCTACGTTTGTTTAATATTAAAAATTATTATAAAAAATCTTAAAATGTGATATTTTCAAAAAAATTTTCAGAACATTTTTTTGTTTTGGAATTATAGAATTAGACTTGGCCAGCTAGATAAAAAAAAAATATTACGCAAGTATACAAGGTGATCAAAATTAAACACACAATTAAAACACTCTGAGCTCTCTATACAGTGAACTACTCAGTGTAAAGCTCAAAACTTATTGAGCATACTATTCAAAAATGGTATAGTAAAGGTAATTGCAATTCCTACGTCAAAACATGAAAAATATATGAATTCAGTACCCTGGGTTTTACTTATTTCGAATAATTTAGATAATTTTGCGTATTAATTTTGCATTTAATAGCGTACAATTTTTTAACAATTATTAATTACTTTATTTCAAATGAGAATATTAAATATCGTTACACGTAAGTGTCTTTGTTATCTCTTTCTCAATCATGATTTAATTTTTTTCTTCCAGTTATTCATTTCTTATTAAAGGGAAATCGTATGTACACAATTCCTCTGTTCGTGTTTTCTAGCTGAAAGTTAGAAATGCGAATGAGGTTCAAGAAGCATTTTTAAAGGCTTTTTTTTCAACGTAACTCTTCTAGGGAAAAAACATTTAATTCTTATTTGATAAACTAGTCATAAGTGAATTGATTCGACCCGAAATTTGAAACTAAATTTGTTGACTAGAGTCCATGCAAATTTTTAACCCTTTGCCCATTGCAGTTTTGTATTGCCATGTTCTTAAATGAGCAGGCGTAATTTCGAAAATAGTTTATACAATCTGAGTAATAAGAATCATTAAAATACTGAGATTAATTAGTATGATTATAATATATTATTATAGACTTTCTAAATAATAAATAAAAAAAATTGCTGTTTGAGGAAGATGTTTATTTGGAAAAAGGTTAGTCTTGTTGCAAACCCTTCTAATCTTCTTTACTTGATGCCAGGGGGCATAAAATGTCCCCTGGCATTTTACATGCCAGGTAACATGATTAATAATGTTTTAAATTGCAGTGTCCAGGTATATTAAGCAGGCTTAATTCAATACATATGAACATGAATAAAAAAAAACAAAAAAAACAGCCTTTTTGCTATGTCTGCCGTTTACTTCATTTATTTCACCGAATCGGAAAATAAAATTGGCCACTATTTCCATAAGAAAATCTGTTTGTCTATCTGAAAGGTAATATTTAATGTGTATCTCCAAACCATCTAAAAACATTAGCTTCTTCGGTGTACATGTTCCTTTATGCCTTGAAACTATAGAACAGAAAAAATTATTTCAGATGAATTATAAGGTACTCACAACTCCATATATACTATTTGGTTTCGACACTTGATTTGAGACTTGTGCCATCTTGTATAAACTAACCATGCAAACCCAACAAAACTTCTCGACCACTCGTTGAAATTTTGTGAAGACTCGCTTTTAAAATACAAGGTGATCAAAATTAAAACACCCCTACTTTGGGCGCTCTATACAGCAAACTACTCTGTTTAAAGGCTCCAGAATTGTTTATTATACTATTCAAGACATGGGGAGACGGATTACGAGAAAAAAAATCAGCTCCAGAAACACCGATAGATGGCGCTGTACAACAAAAATATAGGCTGAAAAGACTCAAAATACACATTTGTAACATATTTTTTTTTTCGAACATTCAATCAGACAGACCTTATCGATGCTTAGCAGCTTGTTCAACTGCGGATTCCAACTGGTCCAATTGGTCATTTAAGATGTTTCCTCACATGCATAGTGATATTGTCTTTCAAATCTTCCAAGATTACCAGTCGTCCTCGATAAACAAGATTTTTTAAGTATACCCAAAAGCAAAAATCGCGAGAATTAAGATGTGCAGAACAAGATGGTTAGGTTGCCGGTAATGCACCACTAATTACTCTATCCTTAGTAAAATGTTGCCAAAGAAATGTAGGGCCGCTTCATCTTGCATAATGGTAATTGAAACAAGTCTATGGCTCTGTTGCATTTGGGGCACAGTAAAATTTTCCAGCATGTTTTGGTACCTGCTGATCTTTTGAATAAATTCTCAAGTCGTCCGAACTCTCGAAGTGCAGCTGCATAATTTCCTTTGTTTTCATAAAACAATGTAGTGAAAGCTTATAAGCCAGTTAACAGCTACGCTACACGAGCAATTGCTTTTGTATCGTGGACATCTTACTGGGCTGCGAACCACAAGGTCCCAGGTTCTATCCTCGCTCATACCTCCACAAGCAAAGCCATTGCTGATAAGGCTGACATTTTCCCAATTTTATCCCGTTTATACCTAGAACGGTAGTAGCAAACCAAGGATTTATTCAAATCTTTATGCTTACAGTGCAAAATTGCAGTTACAATTTCAGTTTCTTCTTTTTTTCATCTTTTCTTTCATTTCAACAATAGAAATTATTAAGAAAAAATTCCATACCGCATGTTTTTTTTTTTTGTGTGTGTGTGTGTGATTATTTGCATCTTTTTAACATGTTTTCGGTTGTGCAGCTCCATCTATCAGCGTTTATGAAACTAATTTGTTTCGTGTAATCCGTCTCCATTTCTTAAATAGTATGTTCAACAATTTTTGAGCCTTTCCACTGAGAAGTTCACTGTATAGAGAGCTCAGAGTAGGGGTGTTTTAATTTTGGTCTCCATGTATACTATTGCCATTACCAAAATTATGAAACATATACACGAGGTAGACGCATGAATACGATTTATAGTTGACATAACTTTATGTATTTTTGGAATACTATTAATATTAAAATCAGGATTAGTTTTTTTTTCCAAGCCATTCATTGGCTTTTTCACATATATCTTGCTGTATATCATTGTCTCTTAGGGTTGATACATTTAAATGATCCATCGTGTGAGCATTCAAAGTAATGAAGGAAAATTCGACACTTCCTCCGTTTGCAGTCTTCAAGATATCCAGAGTCATTCCAAAATTTAATAATCAAAATAATTCACAAAAAAATTAGATGAGGTTATTAATTTAGTCAATATCCATTCAATCGTGCAAAAGCACATGCCTAAAAATTATCATCTGTGGTATGCCATCATGTTGTAATGCAACACAGCTTGAATCAACAGAGACCAAAGAACAGATTTCAAAAGTAGTACGCTGTATTAAGTATAGATGGCGTCACATGTCAAAAAGTCTATTTCAGCATGGAGAGAAGAGAGAAATACGATCGTAACGGCCGAGAAAATCAAAAATTCTAGAAGGCAGGATATATATTACGAATTATTTTTCAACCTAATATTCTTCTTTCCTTTTTTAATTAATTTAAATGACCAGATATTTCGGATTATTTGGTGTACTTCCACTTTAAGGCAATTTGTTTTTGTTGACATCCTTCATTAAAAATTTAAAAACTTTTGGTATTCTTTATTTTAAATACTTTTTTCAATACGGATTTTTTTTTAAATCTATAAAATTGCTATATATGGATTGTTTTTGGCGATACTTCCTATTTGAAATATCTTATGACAGATAAAAAGAAAAAATAGAATATTTCTGTTGAGTGCATGCGATATTTCATATTTGAAATATCTTATAGCAGATAAAAAGAAAAAAAATATAATATTTCTGTTGAGTACATGTATCAAATCAATTTTTATATAAAAACTTTGATGAAGTGACTTTACATTTGAAAATAATTCCGGCTCTGCAAAGTTTCTATCTTCCGCTTAATTTCAAAAGTGACATTACTGGTACTGAAACCTTCTGACTGCTACGCTTGTTTAATATTAAAATTTTAAAGAAATCTTAAAATGTGATATTTTCAGAATTTTTTTCAGAACATTTTTTTTCTTTGCAATTATAAAATTTGTTCTAATTTAACTTGGCTAGCTAAATAAAAAAGTATTACGCAAGTATACAAGGTGATCAAAATTAAAACACCTCTACTCTGAGTTCTCTATAAGGTGAACTACTCAGTGCAAAGCTCCGAACTTATTGAGCATACTATTCATAACAGGGGGAGTCGGTAACGTGAAAAAGAAATTAGTTCCAGAAACACTGATAGATGGCACTGTAGAGATGGATTACGTGAATAAGAAATTAGTTCCAGAAACATAGATAGATGGCATTGTAAAATAGAAAATATGTTGAAAAAACACAAATAACCACACAAAAAAACATTCGGTATGAAATTTTTTTTAAAAAAATTTCTATTGTTGATATGAAAATTTGAAAAAATTGAAACTATCACAGTAACTGCAATTTTGCACTGTACGCAAAAATTTGCTTAAATCCTTGGTTTGCAGATACTGTTCTAGGCATAAAAAGGAATAAAACTGGGAAAATTTAATTCTTATCAGCAATGGCTTTCACGCTGCCAGAACGGGCTTTGCTTGTGAAGTTGTTTTATGAAAACAAAGGAAATTCCGCAGCTGTATTTCGAGAGTTTCATCAACTTAAGAATTTACGTAAGAGACCATTACTTTCACGGTCTCTCAGGAGAATGATCTCTCAATTCGAAAAAACTGGAGATTCTTGATTCTTCTCAATTCCTTCAAATTTCTTCTTAAGAAAAGTATCAATCTCTAGTAACGAAGCTACTAAGAAGGTATCTTTTCATTTTACCTTGTGCTGTTCCTGTTATTCTTAGAACCCTTCAGTTTAATGAGGTAGCTAACCTACTAGTTTTGCTGTTACCCTAACCCTAAATTTTTTAAGTTAAAGAATTCTGCCCGATGCCTTCTTCAGATGCCGAAGGAATCGCCTATTCCAATTTTATCGTCTGAAGTACAGACAGTTGCAGCCGGTGTGCAAAAGTTTGTTATTTCAGAATTGAAAGGAGTTTCAGCAATTATGACCCATAAAGGTTAAACAAAGAAATGTTCTTAGAGAAACCAATCGTGATCAATAATCTCACAATTTTAAGAAAAACGGTGGGTAACTTTCACAGTATTATTTATAGGGTCAGTCATCTTGCTTGGCGACTTGTACTGCTGGCATAAATTTCATACTAAAGGTAGGATTTTACTAGACTTCCGCTTAGAGTCTTATTGTAAGACGAATAAGAAAATAAATTCACAATAACGCTAAATTTTCAACCACACATGTGGATTTTTAATTGCAGTATGTTGCAATTAAAACAAATGCCGTTCATTTTGAAATGTGGTAATTAGGGATTGCAATACCGGATCAAAATTTCAATACCGGTATTCGGTATTTGTTAGATCTGAATACCCGGATACCGGTTTTAATACAGGTATTAGAAATTTTAGAAAAATAAAGAAAACACAGGTGTTTCTTTGTTTTATTTGCCAGTTTTATTAGAAAGGGTAAATATCACAACAAATAATTTGTAACTTATAAATTATAACAGTATATAAAGAATTACAAAAAAAGTAAAGGAACAACTTATTTATTTAAATCACAAAAAATTGTAAATATTACTATTTAGTCTGTGGTACTAAAACAAATTTTTGAAATGTGTTCTTAAAAAACATAATGCATCAATTGTACTGTCATTAAGTCTGAAAAGTAATTTTGTGCAAAAATTACTAGCTGTCAAAAACGCTCTTTCGGCATCTACGATAGTTAGTGGTACTGTTAGCAATGCGCGATATACTTTTTCCAAGTATTTACCTATAAATCCCTCATCTTCAAATAAATCGATTTCTTATCGGATAGTTTTGGATATAGCTGATTTCTGTATTGTATTTTGGTTCGTTGAAATTTTCTTATTTATCGCAAATTCTAATTTTTGTTCAAGAGACAATTCCTTTTCAATATCGACATTAGTGTCATCATAATTTTCGATAACTGAATCGAATTCTTTTGAATGTGGATGGGTTTGTGGGTAAAATATTTTAAGAAAATTTACTATAAACTTAATCAGGTTTGAATTGGTTCTTTTCTTTTCTTCTTTTTCATTTTTAAAATCATTGTAATTATGTAAATACCATAAGACATTTTCTATTTCGATATGCCTTTCTTCTGTGCGATTTTTCAATGTAATATATAATCTTCAGATAGTGATGTATGCTGTTCTAGTATAATGTGTGCTGTTAGGAGTAAACGGTTCCAACGTGTTTTAAAATCTAGTAATAACATATATTCTGTTTTATTTTCAGTTAGTATGTATTTTAATAATATGTCATCTTTTATAAGGGAACGTTTAAATATCTTAACAATCTTTCGAACTTTATAAATTATAGGAAGCAATTCTTGATGGATTAATATTTCATCCTCATTAGCCATATCTTCTTCAGCAATTATATTGTTATTATCTTCATTGTCAATATCACTCTCACTCTTACTCTCTTCAAAGTTGGAATCCGAAGTGTCTATATCCACAGTATTTGGATACTTCTGTTCTTTATTTTTTTGGTATAATACATCTATTATTCCTAACTGAATTCCATGAGCATAGCACAATTGCTGATTTGCACCAATCAACTTTCCAACTTTTTTCATAACTGTTGCTCCATCAATCATTATGGATACAATTTCTTCTTTCAGGGATAATCCATGTTTCGCTAATTTAGATTTAAGC
Source organism: Argiope bruennichi (assembly GCF_947563725.1). NCBI lineage: Eukaryota > Metazoa > Arthropoda > Arachnida > Araneae > Araneidae > Argiope > Argiope bruennichi. The sequence continues at coordinate 36,700,314 of NC_079157.1, forward strand.
AATTAATTAAGCCATTAATTAGTTAATTAATTTCGCTCGTTAAGGAGACATAAAAACAAAAACGTATACTATTTTGCTATGTTGGCGATCCCTGAACATATAGTGGAGACCATTTTAAAAATTTCTAGTAAATACCGAAAAACCGGTATTTAAACTTGTGAATACCGGTATTACAAAATTGTACAAATGGCTCAAAATACCGGTATTCGGTATCCCGGTATACCGGTATCGCAATCCCTAGTGGTAATCACATTTTTGAGTGCACATCAGCCTCTTTTATACTTGTTGAAATTTTTTTGAATATCTTGCATATTGTTTTATAATTTGGGTCATTTATAAATAGAAGATCTTGGGGGTTTTTACACGGACAAATAATTCCACTAGTAGCAACAATCTGCTGTCGAAATTTGTAATTAAGATTTGGAAGCAAAAATATTATTTGGTCTTAAAAATAAATACTGGCAATCTATTAACGCTTCCGAATAGTTTATTGATTTCAAAAAGTTAGGAATTATTCTTGAATACCTTGTATACGCAATCATTAAATATCTTTGGAAACAAAATGTTTACAACATCATATTAAGAGCTTTCGAATTATTTCGGTACATGCTGAAGACAGTTTTTTTTTTTTTTTAATGAAAAAGCCTTATTTGTATTTTCATATCGATGTTGTCAAATTTGGAATAAGATTATACTTTTCGTAAAGAATATCTTGCTAAAAATTTAAAAAATGTACTTGATTTCTTTCATAGTTTATGTGATATGTTGTGTTTCATATGTTATGGTTTTAGTTTATATGTTATGGTTATTAGTTTATGTGATATATATGTTTTATGTATATTGTTACAGGAGTTACATTATAAAGTTTTCTCGTGAAGATGTTATGTGTTATAAATTTTATACTTCCTTATGTCCTTTTACAATTACTGCACAAAAAATGATTAATATTTAAATGAAGGAAAATGTCTTCAATTTCTATTTGTGGCATCGTCTGCAAAATGCTCCGAAATTTTCATTAGGTTCGTCATATATATATATATAAGAGAATCGATTATATATTTTCTTTGATAGATTGTTTTAAATTTTTGCCTCAAATGTTCAATTTCATTGATGAGAAAAAAATTAAGAAATTTCATATAATCTCGCTTCTTATCAAAATAATCGTCTTTGTTTTACCTTAATAACCATTTCGAAATGCACTTAACAGCATTTATACAATGTTTTATCCTCTCCCGCAATCTTGATTATCATTAAATTCAAGTATAATATGTTAAATCAATATGAGTAATCGTTTATTATTAATCCTAACCGGTCATTATTAATAATGACGGCTTCTTTTGGTCAAAGTGGGAAATATCGAAAATTGTTCACTTTAACCGGTTATTGTTAATAATTCCCAATGAAATTTAGTCAGTGTAATTAAATGGTTTACATAGGATTCGGACATAGGTATGTTTCTTTGTATATGTTTTTTAAACTTGCTATGAAGTTTTTCTATGATCTTTCTCTTTCATCATTCAGTTTCTGCCTCCATGACCGATTGCAATAAGAATGTCATGGATTATTTGAAAATTTTCCTCCCAACAAGTATAATAAACAATCGGATTTTTTTCATTTTTCACTGAAACAATGAGTTTTTTAACACTACCAATTCTAACAATATCATATCTCGTTACTCGTTGATAATCTTCTGATATTTTGGCAGAAGTTTCTGTTTGCTTTTCTTAACTTTTGAGAAAAACGAATTATATTCTTCTCTTGTAAATAAATAACTGATTGTTTTTTCAATTTTTTTTATTTGAGCATGTCTAAATGATTGTTGAAACGTGACTTCTAAATCGTCATCCATTGTGTCGTAGTAAATTTTTAAAAAAATAACCATCTTAATTTGCGAAAAACAAGAATATAAACGCCGAAAACTGCCAACGAAAGAATCGGGAACCTAATGTGTAAAATAAACAATCAATTGATATTGTCTAGCTGTTGCCACCACATCAAAAACGCAAAAAAACTGACATTGACTAACATGTATTGGTTATTATTAATAATAATCTGTTAATGTGATAAATTCTCATAAATTGTTCACTTTAACCGGCTTATTTGTATATTATTAATAATGACAGGTTAGTAATAATAATAACCGTTAATTCAAATTGACCGTAACATATATAATTCATGTATTATCATATCATGTATAATATTGTATGGAACTTTGAAGTTGAATACCTAACCTTCTATTATATCTCTCTTTGTTATTGTTACATCAGAAATAAAAAACAACAGAAAAATTACTATTTTCTTTCATCATCAAAATGTCTTCTAATAGGGAACGTTTTTACTCAAAGGAAATCTCCTCTTACAATTACTTGGAAGAAATTTGTCATGGTTCTAATGTAACGGTGAAATTTTAATAATGTTAAATTAAGAGTTAAAGTAATATTTTTATCCATGTAGAATTTCAATAAAACTGTTATCTCTTTTCATTGAAGCTGCACTTTGATTTTGCAGAAACACGTCATTCTTTAAATCTCGCTTCATCCTAGAAAACGCGGATATTCCAAGAAGCAAAGAGGAGTATTTTTATGGCCATATAAGCATACGAACACGTGTTGAAACTGAAAGACATGCTTGAATTTAAAAGTCTTCACTGAAACCAAATGAGAGTTGTATTTGCTTTCTCATAGATTTAAATTGGATGCTTACTTTAACCGTAACTGGATAATAAATTCATAATAAATAATAAATTTAATATAAATAATAAAATATTTAATGCTTACCTTTCACACCACTTGTTTAAACGAAATGATAATTTATATGCTTTTCTCTATTTAAATATGAAATCTTTTAAGAAGGCGGCGGTAAAAAAAAAATGCTTTATTCATCCAGTTTTTAAATTCCTTAAATCAGTAACAGAAGTATGTGTAAACTATACAAAGCTTTAATGGAAGGGGAAAAAAGTATTATAGAATTCTATTTTGAATTTTAAGAAAATGAGAATGGGCCTAAAACTCTCAGAATTAAATATGTCGCAATTAGGTATTGAGAAAATCTGAAATAAGGACAATAGAAATAACATTTTCCACCAGTTTCAAAAAAAGAATAATTTCACAAACATTATTCACAAGCTTTTGCTTGTCTATCAATACATATTCTACTAAGGTTCTGAAAAATTAATCTCACAATGATTAAGTTATAATATTAATTTTTTTCTTTGTTTTTGGTATTGGTAATGACGTTTGCATGTCATAGATTTTCGAATATTCATAGATTCATTATAAACCAGAATAAAAATGACAAATAAGATTAGAATAAAATTAGATAATATTTTCATAAAATAGAATATCACATTTTCATACATGTAAAGAAAAAAAAATTCTGGTTTTTTAACAAAATAATACTTTTTATTATTTCTTTGACCACGTGAGTATGATTGAAACTTTGCTATTGATTTGATATTAAATTCCTTATTTAACAATAAATATTCCAATATGCATAAAGTATTGCGCATGATACATAGGATTTCATTGCAATCTTCAGAAAACTTATTGCTAAATTTACAAGTTACAAAAAATTTATCTACTTGTTATTAAAATTTATCTAATAATTATTCTTGTATTTTAATAACTTTTTTAATTTATCTGATAATTATTTTTATATTTCGACTAAAACGGATTATTAACTATGAGTACATATTTTTCTATCTTTTTATAATGAAAAATCAACAAAATAAGAGACATCTTAGAAAAGAACTGTTTATATCTGAGATAAGCAATACAGTAATTACATGTTAAAATGAGTAAAATCTGCTATCGAGACAATGATTTCAAATAATTCTTTAAAATATTGAATGGTCTAGGAAAATTAAATTTTGTTTAAATTAAATTGTCCTAAATATGAAACACTTATTCCATATTTTGTAACTCCAAAGTATATATCTCCAAGATAAGAAACCAAACTCAAAAATTGCCTGAATCCTTTTGAAATAAAATAAAACATTATTGAGACAATTTCTTACAATATATTAGAAAATTTATTATAGGCAGACTATACATATTTATATATTTATATATATATATATATATATATATATATATATATATAATATAGACTTTATATATTATAATTCTTCAGTTTCCATATCCGAATGTCCTAAACTTTATTTCTATTTACATTTTCCATAAAGTCAAAGAATATAACTAGGTCTAATATTTCATTTGTAGAATATAGCATTTGGCCGTATTTGTAGATTTTTTACAAAGTATTAGAAAATGTATTATAGGCAGATTATTCAAGATAAAATATTCTGAATTTTGTGTAAAAAACATTTTTTTTTGGTAAAAATTGCTTGTTGTAGTTCTCCAGTTTCCCTATCTGAATGCCCTAAGCCTTAATTCTATTTACAGTTTCCATAAAGTCAAGTAATATAAATAGGCCTAAGATTTCACATGTAGAACATAGCAACACATGTAGAACATAGCAGTTGGACGTATTTGTTGATTTTGTAGATACAACTGTTAGTCAAAATTGTCATAGGTTTTGTTTTAGAAAGAAAGAAATTGTTTTCCATAAAGTCAAGTAATATAAATAGGCCTAAAATTTCACATGTAGAACGTAGCAACACATGTAGAACATAGCAGGACGTATTTGTTGATTTTGTAGATACAACTGTTAGTCAAAATCGTCATTGGCTTTGTTTTAGAAAGAAAGAAATTGTAAATTATGAAATTACGATATTTTTTCTGCTACATTTCTGAAAAACAGATGTAGCATTTCTGTAAAATTCTCTCTCTCTCTCTCATTGTTATCTGGAAATTAATTTCATTAGAACTCTCACATCCATTATGTCATTTATTGTCTTCCTCGTGCTTCTTCATGTGCCACTTTAAATGACAAATGTGATTGAATGTGACATAACAAACGCTGCATTCGAAATTACCGTCCTCGGTCATTACGAATTCGGGATGCTCGGTCATTTGTGTTTTTAAATCAGACTTAGAATGATATATGTTACAATGTTTGCATTTTTCATGTATTTTCTTATGAAGTCGTAGAGTTGATTTTGTTTTGAAAGCTGAGGAGCATATGTCGCATTTAAGAGGCCGATAGTTGGTATGCGCTGCCATGTGGCGGGCGAGATCACTTTTAGTTTGACAATTTTTATGACATTCTACACATTTAAAAGGATTATGCTCGTCATGTATGCGCATGTGAGCTGTCAGGTGACGTTTATGCTTGTAGGTCGAATTGCAAACCACACATGTGAAAGGGCTTTGGCCCAAATCACGCTTTTCGCGATTAAAATTATTCTGCTCTTCGCGAATCTTCCCGTCCCCTGTGACACCATACTTTTCATTATAAGCTAACAAGCAAATATCATACTTATGAGGTTTTGCTTTTTGCTGTAAACTGTCAGGAGATTCAGTTACTGAATGTTTCCCACATATTTCAGAGTCGCGCTTGTGAGCTTTAAGTTTGTATTTGTACCTGAAAGCCGAATTGCAAACCTCGCATTTGAAAGGTGTTCGATCCAAGTGTCTTGCCATATGGCCTTCAAGCCCACTTTCCCTTAAAAAGATTCTATTACACTTTTCGCATTTAAAAGTGTTCTGTTCTTCATCAATCTGCACATTCCTTGTGAGGCCATACTTTTCTTTAAAAGCTGACAGGCAAATGTCAAATTTATTAGGTTTTTCTTTGGAATTTTTCTCTTTAGAGGGCAAAACATTGAGAGAATTGGGATCTATACCTTCCATGTGCATTTCAAATTCATTTGGAGTGACTCTCGATTCTTCGTTTGAATATTTTTCCAAAGCTTTTTCTGAGCCATTAGATGTGTCGTATTCTTCACTTGCATCAGAAGGCTGTACCATCTCGAACCCCAGGCTGAAAGGGGTGGTACAGTAAACACACGCGAAACTGGACTCCAGTGAGGAAACTTGAGAGTAAATTTTGCCTTGATTCTCCATGGCAAAGTATTCTTTACACATGCAGCAAATATACGAAACTTCTTTTTCCATCTTCAAATTTTAATTGTCTTCCCTAATTTTGAGGTAAAATTGCCATCACTACAAAATAGATAAATCTGCAGCAAAGAGACTGTCCCGTTTTGAAACAGAGGAAATGGATGCAAGTATCTGCAAATAAATAAAAATTATTCTCATTACAATTTAAACGCATAATAAATATTTTTATGATGAAAATTAAAAGAAAAAAAGCATATATAAAATGAGTACGATATTTTATATTGAAATAATTAAATAGAAATGTTAAAAAAGTTGCTGAATGGCAATTTAAATATTATTTCGGCCACTATTGCAAGTTAATTTTTGAAAACATACATTCAAGTTGCTGTTAATTATTTTTGTCAGTTTATGCAGAATTTTATACTTGGGAATAAAATATGATATATATGTAGTTTAAATCTTTTTAACTCATTTGGAATTCAAAAATGACTTTATTTCTTATTTGCTCACTTAGGTACATTCAGTATAGTTGCCGGGGCTGCCGAGCTTTTTTAATTTTTATTTCTCATCAGAAAAATTAATAAGGCAAAGACTGCCCTTTTAGTAAGTAAATGTAAACGAAAATAATTGGTATGACACCATATTTAAATTTTTTTTGACAACATTTAATTGAAGTAGGACGAAACATAACATACAAGAACACTATAACAAAATTTAGTACGAGAACATCATAGAGCTCCGAACATCCATCTCTTTACTCTCGGCACCTTCTTTCCCGCGGTTCTACTCCTCCACACTCTTCCCGTCAGTTCGTTTTCTGATTCTAATCATCAGCAGCGCCCTCACACGCCGCCCCTAAGAGAAAAACTGGTCTTCAAGCGACAAAAGTTTTTCTCTGACTCCTTTGGACAAAGTTCTGAACATATAAGGAAAAATATAAGAACATCTCATCCACATATTGAAATAACAATGAAAGCTCCGAATATATATATATATATATATATATATATATATATATATATATATATATATATATATGAAAAACAATTAAACGAAATATGAACATAGCATACATATATTAAATAAAAATGAATACATATATTGAAAATAATTAAACACAATAAGATTATAGCGTACATATGTTGAAATAAAAACTGAACAAAACATACATTAACACAATGATATTGAGAACCAATTTTAACAAGAAAAAGAACTAATGTTTAGTTTGTAGACGAGATAAAGCATCAGCGTCTGTTTAAGATTCCAGGACGATGAGTAATTTTGTAACTCCATCGTTGCAAAGCCAATGCCCATCTAGTTAATTTAGGATTTTTTGGATTTTTTTCAATTAAGTATTTTAATGGATTATGATCAGTTACGATTTCTACCGTAGTTCCATGGAACCATTTATCAAATTTTTTAAATCCAAACAAAATGGCATAAGCTTCCTTTTCAATGGTTGACCAATTTTTTCGAGTTTTGTTAAATTTTTGGCTTACAAATGCGATGGGTTTATAATTTCCATTTTCATCTTTTTGGGTTAGACAACAACCAACTGCATAGTCAGAAGAGTCTGAGTGAATTTCGAAAGGTTTACCAAAATCAGGGGCATTTAACGCTGTCGCCTCACATAAAGCTTTCTTCAATCTAAAAAACGATTCTTCTTCGCGTTTTCCCCAATTTACATCTCCTGATTTTTTCCCTTTGGTTAGTTCAGTTAGAGGGGTTGAGATTTCCGCATAATTAGGAATATATGATCGATAAAATCCCATTAGTCCTAACACAGATCTTACTTCCTTTTTCGTTTTTGGCCTTTCTAGTCGTTTTATTGTCGCAATTTTTTCCTCGTCTGATGCATGCTTACCTCCTCCTATCTTATGGCCTAAAAATTGTAGTTCTCGGGCCGCGAAAGTGCATTTTTTAAATTTTACAGAAAACCCTGTCTTTTCTAATTCCTGCAATACCTTTCTCAGATGAATTAAATGTTCGCTCCATGTTTTGGAGTACACTATTGTATCGTCAATGTAAGCTTGAGAATAACTAGAATGGTTTCGAAGAACACTATTCATTATTTTTTGGAATGTACCCGATGCTCCCGATACACCCAAAGGCATAACCTACCACTGATATACTCCGTTATGAGTAGAAAAAGCTGTTAAAATTTTGTTCTCATCATTCATTTTAATTTGGTAATATCCCTTTAGCAAATCTAGACAAGATAACCATTGAGCCATCCCCGCAGTAAAAACTAATTCTTGTGTATCTTTCAAGGGGTAATTAGGAACTTTTGTTACAGCATTAAGGGCTCTATAGTCAATACACATTCGAATGGATGCGTCATTCTTTGCCACACATACTATAGGATATGTAATGTCTGCATTCGAAGGTTCAATCAAGTGTAAGTCCAACAGTTCTTTCACTTGTCTATCCACCTCTGCTCTATAAGACATTGGAACACTGTAGGAATGCGGTTTACGTCTAGTAATATTGGGCAAAAGTTCAATCGCGTGCTCCCCGATTGCAACTGGTTGCACTGGTCTTTTGAATAAGGGTTCAAATTCTTTTAATAATGTCTCCAATTCTGCTTGCTGCGTAGTTGATAAATCAGGTGAGGCTACGGATTTTACTTCCTGCCAAAAGGAGTCTTCTTTCACTGGAGTATTTTAAATGTCACCAAATTCTTCTTCCCCTTCAAATATGACGTTCACACTTCCGGAGCTAATAATAAATTCTCTCATTTTATTTTGATGCACATGCCTCAGACTACCATCAGGCATCTTCACTAAAAATGAATGCTCATTCTTTCGTGATTCGATGGTACATGGACCTTGCCATCTAGCTAAAAGCTTGTTTCTAGAATCAGGTAATAGAACAATTACATTGTCTCCTGGATTAAAGACTTTCTTCGTATATCTTAAATTGTAATAACGATCCATTCTTTCTTGCTGTACTGTTGAAATCAATTTTGCTTTCTCAGATGCGTCTTCTAACTGCTTTTTAAGCTTTTCCATGTTAAGAGGTACTGGAGTAGCATCCAACTGCAAACCTTCTTCATCTGCCACCCAAGTGTTCCTCAGAATAGATAAGGGTCCTTCTGGTTTTCGTCCATATAACAACTGAAAAGATGCTACGCCGGTCGTGCTGTTGGGGACTTCTCGATAGGCCCGCAAAATGAATGGTATTTTTGTATGCCATGTACGTGGCTCTTCCAAAATGACATGATGTAGCATGTGCTTTAACGTCTGATTAAATCTTTCTAACAGCATATTCGACTCTGGATGCAATGGTGTCGAAAATCTTGGGCTGGATCCCATTCTTTTTTCAAACTCTTGTGTCAAACTAGCATTGAAATTAGTCCCATTGTCTGATGCTATTATATTAGGCACACCTGTCCGCATGAAGATGGTTAACAGTGCTTCACATGTAGCTTTGGCAGTTAAACTGGTCAGTGGTACTGCCTCAGCCCATCTCGTGTGTTGATCAACTAGACATAATATATATCTGTGACCTTTTGCACTCGGCGGATCTATAGGTCCAATGATGTCGATGTTTACCACTTGGAACGGCAATTCTGGTCTTGCCACAGGAGTAATTGGTACTCTGTCCTTTTGATTTATTCGCCTTGTCAACTGACACTCTTTTCACTGTTGACAAAAAGCTCTGACATCTTTGGATATTCCATGCCAGTAAAAAGAATACCTTATTCTTTCAGCAGTTTTTTATGCGCCCATGTGACCTCCAAATACTGAACAGTGAGCTAAATTTAGAACTTCAAGTCTACGCTTCTTAGGCAAAACTAGCTAAGCAACGGACTCCCCTAAAACTTTTTCTTTGTGAAACAAAAATTTATTATGGAAATAATATCCTTCCGACTTTTCATTTGCACATTTTCTAGCATATTCCAAATATGGACAATCCACTTGATCTTTAAGAAATTCGACCGACCTTGATAGTTCTTTAGCATTCTTTTCTGAATTTTCCACAGATAATGAATGCCCTTATTTCTTCACTTCCCAAGACTGGGTTGTCATCACTTGTTTCATCGACGATTTCTCTATTTTTAATTAACTTCGGTTCTGTGTTCTTTTCGGAAATATCAACGAAATGATTTTCTTGAACACCCTGCAACTTGTCCCTTATTTCTGGGGGCAACAGTACATCGTCCACCAGAGTAGGAGCAACTGCACACAGCACTTCTTGGTGAATCATGTTCCCGTCTTTGCCAACGATGACACCCATTGGAATATTGACAAGAGAACATTTCTCTGCTGGACCAAAAATGCCTTTTATATAAATTGAAGGCTTATCTTCAACAGGAAAATCAGTCAATATATCTCTTCTGACTACAGTTATTTCAGTGCCAGAATCAATTAAAGCTGTTGCAGGCTTTCCATTCACACTAATACGTATCCTTTCTAGATTACAAAGACCTTTATCAAGAGAAGGTCGTCTGTGAGACATCATTTTAGCCACTACTGCCGTTTCCTTAGTTACCGGTTCCGGGTCCACGACAGTTCTCTGAACATTTGCCATTCTTCTACTATCTTGATCTGAGTTCGTCTTTAAAAATCTGGGATAGAACTTCTTTACGTGACCATCCGCTCCACAGAAATAGCAGGTAAACTTTGGACGGTTTTTCGGTTCGTATCTATTCCGTGTTAAACCTTTATCTTGCTTCATCTGTTTAGGACTATTATTATAGTCTCTGTTATCACGGCTAAAGGCGTTATTTCTAACATTTACTTGTTGATGTGCCTTGGGATTTGGATTTAATGGTCTCCGATAAGTTTTTCGAATACACTCGTACTCGTCTAGCTTGTCTGCTAAATCTTGGGGTTTAATTAATGTCCCCCATACGTCAACAAAATGGTCACGAACCTCTTGTGGAACTCTCTTCTTTAGCTGATCCGTAATGATCAAATCTTTCAGTCCCTCCAAATCTGTGACATTCAAAACACTTATCCAGCCTTGAAAGTAATTTGTAACTTCATAAATGAAATCTTTCCAACTCTTCTCTGGATTTCTTTGGTGCTGAACAAATTTCTGCCGAAAACCTTCAGCATTCAATTTAAACTTCTTCATCAAGATTTCCATCACATGTTCAAAATTAAAAAATTCTTCTTTTGGAATTCTCGCGATCAGTTCCACTATCTCTGCAGGCATGAGAGGTATTAAACATGACACTCAGTTTTCCTCATCAATTTTCAACTTCTTGACTTGTCTCTCAAACAATGACATATATAAGACAATGTCACATTCTTTTTCGCCGAATTTTGGCATGGACTTGGAAATTTCAATCTACGGATTGATATGAAATTGTCCACCACTAGCTGAACTAGCATTAGATGCAGCCATTCCTGCTTCTATTTTTTCCTTTTCCAATTCAAATTCCATCTCTCGCTTTCTTGCTTCTATCTCCATCTCCATCTGTAACTTCGACTTACTCTCTTGTTCCTTTCTTGTAGAGATTATTGTTTCTAGTAAAGTTTTGACAAATTCTTCTTCATATACCTGACTGCCAGTAATTAATGATTTTAGCCCATGTACTGTCATATCAGATTTCGGTTCCTCCCCCATTTCAGTTGCCAACACTATAAGATCACACTTGATACCCTTTGCCAAAAACGCCATTATCAAATAATAATTCTAACCCGAAAATAGAAATTTACCCTGTTTCTTTTAAACTATACAATTTTTTTTAAAACGCGCAACAAGAATTATGTTACTGCGGAGATACTCTTTACAATATTGGAAAAAAAAATTCAAACGAAAATAAAGTAAAATAATAATAATTGCTAACAAAATTATCTTGATAATTTTTAAATTCATAAAAAATTATTTTAACAATCTAAAATTAAAGTACATGTTCCAAACAACTTTTGTTTTATTTGAAAACATTTATAAAATATAAAACATAAAATGTTTTATGTATTTGCGACACTCTTTTTATAATGTAACACAAATTAACTTTTGTTGTCGTACTATTTCACAACAATAAAATATAATATCTAATAGAGCACTCACTTTATACTTATATCAATAAAAAAGAAAATGCAAAAGTAATACATCTGCCATTAATAAAGATCATTCATATTTATTAAACCAGAATTATTTGTTTGAGCTATAGTCAAATGTTACGAAACAATAACTGAAAGAATTTAGTACATAAACAATCATAAAATGAAGAGAGTATTAGAATGCTTTCCCGAATAACAGCAAATAGTATTAATTCTAAGAAATATCCTTTTAATAAAAAAAACACAAATGGCATAAATTAGATGATAAAAAAACCCCCATAAATCTATTCTTTCCTTTTACTTATTTCTTGTTTTCTTTTTTTTTTAACTGCCGTCAACAGGATTCATAAAACAAGAATGATTTATCCAGAACACGGGAAATACGTATATCAATCAGAAAAGTATTATTTTTAAAATATCTTTCGTTCGGAATCGAAACGAGAGTTTTAATAGTAATTATTTTTCAACTAGATCAAGCACAAAATTCAATTAAACATATCACTTATTTAAGACAACAATCAAAATAAATTCTTTAATGTCCAGACTATCTGAAAAAAGAACATAAATATCAAACAAGTGAAACAAAAACCCGTAGAGCTTATTATTGTATTTTCCAAGAATTAATTCGTTGCAATGTTTATGGAACAATTACTTTATTATATATTTAAAAAAAATATGTCAAAAGAACACCAGTTTTATTCTTATAAAAATATAGAATTTATTATAAAATGATATACAATTATTTATGACAGCATTCACCCTTTCAAAATGAAACGATAGTGTCAACAATTGTTCAGCTCATTTCTTAATGGAAATAAACTTTTAACACAGCATGTTTTAGTTTTATTTCTCTAAAAGGTACAATAATCACCTTTCTTTTTTTCCTCTTTATTTTACTGACGTAAACTATATTTAATCATCGTAACCACTGACGCGGTATTATTACTGACGTAACAAATAAAATGGCAAGTTCCTGGCGGAACAAAGTATAAACTATAATAAATTAATACTTATTTGTGCTGTAAAGATATATTACCAACATGTTAGAAGGTGACACAACATGCAGAAGTTAGAAATCTGGATATCACTGCGTGATACAACAACTTATATTCCTGACGGAACAAAATCACTGGCGTGATACAACAAATTGTATTCCTGACGGAACAAAATCACTGGCGTGATACAACAACTTATATTCCTTGACTGAACAAAATCACTGGCGTGATACAACAAATTATATTCCTGACGGAACAAAACTATATCTTTACATGCGCACAAAATCAGTAAACATTTAGCTTACCCGAGTTCTTTTGGCTACTGCCGTCACTTCCCTCATCACATACCTGGATTCGGTGGGTTACCTTGATTTCCTACTGGATTAACTGGAACGATAATAGACAGCTTCATTAATCCAGATCCCGTTCGCTGCCACCAAGATGTCGGCGCTGCCGAGCTTTTTTAATTTTTATTTCTCATCAGAAAAATTAATAAGGCAAAGACTGCCCTTTTAGTAAGTAAATGTAAACGAAAATAATTGGTATGACACCATATTTAAATTTTTTTTGACAACATTTAATTGACGTAGGACGAAACATAACATACAAGAACACTATAACAAAATTTAGTACGAGAACATCATAGAGCTCCAAACATCCATCTCTCTCCTCTCGGCCCGTCTCTCCCGCCGTTCTACTCCTCCACACTCTTCCCTTACGTTCGTTTTCTGATTCTAATCATCAGCAGCGCCCTCACAATAGTCCGAGATTGAAATCAATGTAGTAAAAATCTGAAGTTTTATTTTATTGCAATAGATTTATTATCCAGGTAAATTTATTTTCTAAATAATTTGCACAACACTTATATGAACTATTTAAATAATTAAGATTTTTTTTATTTCTCTTCAAGATTTGCTATTAGAAAATTTGCTCTATTAGAAAACGCGATTCTGCCATGCCATTAATGAATTATATTGTTGATTCTTTTTTTTTTTATCAACGTAATATTTTTCAATAAATTTTTAAAAGGCAAATTTACTTGAAATTGATAAGAAAAAAATGAGATTTTTCGATAATACTTCCATTGAAATATCTTTTTAAAATTCAATACTTATTTTCATCAAATCTACAATCTAAAGCTTGCACCCAATTTTAGTTTTACGAGGGGAATGGTAGTAATTCTGGATATGAGCTGGAAACTTGTTTCCCTACAAAATTTCACCGCTGTTTACTTCAGATAAGCACCAAAGTTGTATTATTAAAAAAACAAATACTGCTTTTCTTTTATTTCAAAGACGACTTTATTCCAAATTTATGCCAAAAACTTAAACCTTCGTGATTTTCGTTTATGGTACCTCAAAATTACCGATGGTGCTCTGCGTTAGTTTAGTTTAGTTATATTAATGTCCCATTTTAAAGCAACACAAGGGCCATTTTGGGACTGACATTGTAATTTTGAACCGCAGTCAGACGACGAAGATGACATCTGGTCTGGCATCTTTGCATTTGCGCGATATCGGATTCTGACCATATTTTTTTTCTGTCGCCTCTGAAAGTCGCTTTTTCAGCGGGGCGAACTACCACGACGACTTTGTGAAAAAGACCGGCTCAAAGTAATCGGCCCATAGTCACCTCGATGTTTGGAAAGTCGCTTTTCCTAGGCGGCTCTATGGGAATATATTTTTGAAATTTCTCATGAATCACCTGGCGTGTATTGGATTTTGAAATTCAACCAGCAGCGTGTGCAATCATTTTAAGAAACTTGGTAAGTATAAAATATTTATTATCATACATTTGTAAATAATATATTATTTATTCTAAATAGTGAATAAAAAAGATTAATTTATGCATTTTATATAATGCCTAATAGTGAATAAAAAAGATTATTTTAAAAGCATTTTATATAATGCCTAAAACAAGCCAGTAATGTATGAAACAATTTGTATTTCATACATTTTCTAAGCATTCTATAGAATGCCACATGACAACCTGGCGAAGTATGAAATACATCTCTCATTCGATGAAATGGAAATTTTGTGCACCTTTTGTTTCAAAACTGAAAATGAAATTGAAGGTAAAATAAATTTTAAAATTAATCTGGAAATATAAGCGAACAAAAATTTATCACTATTTGTTTGGAAACTAGTGTGCAAGTTCCTATTCCTGACTTCAAAAAGGGACAAAATGGTTTGCTTAATATATTGGCAGTTATAATGAATATGACGGAGTTATGGTTTCTACAGACTTGGAACATCAGAAGGAAATATAAAACTATTATAGGCGTGATCCCAATTCACTTCATATCCTAAGAATCCAAAGAATCCTATCCAAATCACGAAATTTCTCTCCGGTCAGCTGCAATTAGTCAACCCAGTGGAAGCAGCCAAGGATTTATCAAATGTATGTATTAAACTAAGTGCCAAAATATGAAATGTCTTTTCATGAAAAATGTAATGAAATGTATTTCAAAATATTGTTACGAAAATTGTCCGGGGTTCGTTTGGATAGTGGGAGTTATATGGTGTGGAGAACACTCAATCAGCAGGCGGCAGTAGAAAATGAAACAACGACGTTTATTTACACGAAGACACACAAGATAACACAAAGACGACAGCTATATACAGCACACAATTATCTTCAGCCGAGACGTGCAGACAACAGCACACAACAGACTCTAATGCAGACTCTAATGCGTAGCTCACAACTTAATTCAGCACTCACTTGACTCCGTCGCTGCTCCGCTAATCTCTGGAAGGCCAGTTCTTTCTTTCTATTCCGACTACTCTTCGACTCCACTGGTCCAAGACTCCAATTCACGACTGCACGGCAGCTGCGGCTTCTTCCTTTTATAGGTCTCAGGAGGCGGGGCTAAAAGCCTCTCAGCCAATCAGAAACGTTCGACGCTTAACTCCGTTCCTACTGGACGGATCGGGAAAATTCTCGATGTTTCGGGTATAATCTATTTTGGCGCCAAAGTCGCCAAATGGTCGCCAAGCTCTGGGACCTCCTATAGAACCCACTACGCTGGGAAGCCGCATCGCAGATTCGTAACAATAACATTCAAGCCTACCACATTGCAACAAGAGGTTAATTTTAATTTCTGATTTTTTTTTTATATGAAAACTTATTTGCCTCAATAAGAAAGGCATAAATTTTGTTTTGCAACTTTTATTTTTCTTTATATATTTTGAATAAATTTTTTTAATGGCAAAATCATTAATTTTTTAGAGTGACAATTCAAGGGATTTCAATTCTATTAAGCTTAGTTAATTTTCCTTTACATTTACAATTTTCCTATGAAAGGTTTTAAAAAGTATTAAATAACATTCTTATATTTTGGTATTGCAATGACATTTGTGTAATTATTTTTATGTTGACATGAGGTTAAAAAAAGGTTTAGCAGAATGCGTTTATTGTAAACTTCAAAAAAAAAATCTTTAAAACTTGAGATTATGTAGGCACTTTTGAGAACTCTTATATGAATAGTTATATGAATTATTTTTATATGAATTATTTCACATTTCGTAAAACAATAGCATAAATTTTACTCCCATTAGTTTCAGTTATCTTTCTTTTTCTTTATTATCCTAAATATTATTATAAAGTTTGCCTACACAGTCCAATATCAGAATGAAAACATTATCATGCTTGTGAAGTTCTATAAGACTTTCGCTTGTTAATTACTCATCTCCAATTGACAACAAATGTTTTATTTGTACTTTTAAATGAAGTGAAAGCTCAATTATAATTATAATTGTTTTCTAGGTATAATTCTAATATAAAAAAATGTATAAATCTTTATATGTAGTTGAAGATTCAGTTATACATATATATAATATTTATATAAATGTGTGTCGATTTTTAGAAATTTCAAACTTTTTAAGTATTACATAATAAATAAAGATTAAAAGACTTGTAAATAAAGTTTAAAAAAATTTTTTTATAAATGACATTGTGACAATATTTTTTAATCTTGTAAGTTATAAGTCCTAGTTTCAGGATTTTGCCTGGGTGTATAAGTCATTACAAAAAATTCAGTCAAAAATTTCATGTAAGTTATTATTTTACTTTGTATTTTTAAAATATTATTTAATGAAGATATTTGTAAATAAATTGTTTTGCATAGTTGTTTTTCTTTTTCTCCTAAAAATAAAGAGGGGAAAATGGTAATTAAAAAAATATTTGTCTAAAGAAATTTCGTATAATTGAAAGTAGTGTTTACATTTTTAGGTATGGAATTTTTGTGAAATATTCAGAGTTAATCATAGATCAAATTTGGTTCTTGTGCCATGAAACAAAACCAAACTAATCATAGATAAAAAAAAAAGATATTAGAAATTTAAAGAAAATTATTAATTTGTGCTTGTAAAATGTTGTCTAGTGAACATTAGCTAACACTAACATTTATAATGAGGTATAAAATTTCTACAACATGAAGTAACTTTGTAAGTTTATAATAAATAAGATTTCGTATAAGTGAAAGAAGTGTTGCATTTTTGTGAAACATATTTTTCAAATATTCAGAGTTAAT
Organism: Argiope bruennichi; assembly: GCF_947563725.1. Classification (NCBI taxonomy): domain Eukaryota; kingdom Metazoa; phylum Arthropoda; class Arachnida; order Araneae; family Araneidae; genus Argiope; species Argiope bruennichi. The sequence continues at coordinate 36,717,820 of NC_079157.1, forward strand.
CATAGATCAAATTTAGTTTTTGTGCCACAAAACCAATCCTAACTAATCATGGATCAAGAAAATATTAGAAATTTGAAGTAAGTTATTAATTTGTGCTTGTAAATTGTTGTCTATTGAATATTAGCTGACCCTAACATTTATAATGAGGTATAAAATTAATGCTGTATGAAGTAACTCAGTAAATTAATAGTCAATCAAATTTCCTATAGTGGAAGAAGTGTTGCATTTTTGAGTATAGAATTTTCGTGAAAGATTCAGAGTTAATCATTAATTAAATTTGGTTCTTATACTACAAAACTAAACATATATCAAGAAAATATTAGAAATTTGAAGTAAATTATTAATTCGTGGTTGTAAAATGTTGCATGTTGGACATTAGCTAACACTAACATTCATAGTGAGGTATAAAATTTCTACAACTTGCAAATATAAGGAATAATAAGTAAATATAAGTAATTTTGTAGAATTGAAAGAAGTGCTGCATTTTTGTGTATGGAATTTTATGAAATATTCAGTGTTAATCAAAGATCAAATTTGGTACTTGTGCCATAAAACCAAACCAAACTAATCATAGATAAATATATATATATATTAGAAATTTGAAGTAAATTATTAATTTGTGCTTGTAAAATGTTATCTATGGGACATTAGCTAACACTAAAATTTATAATAAGGTATAAAATTTCTACATGAAGTAATTTTGTAAGTTAATAGTAAATAGAATCATAAAATTGAAAGAAGCGTTGCATTTTTGTGCATGGAATTTTTATGAAACGTATTTGTGAAATATTCAGAGTTTAATATAGATCAAATTTGGTTGTTTTACCACAAATCTAAATCTCACTAAACATAAATTTTCAAAATATTAGAAATTTGAAGTAACATTAATTTGTGATTTTAAAATGTGTGTTTTATTCATTATTCTTTAGAAATTCTTTGTTTATTGCTCACTTTAAGCAATATAAAAGTATGTGTAGTAAAGAAAATATTTTTAATAAGAATTTATATTTTTCTGTTTTGAATTTTTATGAAATCACTTTTAAAAACAGATGATATAGGTAATATTAAAAATTTAAAAATAGATTGTGGTAAAATATATGATATAATAATAATTAAAAAAAGTTTAAATGATTATTAAAAAAATCATGGAAAATATCATTCTATCAAAAGCAAATGTTTAATGGAATTTTAAATTTATCAAAATAAGTAAGAAACACAATTATTCATAAATGAAAAAAGAAAAGTAAACCATTAAAAATATTTCGTATTTTCAGTCTTTTGACAAAATTTTGAATGTTCGATAATTTTAAATATTATGACACTCGTTTCTAGTGTTTGAGAAAACTGAATAACCACTAAACTAATATTTCAGTTTGACACCGGCAAGTATTCAAAAATAAATCGCCTACTGATTGGTATTGGGCAGCTCATTGATAAAAGACATGGGGAAATTATTGGTATTGGGTCGCTATTTGCTAAATACATGGGGAAATGATTGGTATTGGGTCGTCCATTGTTAAAAGACATGGGGAAATAATTGTTATTGGGTCGCCCATTGATAAAATACATGGGGAAATGATTGGTATTGGGTCGCCCATTGTTAAAAGACATGGGGAAATAATTGGTATTCGGTCATCCATTGATAAAACACATGGGAAAATGATAGTATTGGGTCGCCCATTGATAAAACACATGGGGAAATGATTGGTATTGGGTCGCCCATTGATAAAACACATGGGGAAATAATTCGTATTGGGTCGTCCATTTCTAAAACACATGGGGAAATAATTGGTATTGGGTCGTCCATTGTTAAAAGACATGGGGAAATAATTGTTATTGGGTCGCCCATTGATAAAACACATGGGGAAATGATTGGTATTGGGTCGCCCATTGTTAAAAGACATGGGGAAATAATTGGTATTCGGTCATCCATTGATAAAACACATGGGAAAATGATTGGTATTGGGTCGCCCATTGATAAAACACATGGGGAAATTATTGGTATTGGGTCGCCCATTGATAAAACAAATGGGGAAATAATTCGTATTGGGTCGTCCATTTCTAAAACACATGGGGAAATAATTGGTATTGGGTCGCCCATTGCTAAAAGACATGAAGAAATAATTTGTATTGGGTCGCCCGTTGCTAAAAGACATGGGGAAATAATTTTTATTGGGTCGTCCATTGTTAAAACACATAGGGAAATAATTGGTATTGAGTCGCCCATTGCTAAAAGACATGGGGAAATTATTGGTATTGGGTCGCCCATTGATAAAACACATGGGGAAATTATTGGTATTGGGTCGCCCATTGCTAAAACACATGGGGAAATGATTGGTATTGGGTCGCCCATTGCTAAAAGACATGGGGAAATTATTGGTATTGGGTCGCCCATTGATAAAACACATGGGGAAATTATTGGTATTGGGTCGCCCATTGCTAAAACACATGGGGAAATGATTGGTATTGGGTCGCACATTGATAAAACAGATCCCGAAATGCTTAGTATAACGTTGCCCGTGATAATAACACGTCGCAAAATGATCGGCAAATTCGTCGAAAGCAAGCCGGGGCGATCACCGCGCGGCGAATTGCCGGGGAACATGACCAATGTCGGGGTAAGATTGGAGGCGATCTCGCTCCAATCTCTGTGACCAATGATTGGTCGGCGATCTTTTGCTGCTTGGGTATATTAGAGAGAAATTTTTTGCGGAGTCCTACTAGTTCTGTTCTGTTATGTGAGGTGCAATAAAGTAGTCAAATACTGTAAAAGGGGAATTAAACAGGATCAGGATTTCGCAAAATATACATGCATCAGTTCTCAACGTATTCCACCATATTTTTGTCCCACCCGAGTACATATTTGTCTGAAGTACAAATACAGATGATTGCATCGAAGAATAAATCAATGCGGAATTTTCAATGAATATAAATAAACATCACTATATAAATCATATTTTCAAACATAGAAAGGAATTACTTTACAAAAAGGATTTAAACAGAAAATAATAAATATTAATAATATAAAGAAGTAAAATAATAAAATAAAGAATTCATAAACCTGGTATATCTAAAATAATCCCAGTACCATAAAAATTCCATATCTCCATATCAAAAATAAAATAATAGATATCATCACAAAAAATTGATAGCTCAAAATCTTGATAACTGACAAACAAGAACTATAAACATTTGTTAATTTAACACAAGGTAGAAAACCCAAGGATAATAAATGGAAGCATTATTGTACAATAATTAAAAGTGAAAAGCTGTGTAAAGAAAAGTCAACCAGCGGGGGTGGTCGTCTCAAAACTTTCTCACATACACTCTAATAAAGATGTTATTCTCCTTCTCTAGCATAAAATGGTAAATCTTCGGTAATGCCGCAAATGCCTCTCATTGCATTAGCGAACAATAGACACGAAATATTAATCTTTAGCTTGAATTTAGAATTTTTACTGAATCTATCATGTGATTCCTGGGAATTTTCTTGGCGAATTATTCCCTGATATTTAACATAGTTACCCAAAAATCAAAACTGGGCCTCAGTTAAGCTATTTCCAAACGATTGAAACCCAAATTTGAACAGTAGTCACAAAACCATATATTACATTTCCTAATCCTCGCGTTTTTAAATTTACATTCTTGTGAAGGCTTAGATTTACATGTTGTGAAAATGTAGACGAACAGAAAGTGAACCTCAGGACGCTTGTGGTTTCAAATTTAACAGTTATTCTATAGCAAATACATTCTAGATGCTAAATCGGTGTGCCAAATTTTATCCATCTAGTTCTCTTCGCTTTGCAGTTGTCGTGTCAGCTTCCGCCGGGTAGATATACTCCCTCTAAATGGAATTTGCTCAAAAACTGATGGAAATCTATAAATTTGATCTAAAATCCATATACCAAATTTCATTGGTGTATCTCAAAACATTTTTGAATTATCTTTGTTACAGACAGGCAGATGGACGTACAAACAAGCATAATGCTAAAAATATATTTTTCGAACTCGGCGAGGTCTGAAATGTGGAAATTTGTCAAAATTTTGAGGTCGAATCTTTTGACGAACACAATGCTTTCTCTTTGTATCAAAAAAGTAAAATAAATAAGGAACACATTAAAAGCAAACGCAAACTAATTAAAGGAAATAAAAGAAAATATATAAGTTCACTTATATACATTATGTACCAAATATATAATCGACATCTGCAAAGAAAAAAATAAAACAATTGAACCATAAAAATCAGTCAAAATCTCAAAGATCTTCGTGTAGGGAAGACAGGAAGCTGTTGAAAAAGCTAACTTCCACAAACAAAACAGCCAAGAAAACAGAATGAAAGCTTAGGTATCCGTAATACTGATCAATCAATCAATATCCCCTGAGCGCCAACCATGCACTTCTTTAATTTCAACGGTGATTTCACTATTTAAAACATTCATGAGTTAATTATATTTATATTAGTCATTAGGTTTCTTTTAATTGATAATCTTTTGCACATTCGCATAGAAAATCAAAATGCTATGTATCGCCAAAGTGATCGCAGAAACAATTTGAATTATTTAGAACATTAAAATGAAAAAAATAAGTAATATAATTAATTAATTCATGATTAATTAATAATAAATACATTGGAAACCAAAAATGTTAAATTAACTTTAGGTATAAATCCTTTAATACGTTTCGCGGTATCCTCTTTCAAGATGTGATTAAAGAAAAAAATAAAAATAAAAACGATACCAGTCTATGTTAAATCTGACCACCCTTGACCTGTAGAAGCAAAAAAAGTATATGGAGAGTTTTCGACATTACAATTTTTCAGGTGTTTTAGAGAAATGAAATCAATAAGTCACCAATCCACATATTCTTATAATTATAATTATTTCCACGCCCACATTATCGTCAGCAATCAAAACACCGTTATTTCAAAAAGCAGCAAATGGGCTGTAATGTTAGTTTTTATATTTAGCTTTATTTTTGTACAACGATCTTTCAAAGATCAAAGAACGATTGTCAATGGGTCAGAAAAAAACTGTCATTCGCAAATTTCTCTACATTATGTATCAAGTCATCGAAATGAGTGTTCCTAATTATAGTTAAATACTAGAAAAAGAGCAAAAATACACAAAATACAATGAAATATTAAAAACAGAATGAAGAACACACTAAAAGATCAATATTCAAAACAAACAATAAACTCAAAAAAATCCATTTACTTACCCTTTTGACGTAATCAAAAGTCCCGAAAGCACAAGTCGAAAACGATGCACAAAAAGTTCGCGCAAAAACTAGTCACTAAATACGAGTAGAAACATTTCAAAAATCAGCACCTGAAACTATGATAAACGTAGGTAAAACTCTATTGAAAACTTTGTCTAGACAGTCCAGTAAATATCGCCGATGGGCCTGTGACAATTATAGAATTCAGACCAAACAAAAGTAGCTGGAAAAACAGGAGACCGTCTAATGGTATTGCAACACACCACAGAAGGAGACACCGCAAATCCTCTCTCAATGAGGCAAGTAACTATGAACGCATCTGGTGGCAGAAAAAAACGTCCCGCGCATCAAGGCGGGTAACCATGGCAGCAAAGAACCGGCCTGAGTGAGAAAAATATTGTGCGCGGCACGAGGAGGAGGCTTTTCCTGGAAGCTATTGGTTACCTAGGTAACAATTACGACAGAGCTCTTCCATGAAAAAGCCCTTAATTAACTGAACATGAAAATAATAATAACTTCTAAAGGTTTTGATTTAAGAAAAGCAACCGTGTGATTTTGAAGATAAATAAAACATTTTAATATAAGATGGGATCAATATCTGCTTAACAAAAACACAATTGCAGTCTGGGAAAGTAAAAAATTTCGAGGAATTCCAGGGGATTCTCCTCTAACAGTTGTTCTAGTAAGACGTGCATCTTTTTTTGCATCTCCATGTTCCCGCTCTGTGCTCGCTCGACAGATCTGATCTGTACCTCATAATCTTTTTGCATCCTGCCTTGTACCAAACCAAGATCGATTAGTGATACATCAGGTAGCTCCTTACGTAGGTGGGCTTTTGCACTACCTGTTATTTGTGCACTTTCTGCACATTTTAACTTGTTTTGGATTCACTTTCCATCAATCGGGAATGACATGAATCGAGTTATATTCATGTTATAGCAGTCTCTGATGATGATCCTAGAATCCGAATCCAGACTGTTAATGATAGAAGGTGACTATCTACTCGCAATTCCAGTGGAGCCCCTTCAACCTGCTCTCAAAGATCCTATCAAAGCATCAATACTCGCCAGTAGCAGAAGAAGGCCGTTACCAGCACCTGAATCAAGACGCCACAGACATAAATTGGAATTTAATTTTGAAACCTTCTGCCCATAACTGAAGGTATACGACAATGTTAAAAATACAATGGAATTAGAGAAGTTTCTCTCTGAACTCCACTCCTAGAATTAAGCTGCTAACCCCTGCTTGCATAAACAATGTCCAATTCTGATGAAGATGCAGTCCCTCGAAGATTCAAGCGGATAGTCTGAAATGGGTCTCTCTGATGATCTTAAACCTGTAGTTAAGGAGAAAACAATCAAAAGACGACCTTCCATCGAATCGCCTCCTGCTGCCTTAGAACTCCAAAAGAAGTTCCAAACCCTGAAAACAATTTCACAGATCATTGCAAGGGTAAGAAATAAATAAAGAAGCAAATTCCTAATAAATAAAGAAAAGAATAAATAGTAAAGAAAATTCCTCCTATCAATCTGAAACTGATATTCAGGATATAATCTTATATTGCAAGAAATCAGTAGTACTTGCCATAGAATTGACAATCAATTCAAAAATAGAATCATCGAGTTGTTCCCTGAAAATAAAGAGTCATGTAAGAAAATAAAAGAATTCTAACTGAAAAGAAACAAGAGTATGTATCTCTGGAGCTGCAGATGAATGTCCCTTAAGTCATCATTAAAGATCCTCCTACAAATGCTGTTAAAGACCTAATTTCTACTGAGCTAAATGAACTGAATTATCACATATTGAGAATCTCTCAATTAAAAAACTACCGAAGTAAAACTCTACATCTCTTTTTCTTGATAGAACTAAAGAAATCCGAAAAGTGTCAAGACATCTGCAACCTGAAATCCCTCACCGTTGTTGTTGTTGTCGTCGTGTCTATGCATATAGTGCTAGTGCAAAAGATTAGAGTCCTCCAAAAGCCTTGGTGACAAGATCTGCAAGTTCTGGAGCCCGATGGCTATGGAGGATTTCGATTGGGGATGCTCCAAGTTGAAAGAGGGAACCGATAATGGCTTGGCAGTCTAAAACATGATCTGGAGTTAGTTGCAAATGGGGACAGTACTTGCAGATGGGATAGGATTTTATATTGGTACGTGAGATCTTCATGCCTTTGAAATGTCCAGTACGTAGCCTAGCTATTGTAGAGGAAAGGTTTCTTCGGCAGTTTAGATCGGGGATTGTTGCCTTGCTAAGATACTGGTTGTAGATCCTTCGCCTGGCCGCAGCATTCGCATCTGCACAGGTGACTACTCGAGGTTGGTCCTCGTCGCGTGCTTCCTTTGCTAGGGCATCTGCACAATCCCTCATCAACATCAGAATATGAAATATATTTAGACGTAGAAATAAAAGTAGGGTTTGCTTTAGCTGTTAGGATTTCTACATACTGCACAAGAAACTATAAATGCAACCGTCGCTGCTTTAAGTGCAATGGTAGTAATTCCATCATGTAATATTAAAGAAAAGATAGCGGAACTGATCTGCATAAACTGCCACGAAAAAGGACATCTCGCCTCGTTGGAGAGGTTACAGAGCTATTAAGCAATAAAACTTAACCCTGATAAGAAATAATACGCTGAAATGATGAAAAAGAAATTTGAAAATCATAGACCAATCAAGACTATCCCGTTGCTTCAACCTCCGAAGAAATGCCCATGGGCAAGGAGGGCAGCTTGAGTTTCTGAAGCCCCAAAACACAAGGGGGGGGGGGGTATTGCCCATGTAATACCTATTAGAACCATTAAGGGAAACCAAATCTCTGTTCTGAGAATTTCCAGAACTTTTGACTGCTATTAAAAAAGAAAAAAGCTACCAAAAAAGAGAAAAAAAAAACCTACTGTGCAACAGTTACTTAAAATAAGCCGTTAACTTGTATTTTGTTGCTTTCTCGCCTCCACCCACATCTGAAGAACTGTCTCATTCCCTCATTCCTTCCAAGACGTCTCATGTGCCCATCTCAAGATGATCGCCTCATCTTCCCTATGCTCTGAATTATCAAGTTTACTTTCACCCATTCAAAGTCATATGTATTAGAAACAGAAATGGCCCTCAATGAATCGTATCCTCGTCCGGGAATCGTTCCGTCCATCGTATGAATGGGGAACTGAATAAAGTTGTTGATGGGGGTTTTTTTTATATGAAGTTAGCTTTGAATAATTTGCATCATTTTGATTTATTATCAAAAGCACTATAATTCCATGCACTAGACTAATTGCAGAAATTGCTATTGCATGCTCAGATCTAACCTGATCCTCTACTGATTGCAATACAATAACAATTGAAAGCCTGTTTTTTAACTCGGATGTGTGGATGTTGTCCATAATATTTAATTCTAAAGGCCGGGATAGCCTGTTTGGTAGAGTGTTGGATTCGCGTCTCTTGGGTTGCGAATTCGTACGCCGCCGGTCGAAGTCTCCGCGCGTGTGTGGTGGCTGCCACACGTATGAATTTATTGTGGTCACAAAGTCCTCCATGTCGGGAATAACACCACTGGGGGTACTGGATCAGGGGTGATCGTTCTCTGAATGAGGTCTAATTTACGATCTGTGGATAAGTGAATGAAATGCATGAATGAAGTTCACCCCGTAAAAAGGGTTGTGACATGTGTGTAGGTAAGTCGTACTCTTGGTCCTAGATGACGCTACAGAAAAAATAAGAGACGTACCCTTGGCTTAAAATCACTGACTTCTAAAATCAGTGGACTTGTCTATGACAAGTGCCATTAGAAGCAACAGCATTTAATTCAATGACGGCGTAAAAAAATAACATTTACAGAAAGCATTAAGAAGAATTAATTAGAAAGTAGAAGGTGTGTAGGTAAGTCGTACTCTTAGCCCTGGATGAAGCAACTGAAAAAAACAAGAGACGTATCCTTGGCTTAAAATCACTGGCTTCTAAAGTCAGCGGGCTTGTCTATGACAACTATTAATTCAATGACGACGTAAAAAAATAACCTTCTTATTTAAAGGAAGCATTAAGAAGAAGGTAATTAGAAAGTAGAAGGTGTGTAGGTAAGTCGTACTGTTAGACCTAGATGACGCAACTGAAAAAACAAGAGACGTATCCTTGGCTTAAAATCACTGGCTTCTAAAGTCAGCGGGCTTGTCTATGACAAGTGCCATAAGAAACAACAACAATTAATTCAATGACAGCGTAAAAAAAATAACCTTCTTATTTAAAGGAAACATTAAGAAGAAGAAGAAGTTTTTTATACTAGTTAAAGTAATAAATATAAATCTCGGAAAAAAGAAAATACAGTTGGCTCATGCGTCGCATGATTAATCCACTTACACAAGCACGCAACTTAACCTGGACGTCATCTTGATGAAAGAAGGATCACCAAAGATGCATCAGCAATTAAAATCATCTTTAAAATTAAGAATTTCATATTTTTTATCTGACATTCTTTTGGTTTGGAAAGAAAGAAATCGAGATAAGAAGAGATATTTTGGTAATTCTGGATCAAGTTTTGGATTGAGAAATCTCGGTTGGCATAAATAATTGTAGGATATTATCGGTAGGCTATGTCGTCAAAATCGTACAACTCCGTGTGAAATTTTTTAGTACAAATAATATGTTCTACTATATTTTGTGAATGCAGATATTTTAGAACTTGCATTAGTTTTTTTGTATTATAATATATAGGATATTCTTAAAAAAAGAAATTTAGAATTCAAATTTGAACTTGAATGGTCTGTTTTTCACAATCAGACCATTTCCATTTTTTGAGCCATTTTTTTTCAGAGGAAATATTTCATCATGAAACAATGATTGATTCTTCAGAGCTAGTTTAATTCTGATTGTTCAATTGCTTTTTGAAATCTGATAATAAATATTACTAATATAAGATGATGTACTCTCCTAACACTTAAATGCAATTTTCGAATTGTTGTATGTTATTCCACACTGGATTGCTCCTAACCTATGTTAATTGTCCTCCGGTTAATCCACGGCCAGATTAAACTTTCTAGGGGGAAATGCAAGTCTCGGGTATAGCTTCCCCTCTCCAATTTTCGAAATCAGATATGTTTTATTGGCTTTCATTCAACTTCCTTGTAAGCAGTTTTAAGCCGCAACTTTTGACAAATTGAAATAATAATAAAAAAATTAATCAGAAATCACTTTAATTTCGCTTTAGAATATTGCATTTAAAAAGTCACAATTAAATTCTAAAAATAATGTTACGCAATTTTACGTGTTAAAAAATTATCTCATTTTTTAACACAATCTAAATGGCAATTATAGGATTCAACGTTTTTAAAATATGAAAAAGGATTTTTATCTTTAGGTATAAAGTTTCCCTATTTCCATGTTTTATGTGTAAAAATAAATTTTTAAAAAAGCATGCAAATTGTGATTATCTGAGAATGCTGCTAGAATAATGTTTCGAAATCTGATCAATACTTGATTTCTATATATTCCAGGATATAACTTTTATAATTCAATGAACGGCAAAATTAAATTTCCTGGGAAAAAGACATAACATAACGCCATCCTGTGCCCCACTTGCCTATAATTCTAGGTTATCTAACCAGTTGGATGAGCACAAGATGGAAGGGGGGAACAAAAGAAAAAAGAAAGAAAGAAATCGTTGGTAGAAAGAAAGAGACGACAGACCATCCAGGGTTCTCCAGAGAGAATCCCATCGGAGTCAAATCCTACGCGACTGTATTTAACTTTTTGGTGAAGTAATAACTGGATGGAGGGAGCAAGAATACTTAAACAAATGGTCACTATGGGTTGAACGTACAGGGAAACGAGATTACTAACTGAAAAAAATTGATTGATATTTGATTGATATTGAATTGATTGATACATTGAGAACATCTGTATGACATGTATAAACATATAAATAATCACTGAGGAGTCAGAAATCTGTAACTTGTGGTTTTGATTTCCTTCGTGAAAACTACACTTTTGAGGGACTTTTGAAGTTATAATTTCGGCTGATGTTGACAAATGGCATTTTGGTTTCAGCTATTGTGTAGTCTTGAAGAGGTCTTGGTATTTATGAATATGGTTTACTATGGAGTGGATTTTTCCGCGTGAAAGGGTATTCGATGCAACTCTCCTGTACCATTCTTCCTCGAGACTTGTTTCTGGCTTTCTCATGTGCCATGAAACAGTCATAGGCATTAGGTGGCATGGTGAATTGGGGATCCTATCTCCCCACAGCTACAGTAAGGAGAATTGGCCAGATGGAATCTGTGTAGGTATGTCGGGAATGGGTCGTGTCCATGGAAAAAAGACTGTGCTGGGAAAAAGACAGCAAATCATTTTTTTTTTTAAATCTTGAAGGCTTGGGTCTTCCAAAGTTACAGAACCATTAGGCAATTGCTTAATTTGTCTATTTGATACTGTGACCCTGTTAATAAGTTATACATAATATGTATTGATGTATCATGTTTATGTATATTTAAAGAGGCTATTTCTTCAGAATTTCAAAAATGGAGATATTTCATTCTTTAAATGTAATTTATTGGACTTAACATGTTCCTTTTTGAATCTAAATATCATCTGTAATAAGAGAAAAATTCATTTTCTATTTAAAGAGAATGATAGAAATTAATTTTAAAAAATACAAGAAAGAAAAGGCAAAATGTGCAACTATTAAATGCTTAGTATTGAATGGGAGTTTTCTCGTTAATTGTTTCACTTAAAGCAGAAAAAGCTTCGAGGTTAATAATATTTCTTTCTCTATTGAATAGCATAGATAATCAGTACGATCTTTTTTTCTTAAACCAAAATTATAAAGCATTCACAAATTGACTAAAGACTATCTTATCAAATGCTGCATAAGCTAAAACGCGACTTTGCAAAAAAAACAATGATTATATTGATTAAATTGTCTAATGAAATCACATTTTATCTCCGAAGTCACTGATTATTTGAATTAAATTATTTAATGGAATCAAATTTTATCTCCGAAGTCATTGATTATTTGAATTAAATTATTTAATGGAATCAAATTTTATCTCCGAAGACATTGACCATGTTGATTAAATTGTTTAATGAAATCAAATTTATTGTTCGTATACATTGAAAGAAGACATTGATTATGCTGATTAAATTATTTAATGAACTGAAATTTGATCTCCAAAAACATTGATTATGATGATTAAATTACTTGATGAAATCAAATTTTATCTCTGAATACAATGAAAAAAGACATTTAATATACTGATTAAATTATTTGACGAAATCAAATATTATCTCTGAAGAAATTGAAAGAAGACATTGATTATATTGATTAAATTATTTCATGAAATCAAATTTGATCTTAGAAGACACATTATGTTAATTAAATTATTTAATAAAATCAAAATTTATCTCCAAATACATTGAAAAAAAACATTGATTGTATTGATTACATTATTTAATGAAATCAAATTTTATCTCCAAATACATTGAAAAAAAGACATAGATTGTATTGATTAAATTATTTAATGAAATCAAATTTGATCTCCAAAGACACTGTTTATGTTGATTAAATTACTTGATGAAATCAAATTTGATTATGCTGATTAAATTATTTAATGAAATCAAATTTGATCTCCAAAGACACTGTTTATGTTGATTAAATTACTTGATGAAATCAAATTTTATCTCTGAATACATTGAAAGAAGAACATTTAATATATTGATTAAATTATTTGATGAATTCAAATATTATCTCTGAAGAAATTGAAAGAAGGCATTGATTATATTGATTAAATTATTTCATGAAATCAAATTTGATCTTCGAAGACACTGATTATGTTGATTAAATTATTTGATGAATTCAAATATTATCTCTGAAGAAATTGAAAGAAGGCATTGATTATATTGATTAAATTATTTCATGAAATCAAATTTGATCTTCGAAGACACTGATTATGTTGATTAAATTATTTGATGAATTCAAATATTATCTCTGAAGAAATTGAAAGAAGGCATTGATTATATTGATTAACTTATTTCATGAAATCAAATTTGATCTTCGAAGACACTGATTATGTTGATTAAATTATTTAATAAAATCAAATTTTATCTCCAAATACATTGAAAGAAGATATTTATTGAATAAATTATTAATGAAATGAAATTTTATCTCCAAATGCATTGATTATATTGATTAAATTAGTGAATAAAATCTCCAAGTTTTGTCCTTCAGTATCATTTAACTGTAAATATACTAATCGAATTGAAAATCTATTTTAAGACATCCTAGTAAGCAGTGCTTAATATCTTTGAAAATATCATAAGAAAAAAAATCCGCCACACAGCATTACAGAGGTTGGTTGGTTTAGAAAACCAGACAAGATTTATTGAATCTTAAATCAACATTTACAATCATTGCACCAATATTGGCAGTAATTAAAACAATACAATTCTGAATATTTAATTATTCTCACCACATAACAAGTGAGATTTCATAAGAGATTTGAGAGCATATATTTTATATGGTCCTCTTTCGGAGTATCCATGCACTGTTTGAAACCAACTCCAAAAGGAAGGAATCATTCACAGAAGCTCCTTGTAGGGGCAAGACCCATAAAACGTAAAGATACGATAAGTAAGTAAATATAAGTAAGCATACGTAAGTAAGTAAATAAAGAATTACTGAAACTAACTGAAGGGACCTGGAGGATTGATGGAGCGAGCACCAATAAGGCAATTAACAATAGCATCGCATAACTAATGCATTTGTCATCAAAATACCACCCCAGCCCCCAAGCGTGAAGAATTCGGAAAAAGATAATAACTGCCAGTGGTATTAAAATGGGAAATATATAAACGATATGCAGCAATGCTAATTATAAAATCTTCTTTTTTTATTCATTTATTAAGTCACTAAATTTCCATTCCATCTCATCTTCTCATTCTTCATATCGTTATGATATTTTTTAAAACTGAATTTTATTTTTCAGCATGAATATAGTATACAGAAGATAACTCAAGCCAAGTTAACTGCTTAGTCTAGTTTAATTTAATACTTAACCATAACATTAACCGCTATGGCCATATGACTTTCCAAAGGATAAATTTCTTTTTTTCCAGACGATACTTAGTAAAATGATGGTTAAGTTCGATAAGTGAGCAGAGATTCTGCACATATGGGGAAACATGTAGAGAAACATTTGTACCAATATTAACCCCCTGAAGTCAGATGAAGTTTATATATAGGTGTCGTTCCAGTTGGAATGATTTTCGTTGAACAAATAGTAAAATATGATATGAGATATACGGAAAATATATTTGGTTTAAGACAAATTTTTTTTAAACATTAATCGAATTTTATGAATTTCTAAATTTAAAATTCTAATTTTCAATTTAGGAATTTTATGAATTTCTAAATTTAAAATTCGAATTTTCAATTTAGGAATTTTATGAATTTCTAAATTTAAAATTCGAATTTTCAATTTAGAATAATATAAGATCAGTATGTTTTCTTTCCTTCGAAGGCTGAAAGCACAGTAGACATATAATTGGATCTGCAAAAACAAATTCAGTGGTTGACAGTAGATACAACTTTATTAATACGAAATTAATTCAGTTAATATCCAATATTAATGAATTCAAGCAAAAATTTCCTCCAAGCTCCAGAGGATAATACGTACACATGTATAAAAAACATAAAAACTGGCATATTACAATAAAAGTGCATAAAAAATCAATCACAAGGAAATGGCATACAAAATGGAAAATAAATAAATAAATTATATTTATATACATTTACTTATATAATTACAATATATACATGGTTTGAAATTTTTGTAATTCAAGTTTTTAAAAAATACATCTTACAGGGAAAAATACAAAAGAAAATCCAGCAAAGAATCCAATCATAAAAACACCAGTATAAATATACAGGCTGATTCAAAATTCAAGGCACAAACTTAGAGGGGATGTAAAAATCAAGATTACTTATGATATTCACATAGTAAACCCAGGTCCACTTTTTGGACATGAATAAAGGGAGCCTCAATTCAATTGGAGCAAGATGATTAATTTCTAACTTCTACATTTTATTCAATTCTTTATACACACTTACACACTTCTTTATACACTTCTATATGAAAATATTTTAATGAAATTTTCAACAGTGGCGTGGTGCACCTGTTACTTGGTCATCATGACCTTCCGATTTATCAAGCATCAGCTTCTCATTCTGAAGTCATCTGGACAATCCTGTTTATATTATTCCAGCTGAGTCAGCTGAGGACCTCGTGGTTCGAATATTGGTAACTGCTGCATGTATGCATGAAATATCTGGCATATTTAACGGTATAGCAACTGATTCACTCCACCAACGCTGTCAAGCATGTATTGCTGTTGATAAGATCAAAGTTTGAAACATTCTTAAATTAAACGTTAAAATATTCTTATTTTTCATCTCTTATTTGCGTCACTTGCGTCCATACATTCCTGTACAATAAGTGATTGTTTTAAATAAATGTATTTCTCTTGAAAATTT
The DNA here is from genome assembly GCF_947563725.1 of Argiope bruennichi. Taxonomy (NCBI): domain Eukaryota; kingdom Metazoa; phylum Arthropoda; class Arachnida; order Araneae; family Araneidae; genus Argiope; species Argiope bruennichi. The sequence continues at coordinate 36,733,553 of NC_079157.1, forward strand.
CATTGAAATATCTTCACTATTGTGGAAATTAGAAACCAAAAATATTATTTCATTTTTAATTGAGGCGCCATTTATTTATATGCGAAGAAATGGATTGCGACCGGGGTTTCCTATGTGAATATTGTTATCAGAATCATTATTATCATGCTGTTTTGATTTGGGGTTTAGGAAGCCTCAAAAAGCATAGGCAGAAAATTGGCGATTTTTCGCTTTCAGGGTTATTAGAAAACGACAAAGAAGGTTGTCATATTTGGCGACTTATCGCCAACAAAAAGTTACAACTTGGCGTGAATGTTAGGCAAGTACCCAGATCCCCTGTCTGGCCAATGAAGAGCAGCGTCGTAAAAAGTTATCGCCCAAAGAATCACAGAGAAGAAATTGGGAATGAAGGCAAAACAGGAATGTGTCTGTGTGTGTGTGTGTGTGTGTGTGTGTGTGTGTGTGTGTGTGTGTGTGTGTGTGTGTGTGTGTGTGTGTGTGTGTGTGTGTGTGTGTGTGTAACTTTTTAAACTTCCATTTACAATTCTTCTAGCTAGCAAAATAAGTTTTGAAGCTCGAACCTTTTGAAATGGGGGGGGGACCATCCCTTTTCTAAAAGTTGACGTTTGCGCAATGCAATAATCACCTAATCATTACAAACAAGTTTATAGCGAAATTTTGAAAAAAAAATTCTGGCCTCTAGAAAAGTTCCGGAGCTTTCATGGTTTTGAGATGGGGGGGGGGGCATCGTTTCCTAAATATCGGCACGTGCATAATCTGATAGTCACGTGATTGTATAAAGCCGACTAAAATCGATTTTTCACGAAAAAAAATCGGGCATCGAGAAAGAAATTTTAGAACTTGATTGATTTTGAAAGGATCAAAACTTATCCCTTTTCTAAATGCTGGCGATTGCGAAATATGAGTCATGTGACAGCAACGTGTTATTTTTCGGTCGGATTGAGGCCACGTGACTTTAAGAAAATAATGTTCTCATATGACAGCTTGAAATTGAGATAGCAGATTTCAGTTTTGTTTTCGTATCCCTGTTCTCTACCTTTTCTCCAAGTTTGTACCATGAATTTAGAATCATCTTACATTAATAGAAAGATGATAAATGGAAAGAGACTCAAAACAGCCAAATAAAACAATTTATAAACCGTTTAATTTAAATGCAACTAAAAAATCAATTACTAAAAAATTTTATATTTGCCTATAAACATAAAAAATTTATTAAAAACATTTGAAAATCGTGAAGTTATAAATTCGTAGTATCATATTTAAAATCAATTTAAAAAAAAAACTTTTAGAAAATTGCAAGACACTGTTAAAAATATGCATAGAACGTTTAAAACACTTGTATATTAAAAATTCAAATATTATAATTATTTGATTTGAAATAATTTATATAAATTGTACCTAATTTTTTTCTACTATTCTGAAAATGCTGTTGACTTTTCAAATTTCCTTGATATCTGCAGGAAAACATTTATCGATTTAAGTATTTTTTAAAAAATTCTTTGGTATCTAGAAATGTTTAACTCCAGGATATTTTGTTTAACAAAATCAAAAAAGCCACCAAACTAAATTATGATATCGTCAAATAATTCCCTATGCAAAATATTAGAAAATGAAATAAAGATCGCATATTGCAATTTTATTCTACTAATTCATACCAAATAATATATTGCTATATTATTCTACTAATACCAAATAATGTATTTTTATATTAATCTAAGAGTACACATGATAGTATAGAATATATTTCCATCTTATGTATATCTAAAAATACATATAGACAGACCAAAATGTATTTCTATATTATTCTACTAATACATTTAATAATTTATTTCTATACTATTCTACAAATACACATTATAGAATATATTTCCATCTTTGTTATATGTATCTAAAATACATATACCATATTATATTATTATTTCTATTTCAATATAGCGAATTAACTCATGGAAGAGGTAAAGGTAAACATTAATTCCTCGAGTTTATAAAAGACCCAGTAATTCTTCGAAACATTCTTTCAAGCTATTTTGATAGAAAGATAGAAGTCTTCTAAATGTTGCTAAATCATTTCTAATATTCAGCTTATTATTTAAACAAGTGATATGAATAATATTATGTTTAATAATATAGTCATCACAGTACACTCCCGAGTATCCGGCCTAGTGTGGCGGAAGGGCAGGCCGGGTAACAAAAAAAAAAGCTGGATAGGCCGGAGTTCTGTGAACTCATTTCTTTATTCACCAATTCCAGAAGACAAATTTTCAATATTAAAACTCACTGTTAAAATACGTATTTTCTCACTTATTGAATACTAAACCCTCCATTTATTTCTGTGAACGCGTGTTTATCCCAGTGAGTCAGAGAAGCAGTTGCCTATAGCGTGTCGAGTTAAAATAGAAAGCTCTGTTGTGGTGGTTCATGTATGTTTATATACTGCCCATCAGAATGATTTTTCTTATTTTTGGTCCACTTTCAGTGGCATGTGCAACACATCACTTTTCAATTTTTGCTCGATTTTTTTTCTATTTCTCCACTGCACTTTTCCCAACTCCTAACTCCGAAGCTATATTTTATTGCTGTTACACCAAAGTTTAGTCACCGTACAGCGAGTGATTTCACTTTCATGGTCATAATCATAGTTTTTTTTTGTTTGTTTGTTTATCTTCACTGTTATTATGTTTTGTTTTTGTTTTTATCTTCACTGTGATACAGTTAAAAAACATTAACCACACCCCCAAGAAAAATTTACGAAAACTGTACATACTGTACAGTTATAATCAGGAAAAGCAGCAATAATTGGGGTCACAACGAGCAGAACGCTGCTCTTTTTCTGTCAAAACTGGTAACTGCACACGACACGTAAGAGGATCGCAGCAGACGCCCACCTACGTATCGCGTGCAAAGGAAGTGTTGCGGAGGCACTGGAAGTGCCTTGGGAATGTTGCCGGCGCAACACCTTGTCTTCTTCATTTAATTTAGATAAAAGAAAACTAGGCCGGATAGCACGAAAGCCGGATAATCGTGAACCGGATACTCGGGAGTGTACTCTATTGGAAAATTAAAAACGGAATGAAAGTTAAATTTGAGTTAAGATTTAAGTATCAAATAAATGTCTTCTTCATTTCAAATTTTTCTGAAGAATCACTGCGTTAAATGTTGAATGAAGATTTTCTTTTATGATATGCACTGAAATAAATTACTTGGCCTTTTTTTTTATAATACAATAAACAAAACGTCGCTCTCATATAAGAGTATAAATTTATTGCACAAATTATTTTTTTAAATTATGTAAAAACGTAATTGGGAAATGAATGTTATGAACTAATTTTCATTTTAAAATAGTTAGAAATAAATCCTTTATAGAATGAAATATAAATCCGATTACACATTAAAAAATATAACGAATTGTTTAAAAATTTTCGTTCTCAATATAATATTATTTTGTTACATATTACAAAATAAAAAAAAAATATTATTTTAAATTTTTAACCGATAAAAATTTTGAAATTAAAAAGGGAATTAGACTACCATCATATGCAGAAATCACATTGCTATAAATTACAAAACGCCTTTTGATATTTATCGTATAAGCATTTCTTTCTACTTATTTGATAATTCCAGAAAATAACTTCGATAATGATATTTTTTAAAAATAAAATAAAATCATGTCAATATATTTCCATTTCGATGACAAAAAAACTAATGAATGGCACATTGCAAAGATATATGCATTTGTCTTTACTTCGTGAATGACTTTTCACCACGGTAAAATAATTTTAAAATAGGGTGATTAGTTACTTTTTCACTATGATGAATAAATACTGCATTTCTTTTATTTTTTCATATCCTTAGAAGAACTGTAAATATAAATTTGTAATTATTCTCATTTTTCATCATGCATTCTTTTATGTCAGACATTTTTGAAAACAATAGGTACAGTATTTAATGCTTTTCACATTTCACCTGGATGTATAACTTGTAAGTCTCATTCTAAACTTGAAGTGCATTATGACATTGACAAGAGTTTGATTCGGAATGTTGAATCGAGTCAATTTTCAGGCTGTATTTAGATTCACAAGTTTTCATACAATATTCACATTTAAATAGATTCTTGTCATCACTTTCACAGGGAAAATGTCACATTTCTCAGGTGTTTTGGGAATGCTAGCTCATCCGAATGTAGGAGTACATTTCATCCTTCATTTCTTTTACCTTTTTCATATTTTAAATAGTATTTTCGATAGAAATATGTAATCTCAATTTCATTCTCCGTCGTGCTTTCTTTTATGCCAGCCATTTCTGAAAACAGCATATCTAGTACTATTTATTTTTTCATTTCTACTGTTAGTACTATTTATTTTTTCATTTCTACTGTTAGTACTATTTATTTTTTCATTTCTATTGTTAGTACTATTTATTTTTTCATTTCTACTGTTAGTACTATTTATTTTTTCATTTCTACTGTTAGTACTATTTATTTTTTCATTTCCATTGTTAGTACTATTTATTTTTTCATTTCTACTGTTAGTACTATTTATTTTTTCATTACTACTTATATTTCTCGCAGTTATTGAAAAAGCTATTTTTAAATTCGAAGACCGATGGGCAATTATGAGATTGAAGTGACGTTGATTCGGAAAGTTGAATCAAGTGAATTTTTGGGTTAGAATGACAGCTTCAATCACACTATTTGCATTTGAAAGGATGTTGTTGTTGTTGTTCTATTTCATGGCACTTGCTGTAGACAAACCCGCCGAGCGTATGCTATAGCTTCTGAGGGTAAAGGCCCCTGAGCAACTGAGGGCAGAAGTCTGATTTCTAGCTCATATGCAGATGGCATTCACTTGCACAACCCACTTTTTGCAGGAGGGCTCTTTTACACACCTCACAGATACAACACAGGGTAAAGAACAACCAGGACTGGAACCCGGAACACCCAGATCAAGAGAAAGACGCGCTACCCCTAGACCAGGATGCCGGAGAAAAGATGCTATTCATCATGAATGTTCATGTGAGAATTTAAGCTCTTTTTTTTTTTTCTGAATGCTCCAGAGCATATCACATTTCTGAGGTATTCCGATGGAATGTTTACCCATTTAATTTTCGAATTCAGATATAAGTAAGTATGTAGCTATTATTACACAATTCACATTTAAAGAGATTCTGATGTTTATTGCGAATGTCGAGTTGCTAGACAGACGAGATTTATATTTAAGTGTCAAAGAACAGAAACAGCTTTTGTGAATTTTTGTTGGAATGCGTGGCCATGTGATTTACGAATTCATAGTTGAATTTACAGCTCCAATTACAAATTTCACATGTTAAAGAATTCTGTTTTTCGTGCGATTTTAGATGTTTTCTCAGCTTCTTTTTAGACTTAAATTTCGAAGAGCAAACGTGACATCTGTAAATTATTTCTCTGGAGTGCATGAGCAAGTGTCTTCCGAGTCCTGTTTTATCACCACAGTACCTACCACACAGCTTGCATCTAAAAGGATCCTTCTGATTATGTATAACCATATGATAGTTAAGGCCACCTTTGTATTTGAAAGTTGAAGGACAAATCTTACATTTGTATGATTCTTCTTTTGAATCATCTGATTTAAGATCTTCAAGCTTATATTCAATTCTCGAGCCGTCACCACAATCTAGACTTTCACATAATCCAGTACTTGTATGTTCGCTTGAATTTCTATATGAGTCGGGTGACGGTGCTTTGTCTGTCACTTCATATCCCATGCTGAAAGGTCTGGAGCATAGGGCACATCTAAATGAAGATTCTAGCGAAGAAACCCGACAGTAAGTTTTTGATGGGCTTTCAATATTGCACAAACCGTCTTTACAAATATCGCAAATGTATTTCAAGCCTTTGTACATTTTGGGCTTGTTTTTCAATTTCTATATTGTTAAATCAAATAGTTTCTCTTCTGTGTGACTCATTTCGAAAATATTGGGGAAAAAAACTTTAATTTCAAAACAGGTAGCATTGACAAAATAGGGTTGTTTCTGTAAAGAAAAAAAATATTGATTTAAAATTTTTTTTAAATTTACAAAAGTCATGTTAGTACACAGAGAATTAATCTATTATCTACTTACTAATACCTTTAGGGAAATAATAAGTCCTAACTATTCATTTATGGAATAACGAATAGTTAATGATTTTTTTCAAATTGTCAGAATTGTTAATAAAGGGTTAGTCAAAACCAACAAGTGAAAAGAACAAAGTCAGCCGAACTGTTTAAACAATCTAAGAAAAGCCATGCATCAGAAATAATTATAAAGAAGATTACTATGCCTCAAGAACAACTGCTTCCAAGCAACTGCAAACAAATGAAAGCCTTTGTTCTATGCACTGCAATGCATTTTGACATTGGCATTATTCAGTTATAAAATTTACAGTATGAAAATAAATTCCAAAGACTTTTAAACATATTCAGGGAATGGAAAACGATTAGATTTAAAAAGAAGATTTCTATGCCTCAAAAACAACTGCTTCCGAGCAACTGCAAACAAATGAAAGCCTTTGGTCTATGCACTGCAATGCATTTTGACATTGGCATTATTCAGTTATAAAATTTACAGTATGAAAATAAATTCCAAAGACTTTTAAACATATTCAGGGAATGGAAAACGATTAGATTTAAAAAGAAGATTTCTATGCCTCAAAAACAACTGCTTCCGAGCAACTGCAAACAAATGAAAGCCTTTGGTCTATGCACTGCAATGCATTTTGACATTGGCATTATTCAGTTATAAAATTTACAGTATGAAAATAAATTCCAAAGACTTTTAAACATATTCAGGGAATGGAAAACGATTAGATTTAAAAAGAAGATTTCTATGCCTCAAAAACAACTGCTTCCGAGCAACTGCAAACAAATGAAAGCCTTTGGTCTATGCACTGCAATGCATTTTGACATTGGCATTATTCAGTTATAAAATTTACAGTATGAAAATAAATTCCAAAGACTTTTAAACATATTCAGGGAATGGAAAACGATTAGATTTAAAAAGAAGATTTCTATGCCTCAAAAACAACTGCTTCCGAGCAACTGCAAACAAATGAAAGCCTTTGGTCTATGCACTGCAATGCATTTTGACATTGGCATTATTCAGTTATAAAATTTACAGTATGAAAATAAATTCCAAAGACTTTTAAACATATTCAGGGAATGGAAAACGATTAGATTTAAAAAGAAGATTTCTATGCCTCAAAAACAACTGCTTCCGAGCAACTGCAAACAAATGAAAGCCTTTGGTCTATGCACTGCAATGCATTTTGACATTGGCATTATTCAGTTATAAAATTTACAGTATGAAAATAAATTCCAAAGACTTTTAAACATATTCAGGGACTGGAAAACGATTAGATTTAAAAAGAAGATTTCTATGCCTCAAAAACAACTGCTTCCGAGCAACTGCAAACAAATGAAAGCCTTTGGTCTATGCACTGCAATGCATTTTGACATTGGCATTATTCAGTTATAAAATTTACAGTATGAAAATAAATTCCAAAGACTTTTAAACATATTCAGGGAATGGAAAACGATTAGATTTAAAAAGAAGATTTCTATGCCTCAAAAACAACTGCTTCCGAGCAACTGCAAACAAATGAAAGCCTTTGGTCTATGCACTGCAATGCATTTTGACATTGGCATTAATCAGTTATAAAATTTACAGTATGAAAATAAATTCCAAAGACTTTTAAACATATTCAGGGAATGGAAAACGATTAAATTTAAAAAGAAGATTTCTATGCCTCAAAAACAACTGCTTCCGAGCAACTGCAAACAAATGAAAGCCTTTGGTCTATGCACTGCAATGCATTTTGACATTGGCATTATTCAGTTATAAAATTTACAGTATGAAAATAAATTCCAAAGACTTTTAAACATATTCAGGGAATGGAAAACGATTAGATTTAAAAAGAAGATTTCTATGCCTCAAAAACAACTGCTTCCGAGCAACTGCAAACAAATGAAAGCCTTTGGTCTATGCACTGCAATGCATTTTGACATTGGCATTATTCAGTTATAAAATTTACAGTATGAAAATAAATTCCAAAGACTTTTAAACATATTCAGGGAATGGAAAACGATTAAATTTAAAAAGAAGATTTCTATGCCTCAAAAACAACTGCTTCCGAGCAACTGCAAACAAATGAAAGCCTTTGGTCTATGCACTGCAATGCATTTTGACATTGGCATTATTCAGTTATAAAATTTACAGTATGAAAATAAATTCCAAAGACTTTTAAACATATTCAGGGAATGGAAAACGATTAGATTTAAAAAGAAGATTTCTATGCCTCAAAAACAACTGCTTCCGAGCAACTGCAAACAAATGAAAGCCTTTGGTCTATGCACTGCAATGCATTTTGACATTGGCATTATTCAGTTATAAAATTTACAGTATGAAAATAAATTCCAAAGACTTTTAAACATATTCAGGGAATGGAAAACGATTAGATTTAAAAAGAAGATTTCTATGCCTCAGAAACAACTGCTTCCGAGCAACTGCAAACAAATGAAAGCCTTTGGTCTATGCACTGCAATGCATTTTGACATTGGCATTATTCAGTTATAAAATTTACAGTATGAAAATAAATTCCAAAGACTTTTAAACATATTCAGGGAATGGAAAACGATTAGATTTAAAAAGAAGATTTCTATGCCTCAAAAACAACTGCTTCCGAGCAACTGCAAACAAATGAAAGCCTTTGGTCTATGCACTGCAATGCATTTTGACATTGGCATTATTCAGTTATAAAATTTACAGTATGAAAATAAATTCCAAAGACTTTTAAACATATTCAGGGAATGGAAAACGATTAGATTTAAAAAGAAGATTTCTATGCCTCAAAAACAACTGCTTCCGAGCAACTGCAAACAAATGAAAGCCTTTGGTCTATGCACTGCAATGCATTTTGACATTGGCATTAATCAGTTATAAAATTTACAGTATGAAAATAAATTCCAAAGACTTTTAAACATATTCAGGGAATGGAAAACGATTAAATTTAAAAAGAAGATTTCTATGCCTCAAAAACAACTGCTTCCGAGCAACTGCAAACAAATGAAAGCCTTTGGTCTATGCACTGCAATGCATTTTGACATTGGCATTATTCAGTTATAAAATTTACAGTATGAAAATAAATTCCAAAGACTTTTAAACATATTCAGGGAATGGAAAACGATTAGATTTAAAAAGAAGATTTCTATGCCTCAAAAACAACTGCTTCCGAGCAACTGCAAACAAATGAAAGCCTTTGGTCTATGCACTGCAATGCATTTTGACATTGGCATTATTCAGTTATAAAATTTACAGTATGAAAATAAATTCCAAAGACTTTTAAACATATTTAGGGAATGGAAAACGATTAAATTTAAAAAGAAGATTTCTATGCCTCAAAAACAACTGCTTCCGAGCAACTGCAAACAAATGAAAGCCTTTGGTCTATGCACTGCAATGCATTTTGACATTGGCATTATTCAGTTATAAAATTTACAGTATGAAAATAAATTCCAAAGACTTTTAAACATATTCAGGGAATGGAAAACGATTAGATTTAAAAAGAAGATTTCTATGCCTCAAAAACAACTGCTTCCGAGCAACTGCAAACAAATGAAAGCCTTTGGTCTATGCACTGCAATGCATTTTGACATTGGCATTATTCAGTTATAAAATTTACAGTATGAAAATAAATTCCAAAGACTTTTAAACATATTCAGGGAATGGAAAACGATTAGATTTAAAAAGAAGATTTCTATGCCTCAAAAACAACTGCTTCCGAGCAACTGCAAACAAATGAAAGCCTTTGGTCTATGCACTGCAATGCATTTTGACATTGGCATTATTCAGTTATAAAATTTACAGTATGAAAATAAATTCCAAAGACTTTTAAACATATTCAGGGAATGGAAAACGATTAAATTTAAAAAGAAGATTTCTATGCCTCAAAAACAACTGCTTCCGAGCAACTGCAAACAAATGAAAGCCTTTGGTCTATGCACTGCAATGCATTTTGACATTGGCATTATTCAGTTATAAAATTTACAGTATGAAAATAAATTCCAAAGACTTTTAAACATATTCAGGGAATGGAAAACGATTAAATTTAAAAAGAAGATTTCTATGCCTCAAAAACAACTGCTTCCGAGCAACTGCAAACAAATGAAAGCCTTTGGTCTATGCACTGCAATGCATTTTGACATTGGCATTATTCAGTTATAAAATTTACAGTATGAAAATAAATTCCAAAGACTTTTAAACATATTCAGGGAATGGAAAACGATTAGATTTAAAAAGAAGATTTCTATGCCTCAAAAACAACTGCTTCCGAGCAACTGCAAACAAATGAAAGCCTTTGGTCTATGCACTGCAATGCATTTTGACATTGGCATTATTCAGTTATAAAATTTACAGTATGAAAATAAATTCCAAAGACTTTTAAACATATTCAGGGACTGGAAAACGATTAGATTTAAAAAGAAGATTTCTATGCCTCAAAAACAACTGCTTCCGAGCAACTGCAAACAAATGAAAGCCTTTGGTCTATGCACTGCAATGCATTTTGACATTGGCATTATTCAGTTATAAAATTTACAGTATGAAAATAAATTCCAAAGACTTTTAAACATATTCAGGCAATGGAAAATGATTAGATTTTCCAGCATTTTGAATTACCGGATTAATATATACACAGACTTAAGTGTAAAAAAATCGTTTTGACTTTGTTCTGGACTTTTTTTCTTGTTTTGACACATAAGTTAATTCATTTTCCCCTATATAATAAAATTTAAGGTAAATTTCATGAAAATTATATATTTATCCTACTGTGGCAGATTGTTATGAGCGAGAATAGAACCTGGGACCTTGTGGTTCGCAGTCCAGTAACATGACCACGATACAAAAGCAATTGCTCGACTTTCGTAGCTGTTAACTGGCTTATAAGCTTTCACCACAATACTAATTTAATCCAGGGTAAGTTCTCCCAAAAAATTCCTCGCACACATTTTAATAAAGGTATTATACACGAGAGATTGGTTTAGTTACGATAGTTACGAAATATTAACCTTTGGCGTGAATACAGCATTTTTACGGAATCTATCGTATCATCCTTGGCGAGTTATTTGGCAATTAATCCCTAGCATGCGGTTAATAGTATCAGAAAATCGAATTTTTGTTTTAAATTCGTTTTTCCCAAGCGACTGAAACCAAAATTTGGCATAGAACAACATTTGTACTCTCAAAATTACATACCAAAATTGACATATTTAAGTCATTGCGTCGCTTGAGTTATTGCTTTTACATGTTTCTAAAAGTAAGAACCAACAGACGGTCAACCCTTCTTTGGACGTAAATCAAAAATTGGATAGGTATCTGCACAGGGTCCGAATTAACCTAATTGGGGTCCAGGGCAAAAACTTCTTTGCCCCCCCCCCCTCTGCTTCAATACTTCAGTAATGAAGAACCGATTCATTACTGATTTGGTTTGGTTATATTAACGTCCCGTTTGAAGCAACACTAGGGCTATTTTGGGACGGACGTCGTAATTTTGAACCACGATCAGATGACGAGGACGACATCTGAGCTGGCACCCGCTCTCCACACCACACCACATGAACGGGAGGACGTTTGGTCATAGACCCCCTTACACGACGGTTCTTCGGTGGAATCGGGTCACGAACCTGAAACCCACCGGTTACGAAGCCGAGACCTTACCACCAGGCCACCACTGCCGGATTCATTACTAAAGAAAAATAAAACGTAAAATAAACTTTCTATTCGATTAAGTGGTCCCTCTGATGTGGGGGTCCGGGGAAACTGTCTCGTATACCCCTGCCTTAATCAGGCTCTGTATCTGCACCATGGATGTTATTTCTGTGTATAATAACGAATAATAGTTAATAATAATAACGAAGCAATAGTTAAAATTTCTGAATATACCACGAATCAAGACTAAAAAAAAGACCATTATATAAAATATTCTCATTTAAACATAATCTGACGCCCTCATTAAAATAAAATTTATTCTCCTTAATTCACACTTAATTAAATATTAACACTGATTATTAAGTTAGATTAAACTAAACCTGAACTAAAATCGTAAGTTAAAATGAGCCTAAAATTTCAAAGTCCAATGCTAGCATATCTCTGCACCCAACACCCATTAACAACCAACGATATGAGTCCTGACTTTTACCGCTTTTTCCTCCACCTGCTCTATGGACAAGACTGTAGACTGTAGATCTATATCTGGTAGGAACTAGTTCACCCTAGCTCTTGTTGGAGATGGTCATGGCAAGATACTGAAGGCAAAGCTCTCAGCAATCCATCATTACCGGGGATAAGCTCCTGCCAGGGCCAGACGCCCCGTCAAGCCAACTCATTCAGACGAACTTCTCTGAGCAGATTTTACTCAAAATCTGACAGAAATCTGAAAATTTGGGGTAAAGACTTTATACCAAGTTTTAACCGTCTATTTCAAAACGTTTTTAAGTTCTCTTTGTGACAAACAGACAGACAGGCTGATGGACATTTTCCAAAAATATCCTTTTCGAAGTCAAGGAGCTCTGAAACGTGGGGATTAGTCAAAATCTCGAGTTGGAATTTTCTTCGAAAATTTCCGTCTCTGTCTGTGACAAAGACAACTCAAAACTCATAAACTGGTTTGAGCTGGATGGTTGAAATTCGGTAAACGATCTTTACACCAAATTTACAGATATCTATCAAATTTTGAATAATACGTTCAGTGGAATGTATGTTTCAAAACGTTTTTAAAATACGTTCAGTGGAATTCCGGCTGTTCGAATATAAGTTAACATGATAAATACAAAACGAAGAGAGCTAGAAAGATAAAATTCGGTGCACAGAATTAAAATGTATAATTCAGACACTTATAAAATTTTGAGCCAAATCCATCTACAGGTTGGTTGTCTGTCGGTCTGTCCTTTCAGGAATAAATAAACTCGATAATTCAAAAATGCAAAGATTTAAATATGTCATATTTGATATGGGAATTTGTGACTATAAGTGCAACGTTGTGTCAAATTTTTGTTTGAATCGGTTGAGAAGAAAACCTGGCTAAAACCACATATTCGATTTTTGGATGCTATTAATGCATGCGAGGGATTTATCGCCAAGGATGCCATGATAGGTTCAATAAAAACGCTAAATTCCGCAATGCAAATGCTATGCAAGGCACTCTCTGGCACAACAAGTTTATTAGAATATATGTGAGAAAGTTTTTGGGAGTTTTTTTTTTAACATTTTTTACATTTTTTGGGAAAGTTTTTTTTTTTACATTTTGCTTTTCTCTTCATGCAAAACACATTATGCGATGTGCTCTTTAATTGAGATTTGTCTCAACAAAAATTGAATTAAATGCGTCCATTTTAAAAAGTAATGAATTTCTTGAAATGGTTTACAAAAAAAATTGAGTTTCTTACTTTGAAATTTTCCACAAGATGTGATCGGAGTCCATAGTTTAAGAATGCTCATTTTCCCCACAGATTCTCCAGCCAAATTCATCTTGACAGAAAAGAATAATTGCTGTCGCCGCTCCACTATTCAAAGACCTAGAAGTCAAGGAACCGTTATATGTCAATTGAACTAATTCTCTCTCATCTTCTTCTTTCAGATCAGCAGCACCCAATGAATTCTTTAGTCTACAGTTCGACAGAAAAATGCTGACTATCAATTTTTCCTGCAGACATTCCGGCCATGCTTCGATAACCAGCCATAAAGGCTTCGTCTTTTCTCCGAGTCCTGCAGATATAAGAAAGCCTACGGTAGCACCTAAAATAATATTGCAATAAAAAAAAATATTTGAAATTTTCATACACAAATACACTAAAACACTGAAAGGTATCAGATATCATAGTAGGCCATTATCTTCACGTATCAATATATAATCCATTATATATCACTGCAATTCAAAATATTCCTTACGATATCATTGATGAATCAGTTACGATATCATGAAATCATTGCAATTTCCTTAATTGCATTTGTTAATTGCAATTAAGGAAAAGTAAATAATTCTGGCGTATCAAGTGTATAGTCAAAGTAGGCAAAGAGATTAAGTAGAGAGTAGAATCGGCCATTATGACCTACCTGTTATTCCTCCACTGTGTCCACCACAGAAGAATCCAAGTAATGCTCCAACACCAACCAAAATGCCATCTTTGACGAAATTTCTGTCAACTCTCTGCAAATTTTCTTCCTCGCACACTTTTCGAATATAAGGCAGGCCGATTTCAAGCAAAAGTTCCATTTTTTTTCATACTTGAAAGGAATGAATAAAAAATAGTAAAAATAAAATAAAATAAACAAGGAAAAAAGAAAGGATGCAACAGGGAAGCAAACAACATTCTTGGGCAGGCAATAAATTTAATAAATGATTCTACTTTAAATTATAGATTCATCGTTAAAAATGGCCAAAAAAAAACACCTTTTTTTATTTTTATCTTATATATGACTTTACATCTACAGGGTGGTTATAATTAAACCTCCCCTATAAACAGCATCATAGAACGCAAACGGGTGAACGGATTGCAACGAAATTTGGTATATAGATTATACAGGAGATGAGCTCACGGAATTTCGAAAAATATTTTTTAGTTCCAAAATGTCCACCAGATGGCGCCAGATTACATTTAACACAATAAACGACCAAAGCGAAATACAGAAACAATATTAACGATCCTGAACAAGAATTATGTGTAATAAAATGAGAAACCGGGAAACACTGGAAACTCCATAACGCTTCATGTGCGAAGCATCACAACTAATCTGTTACGATCTGCTGTTGAACACACTGCTCATCGACTTGAAATTTTGCAGGGGAATGTCACATGGAGCGCCTTTCCCTACATCATCCTGGACATGATTAACAACTGCTCCTCTTGTGCCATTTCGTCCTAATCTGTTCTCGATTCTGCAAACTGAATTGTTTTTCTCAAACAGCGTACTGTTATTTTTTTTTTCTTACCTTTACTTAATGTGGTTCGATGACAAGGTGATCAGAAACTAGTCAATAAATGTTAATATTGTTTCTGTATTCCTTTTTGGTCATTTATTGTGTTAAATGTAATCTGGCGCCATCTGGTGGACATTTTGGTACTAAAAAATATTTTTCGAAATTCTGTGAGTGGATCTTGTGTATAGTGTACATACCAAATTTCATTGCAATCCGTTCACCCGTTTGCGTTCTATGATGCTGTTTATAGAGGAAGTTTAATTATAACCACCCTGTATATATGCTTTAATTAATGTTGTAATTATTTTATATTTAATTGATTATTTTTTACTGTTTGCCAAAAATATCTGAAAAAAAAAGACTGTTTCGAAATGTGATATTCTATTATCTGCTATTACATTTTCACAATAACTACAAATGAAGCAAACTAGATGGATAAATTTTGGTACACAGATTTAACATCTTAAGTGTCGGTACCTAACAAAATTGAAACCAAATTCGAGAAGAGGTTGTCTTTTGTCAGAGTTTTTAGAAGTATATAAAACGGGATAACTGAGTGACTTAAATATGTAAAATTTGTTATGTACATTTTTTTTACTTCAATTATAGTTCTGTGTCAAATTTTGTTTTAATAGGTTGAAAAACAATATTCAAAATTCACGTTCAGTTTTCTGTTGTTTTAGTTTTAACTGACATTTCAGCAATTAATCACAAATTATCGAACGTTTATAATCGCTTTCGTTACTATTATTCACCAATTACATGCAGTTAATAAAAGGCAAGTACATTCATTTATTAGCGAATATGCGAGAAAGTTTCGGGGAGACCATTTCCGTTAACCTATTGTGTATTGCTATGTAGATATTTTAAGAATAATTTTAGAGATATTTTTTTTTCCGAAGTCTTATTTTGTTATGTTTTTTCTCGTTGTAAAATATCTTTGCTCTCACCATATTTCTGAACTGTATTTTTTTCCATTTTTCTTCTATGAGGCACTTGCCCATTTTAATCGCAACTATTATTATTTTAATAATATTTCCAATTTTCAAAAAATTCTAGATTCGAATAAATAATTATAACTTTAATGAGGGTTAAGATGCAAAATATTGCGCAAAAAAAATCTATGTAAAAAAATCTAGAAAATTATTTTTAGTTATGTATTTTATGCGTATCAAGTAATCTACATCAGGGATTTCCAAGCATTTAGAAATGCTACTCGTATTTTGCTTGCTCATATACGAAATATAGAGAAAATATTGCATTCGTCAAAAAAAATCGAATTCGAAGAATTTGATTAATTCGTTAACTCGGTTTGTTATTGAAAGAATTCACCACCGATCATACAATGCTGTTATTGCATTTAGATATTCCCTCCCTTGTGAACGATGCCTCATCAGTGAGACTGTAGACCTGGTTGGTGTGTTATTGAAAGGATTCACCACCGATCACACAATGCAGTTATAGCGTTTAGATATTCCCTTCCTTGTGAACGACGCCTCATCAGTGAGTCTGTAGACCTGATTGGTGTTTTATTGAAAGGATTCGCCATCGATCATACAATGCTGTTATAGCGTTTAAATATCCCCTCCCTTGTAAATGATGCCTCATCAGTGAGGCTGTAGACCTGGTTGGTTGTTGGTGTGTTATTGAAAGGATTCACGACCGATCATATTATGCTGTTATAGCGTTTAGATATTCTCTCCCTTGTGAATGATGCCTCATCAGTGAGGCTGTAGACTTACTTGGTTGGTTGTTGGTGTGTTATTGAAAGGATTCACCACCGATCATACAATGCTGTTATAGCGTTTAGATATCCCCTCCCTTGTAAATGATGACTCATTAGTGAGTCTGCAGACCTGGTTGGTGTGTTATTGAATGGATTCATCACCGATCATATAATCCTGTTATAGCGTTTAGATATCTCTTCCCTTGTGAATGATGCATCATCAGTGAGTCTGTAGACCTGGTTGGTGTGTAATTGACAGGATTCACCACCGATCATACAATGCTGTTATAGCTTTTAGATATTCCCTCCCTTGTGAACGATGCCTCATCAGTGAGGCTGTAGACTGGATGGCATGCACAAAGGCTAGAAAAAGGGAATTTGTAGCTGGCTTTTGAAGATACCAGTGTGCAAAAGCATCAGAGCTGCATAATTACTTTATTCAAGTGCCTGAGAGCAATGTAGTTAATATAATTATGCATGTCTCTTTCAATCAGATACCTTGCAGTGGAAAATTCAGCCAAGCTGGAGTATAATTCAAGTATTTGATTCTTTTGTGCCAAATATAGCTCAATCAACTCAATATGCAGTGTCCGTACCATTCACTCACAATTCTTTACTATTTTTTCGAAGTAACCCTAATCAGATAATCGCCAGTATGTGTCCAAAGAGCATACGTGGGAGTACATCCCATCAGATATCGTTTATACGTACTAAAATGCTCGCTTGTTACATTTCAAACCCCGTACACTGAATGCATATCCACTAGCTCCGCGTTTGTATAATCATTCATTCTACTATTATTGAGTAAGAGTGTGAAATGAAAAATATTTACAAGAATGCTTGAAAATCCAGCTACGTGCTGAGTCATATAACCTGTTTCACGTGCATTCCTTACATTGCTCACCCCACCTAGAAATTTTGACCTGGTACCGAGACACCTATATTCATCATCCGTATGTTTAGAAAACACCTCTTTTGTTTCTTTATTTTTATTGCCTTTCGACACGAATCGCTTGTTTGCACATTGTGCTATTTTTTGTCGTGTTGTTACATTTAGCTTGATGAAGATTTTGAACACATATCACAGTATTGCAAATTGTGCAAGAATACGTCCAGAAAATATTGACAAGCATTGAGCCAAAACCCACAATGGACGGCAATACGAAATTCTGAAATACTTGATCTAAATATTATATAGTTTCATAAATACATTCAATTCTCAAAAAAAGAAATTTTAACTTTTGATGGAATTTCTTTTACATCGTTAAAAACTCTGTATAAAGCTATTCAAAAAGAAAAAGAGATTTAAAATATTTATATCTATGAATAAAGTTATATATAGACACTTACGGTACATAATCAGATAGACGATATTTAAAAATTTTATTTCATGCATTCAATATGAAATTCCCTTTTTTTAGGCGACAAATGTAGAAGTCAATTTCTTGCCACAATTCGATCTCACAGATATTGAATAATTGTGAGTGCACACAAGCTGTGTTTTTCTGTAATCCCATAATTAAAGCTACGTTCGGAAGCAATTTGATATACGATCACCAGTGCTTTTTCCTTTATGCGCAACTATCTTCTACGAATTTCTTATTCCTACTGCAAATCTATTTATGCCAAAGTTAATTTTTGTAGAATTTGAGAGTGATTGTAGGCTGCATTACAAAAATGGATTCATTCTTTGTCTACTGTGTCACACAAAACTTTTTCCGGAGCGCAGCCGTTTCTTAAACAAACACAAGCGTTCTTTTCAGGGAATTATCCGAATACATAAAATAAAACTTTAAACTTGTTCTTTATCCATTTGCGTATCATTTGTGTCTTATTTACTACACAATCAGAAATAAATATTTCGAATCAGTTCCCTCCTTTCAAATAATTTACCCATTGCGCATCGCTCCTATATTATTTAATATCGTTCATCAGAAATAAATATTTTAAATTACTTCCCTCCTTTCAAATAATTTTATCCATTGCGTATCGTTTTTGTCTTATATACGATGGTTCATCAGAAATAAATATTTTGAATAAGTTTTCCTCCTTTCAAATAATTTTATCCATTGCGTATCGTTTTTGTCTTATTTACTATCGTTCATCAGAAATAAATATTTTGAATAAGTTCCCTCCTTTCAAATAATTTTATCCATTGCGTATCGTTTTTGTCTTATATACGATGGTTCATCAGAAATAAATATTTTGAATAAGTTTCCCTCCTTTCAAATAATTTTATCCATTGCGTATCGTTTTTGTCTTATTTACTATCGTTCATCAGAAATAAATATTTCGAATCAGTTCCCTCCTTTCAAATAATTTACCCATTGCGCATCGCTCCTATATTATTTACTATCGTTCATCAGAAATAAATATTTTGAATAAGTTCCCTCCTTTCAAATAATTTTATCCATTGCGTATCGTTTTTGTCTTATATACGATGGTTCATCAGAAATAAATATTTTGAATAAGTTTCCCTCCTTTCAAATAATTTTATCCATTGCGTATCGTTTTTGTCTTATTTACTATCGTTCATCAGAAATAAATATTTCGAATCAGTTCCCTCCTTTCAAATAATTTACCCATTGCGCATCGCTCCTATATTATTTACTATCGTTCATCAGAAATAAATATTTTGAATAAGTTCCCTCCTTTCAAATAATTTTATCCATTGCGTATCGTTTTTGTCTTATATACGATGGTTCATCAGAAATAAATATTTTGAATAAGTTTCCCTCCTTTCAAATAATTTTATCCATTGCGTATCGTTTTTGTCTTATTTACTATCGTTCATCAGAAATAAATATTTTGAATAAGTTCCCTCCTTTCAAATAACCCTATATGTAAAATTGTTTTCGTTTATTTGAACCATAAATAATTCCACATTTCTTGGCAGATCAGAACGAAATTGGAACTCCTATAGCTTGCTGAAGTCTTAACATTTTGAAAGAATATCTTAGACAATAAAACTCTGGATGATGTGGTGTAGTGTGGAAGTTTGGTGAGGAGGTGCCAGCTGAGATGTCGCCCTCATCATCTGACCGAGTCGTAAAATTACGATGTACGCCCCAAGGCAGCCCTTGTTTTGCTTTAAAACAGGACGTTAATATAACAACTGAACTTAAGCAATGATAAAAGTGTTTCACTAAAAAGAGGTGAATTAGCTATAAAGCGTCTTGATATTTTTCATCATAAGTTTCCGTCATACAAAAATTATGTTTACAAAATCTGTAAAAAAATGGCATTTTGGTTATACCAAATTCATTTTCGTAAAATGTTTACTTCATCTATCAATCAATTCTATTAAAATTAATTTGTATCAGTTTCTATGTTTCACGCAATAATCTCAACAGCACAAAATTTGGATACAAAATTGGATAAAATACCAAGTACTATTTTTCGAACTTACTGGAAACAAATAACTCATTGTTATATACAAACACGTGAAGCAAGTAGAATTCATATGGTCTGAGCAAATACATTATCTGTGAGACTGGCAATTAACGAGTGTGAGAATGGCAATTTGACCTATGTCTACCAAACAGGCCGTAGATGCAACATGTAAATGTGCACCTGGGAGGATATTTTTTTTTGAAATTTTAATTAGAATTCTGATCAATTAAAAATTAAACCAGTGATAGTTTCCGAAAATATTGTAGCATAAAAACAAAACTAAACCATTTCAAAATTTAAAAAACTAATGATATCAATTTTAACTGGCATGCAAATTTATATATATATATATATATATATATATATATATCAATATATTAACTTGCTCCTCTGAAATTCAAACAGGTTTTTTTTGTTTGTTTGTTTTATCAATTGTTTATACGTGTGATCTTTTCTTTCATTTTTGAATTCTAAAGAAATAAAGATTTTATTTAACACTTGCGTAGTTTACGAGACAAGTAAGAGAGTCAAGTTTATAGAATACTGCGGAAGTTATAGAATACCAACCACAAATTTATATTTTTAATAACACTGTGACGTCATGGGACTGGTCTCCATTAAAAAGATTCATGTACACAATGAATGGATTTGAAATAATTAAAATAAAACGGTTTTAATGTCTGACAATTTGATATAATCATGGACATAATGTTACATTTAAAGAGTCCTCTGAATTTGAATATATCCAATATCTCCAGCCTGGTCGCCAAGGGTGATTAATAATAAGGGTGACAGAGTTCGGTAGCCACAACCATTCATAGATTTCAAAAAACAAAGCGTGATAAGCCCTTAATGATCGTCTACCCTTTCCTTTCCATTTCGAGAAATATTGCAAAATGAAACTTTGACACAGCCTTCACCCTCATTAAGTCCAACGATTTCGCTAATTATCCCAAACTCGACTAACCAATCAAAATGCTTTTTCATTAATGAACAAATTCTACTTATATTGTTGTAACCATACTTTTATTATACTTTTGTTGTGATAAGATGTTGTTCATGAAAATTGATTGGCATCACTAAATCCATCTTATACTAGCCGCCTTCGGCAATTACATTAATGACATTAAAATGTCGGAGAATTTTACTGAAATAAATCTTACATAACCGAAGAAAGTATTATTTTAAATTATGATGTCATAATAATGGTAGAGCTTTCTGATGGATTAACTATACTTGAGAAGTAAGTATCAATGATGATATAAAACAGAACATATGCTCTTACCAACTACTGGAATACATCAGAAGCAATATTAAAATTGGAATGTCTTTCTAAAATATTATAAGTAAAAATGATGAACTGATAAACAAAGTCAAGAGATTTCTATCTTAGGTGTGCGAGGGTCAATCCGATTTATTCCTCCAAATTTAGAATTAAGTTCTTTTTGCCACATTATGAACATTTCTTATTTTTATTCATTTATTTGTTTTCTATTTTGGTTTATATATTGTTACGAATCTGTGATGCTGCTACCCTGCATAGTTGATTCCATCATCAGAAAGACTGTTTTACAGTCATCTGTATTGGACGGAGTCCGGGTGTCGCGTCGGAGGTCCCAGAGCTTAGCGACAAATTTGGCGACTTGGCGACGAATTTGGTGACTTTGGCGCCAAAATAGATTATACCCGAAACATCGAGAATTTTCCCGATCCGTCCATTGGGAACCGAGATACGCCTCGAAAGTTCCTGATTGGTTGCGAGGCTTCTAACCCCGCCTCCTGATACCTATAAAAGGAGTCAGTCTGCAGCTGCAGTGTAGTAGTCGGAATCGACGTTAAACAACGGATCTTCCAGAGATTAGCAGAGCAGCGACGGAGTCAAGCTAGCTAGTGCTGAATTAAGCTGTGCGCGACTATCTGCAGTAGAGTCTTGTTGTGTGAGGCTGTGTGCACGTCTTGGCTGAAGATAATTGTCTCCTCTATGCTGTATATAGTTGTCGTCTTTGTGCTGTCCTGTGTGTCGTAGTGTAAATAAACGTCGTTGTTTTATTTTCTACTGCCGCCTGGTGATTGAGCGTTCTCCACACCATATCACTTCCACTATCCAAACAAACCGAGAAATTTTGTAACAATATCTTTATTTTATTTCTCATAATTCCACCTTCATTTTATTTTATTAAATTTTTTGTATGTGTGCGGCACCTGATGCAGGCTATTATGCTTGAGTACGCTTATAGTATTTTTTTTTTATTACTTTCTCGTCTGCGTAGTATAGAGAAAGTATAGTAATCGAACTCGAGATTCTGTCGAATTTCAACCTTTCAGACCACCCAGAGTTTGAAAAGCCAGTTTTTAAAAAATGTCCACCTGTCTGTTTGTCTATAACAAGGACAGACAGAAGCTGGACGGATACGATCTAAAACGATCGTATACTAACGAATACGATCTTTCTATCAAATTTCGAGCAAACCTGCTCAAAGAAAGTCTGTCTGTTCAGCTATAGAGCTAGATAGATAAGATTCGGTACCCAGAATTAACATCTATAATATATACACTTCCCAAATTTTGAGCTAAATCCAAAAGGAGACTGACCATCTGCTAGTCTCTACTTTCAGAAACATGTAAACATGATGACTGAAAGTCGCAATGGTTTAAATACATCAACTTTGATATTGGATTTTGTCACTACAAGTGCAGTTTTGTGCCAAATTTTTGTTTCAATCGATAGACAAAAACATGTCTAAAGCACGAATTGGATTTTCGGATACTAGGGTACTCGGTACTTCGGATACTCGGATGCCAGGGATTAATCGCCTAATAACTCGCCAAGGATGACACGATAGATTCAATTGTAATGCTAAATTCACGCCAAAAATTAATATTTCATAGCTATTGTACGCCAATGGGATGCAAGGCGTTCTGTTGGATCAATACCTTTATTAGAGAGTATGCGAGAAAGTTTTTGGGAGACACTCCCGCTGTTTTATTATTATCATTATTTCTCTTAGTTCATATCTGTTCATATCAGAGCATCGCTATGTTTTTTTTAGGAAAGACATTTTCTTTACTTCTAAATTTCTGATCATTATTAATGGAGAGTTTTCTGGCATAAAGCCGCTGTTGGCACGTACCATATAACCAATAAAATACTAAACTATTTGAAAAGAGAAGAAATTAATTGAGCACGAAAATTGGCGAAATAAGTATAGTTGTTGAAGTTGGGGACTCTATCTTTTATTTTGCAATGTCTCTCGAATTTGTAGGCAGAAATTGCAGGTGACTTATTTAGAGGTCGTGAGCTTTCATACGAAGTAAAGTTTCAAGAAATCTGTACATTAGATATTTCATTAATTGATTGTGACTGGTGAACTCTAATAAGGATTTTATTCACAGATTGCTTTTGAAATATCAAAACTTCTCTCATAATGATTAAGAGCACATTGATTTGATATGTAATTCACATAATCATTGTTGACATTAATTTCATTTGAATTTAAAAAGGCAAAATCAGTACAGTTTTTGTGGATGAGGAAATGGTTCCTTGTCTTTATCTCCGATTAAATATTTAGAAGATTCAGTCGATACACTCCGATATGGCCTCCGTCGTTCCAAAGGGATATTTATATGTTGTTGCTTATCTCCCTTAGACTGAATTCCAGCTCAAACCAAGTCCAAGAGATCGGAAAAGAGGGGTGCAGTAGCTTCTGAGGGTACGAACCCGTGAACACCCTAGGGCAGAAGTCTGGCTTTAGATCATATGAAGATGACACTCACACACTCGCTTGCACAAACCCTTTTTACAGCGAGGCTCTTTCACACACCTCACAGATAGAACACAGGGTAGAGAACAACCATGCCCGTACCAGGACTCAAACTCGGGACGCCCTTAAGGTGTATATATACACTTGAAACTTCGAAAATCGTTCAAAATATCGAATATTTTTTTATTGCTTAATAATGTTCTCTGATCCTTTGGCTTTCAAACGATACCAAGATGTTGGCAATATTCGAAATATTTCTCGAGTTATAATTATTTTTCTTGAGGTGCTTTCATTAAAAACTCTAGTTACGGTGTTTTTAAAACTCATTTTATGAAGAATGATATTTTCCCACTATGTTGCTTCATTCGAACAATCATAACTCGACAAGAAATGAACCAAATACAGTTATTTATATATCAAAATAATCTGTATGAAATAGCGGATGTTTTGTGCCTCAATCAAAGTTATATTTATAGAAATAAATTTTTTATAGCTGTTTAAAAGTTAAAATGACAGAAAAATTCTCGCTTTTTCTATTCATCGTTGATGAAAAAATTATTTTAAAAAAACTATACTTTTTTATAACTTGTTTGAGGCAGACAACATGAAGACTAATGTTAGGCATAATTTCCATCTAGAATTGTGTGTCTGTACAAATTAGAATTTAAGATATAATGTTTCAAAAAATAGGCTAATTAGCTCATTAAATATTATTTAATTAATTAATAATTAGTGTAATATGGTTTCTTCTCACTGAAATGAGTTTAAACATATATTAATAACCTACTGTGAAAAAACTGGATTTTTAAAGTTAAAATTTAAAAAAAAATCTTCAAGTGTGTACGTACACCTTAAGCCAGGACGCCGACTACGGGAAAGACTCACGACCCTTAAGCCAGGACGCCGGCTAATATTTATATAATGATAGAATAGCTGGTCACCGGAGGTAGCTATAGTTTATACAGTGTGTTCCAATAAAGTAAAATAAGCATTTATTTTTCAATTATTATTGCAAATAGATATTATTGCAAAATTAATAAATTCTTCCATAATCTCATCAAATAAGGTAACCAAATAAAAAGACTTTGGTTTCTATAAAGGGCAAAAATTTAAAAAATTTACAAAATTAAATTTTCAAACAGACCCAGTAACGAAAAATAAAATGTCAGTAAGTAAAATGTTTTTATTACACAAAATTATAAGGATACAAAGTTTTTGTAAAATTTTCTGAGTTGTTACAAAGCAAATTCATTTATTTAGATCATTTTCCTATACGATGTTTGTATTCCATTGTAACTTTTAGGGAGAATATACATATTACAAAAGATTATTATATGGGCAGAATCAGAAAATACTAACGCATTTTTTTTTTTTTTTTGACATCTATACAAAAATGCATTCTTTCCCCAATACTTTCGTATATGCTGTTCTGTTCATCACTTGAGACAATATAAAGACGGGCTTTTTGAATTTGTCGGCCAAGATCTATAGAGCGCGCACTGTTAAAGGCAATTCATTCCTTAGTTCAGATATGTCAAAAATCATACAAATCAATCAGTTTCTAAAATTCCATTTACAACAAAATTGCCATTGAAAATGAATCTCTTGAATCGAGGATGAATTTCATCATTCAAAAAACTATCGTTTTGTAGATAAAAAGCTTCTTTCTCATTTAAAGACATTCGTTTTTCCAAATTATATTTCTGGGGAAAAAAGAATTTGATTTTAAATAAAGTAAAGCCCAATAGTAAAATTCTGGACCTAAATTGTATAGTTATCCATTAACTGTTGTAACAATCCATAAATTCAAGAATTTTGTATAGATGTCAGTTATTAAGTTGAAATATTTTTTTATATAATTGAATTTGCAATGTTCGTAGTACTGCATGAACATTGAACCATTTTCCAAAATTTTCAATGAATAATTTGAAAAATAAATCAAAATGTTGATTCCTGTAACATTTGTATAACACTTACCTCGGAAACAATAAAGTAATGCAGTTATCCATTAATGCATTATAATTATATATAGAATAAACCGTTTGCATTTCCATCCCATGTTGCTAAAATAAGTCGTTCTTTTAGAAAAGCGCACAGATGCGAGCAAATGATTTCATTTTCTTTTTTGGCATTCTAATACTTCTCTGTATTATCTTAAATGTCCCATATCTCAAGTTCGTCTTGATTTTCTAATAAAGTCGAAGAGCTGTTAATTCCATGATGCAAATAAGACAAATATTTGCATATTACAATTTTTCTTATTGAATAATTTTGCATTTCTAAAATAAATGTTTCCATCTAAATTTAAAAAAAAAAAAATTATATCTTTGCAAAATTTGCAGATATGAAACGTGGTAATTTGTATGGACATGAATGAATGTAAGAAAAACTTTTTACTTATTGATACTTATACCTTGCAGGAGACTTTTTTAACTTTTTATCGAAACGAAAATGTGTTCATTCAATTTTCCACTTTATTTTATGAATTCTGCGATTGGGAGTATATGGCTGTGTGCAATATTTATAGATATAAAAACTTATTCGACTTTTCTTTACATTGTGTGTGTGTGTGTGTGTGTGTGTGTGTGTGTGTGTGTGTGTGTGTGTGTGTGTGTGTGTGTGTGTGTGTGTGTGTGTGTGTGTGTGTGTATCATATATTTGTCATGTACAGATTTTTTTTTTCTTAATTTCCGGAAAAATCACAAATTCTACGATGCGATTTTTCTAAGGTTCGAAATTTAATTTTGTCTTTAAATTATTGATAATTTTTAAAGAATGATACAGTGTGAGTTGTAATCAACAAGCATACAAATAAAGTGTTTTAAAAAATATAAAATATTTTCATTCCATAAGAATGACAGCAGTAAAGATAAAATTACCTTTTTACATGATTAGCATGTTTTATATTAATAAAAGTTAACTGTTCCATTAATTGCCACGAATTTTTCACTAAAAGTTTCCTAATACTTCATAATGAACATAAATTACAGCATTTGTAAACAAATTTTAAGAAAATTCTATTCAACAATTTATGATTTTCCAGCTTATAATCTATTTCTGAATTTCACATTTATTTATACAAGTGAAATTTATAAATAATTTATAATTTTTATTTTTACTTTATTTTTGCTTTTATTTATTTTTGATGCTTAAATGTGGGAAAAGAACAAAACATTGAGCACTTACTTCACTTTCAAGCCATATCCGGGAGCCTGGTCACTTCAGCTCGAATACTGCAAATTTGCAGATTCTAATTCCCATCCTAATTCATTTCTCCCCGAATTAATATAGTAAAAATCGCATTTACTTGTAGACTTTCCTAGTGGTCATATTATTTCAAAATCATCACTCTATAATTACATCCTTAAAGGCAAAAGAAAGATTAACAAAACACCGGTTTCTTTCATAAAAATAAAGTGATTAATGATCACAGCGCTACATCATATTTCGCAACTCTATGCGGGAGGAGAAATACTAGGACGTTGACTTACAAGGCTCTTCTTTCATGCGCTCACGTGTGGGTACTAGAGCACTGAGACGCAGGTCTCTGCATCCTATCCACCCACGTGTAGTTAGTTATTCTTAGAACTAACGTCTAAGCCCGGGCCTCTTATCTAACCAAAACACCGGGAATTTCCAGGCGCCATCTCTTAGAAAAAATAAGAAACTCAAACGAGAGTTCTCTCCTCTTTAAATGGAGGCAAAACCATTTATTCAAACAAACATTTAGCGGGTATTTAAGCGTCGATTTCGTTTTAAATCTTCATGATTCGTTTTTTGATTCATTAACACAATATGCTCTATTATGTTTTTCACTTCCAACTGTACTGATTACAATTAGAATTATGTTTTCTTTTTACACTTTCCGGAAATGAAACTGGTCAATGTAATTTTGGATAGAATTTTTTCTTTAATTATTTTTATTTTTTTTTAATAATGTTAGTCATTTATTGAAAAATTTTGAGATAAAAAATTATTTTCAGGGAATTACGGACTCAATTAACTTCTGCCGTTTGTTTCTAATATATATTAGTGCTGTTTGAAGTCCTGACTTTTTTATTATTATTATTATTATTATTATTATAATCTGTCCTTCCTGTGAAATCTGGAAATTAAAAATAAATACAAATTATAATATAAATACAAATACATATTAAATTTCAAACTTCTTTTTGAAAGATAATAATTATAATTTTTCATTAAAAATTATTTTTTTTTCAAAGCTTTTTTTTTATTACTTATAGATTAATTTCACTTCCAAAATTGATAGCATAAATTAAATGATTATTATCTAAACAAAATTTTGTTTATTTTATTTTAAAATATTTCATTACTTGATAATTAATTTCTGTTTTATTAATTAGACAGTCATTAATAAAAATATTCTCTATTTATTAATTTCTAATTTCTTAAAGAAATACTTTCAAACAATCCACATACTAAAAGAAGGGATAAATAGAGGAAAGAATCCCTGCTGCCACTTCGTGTATCACAATGATGAGAGTCATGATTTCCTCCCCCCCCCCCTTTCCAGTTATAAATTGATAAAATTAGCTAAAAAATGTATGATATTTATTAAAAAAAGTTTTAAATGCCTCCGATTTTGGTATGAGTTCAGTCTTACAATGTTACAAATTTGTAATGTTACTTCTCTAAGCAATTATGGCGAGTGTTTTTAGGATTAATCGCCAAGATACGGTTAATATACAAGTTTCAGAGAACTGAATGTGCGTTTTAGATGCCTTTTTCTGACCAATTAAAACTAAATTTTGACACAGAATTACAACTGAAGTCCCAAGAAAAGAAAAACGAAGAAAATAAATGAATGAAAAGAGATAAAAGGGGAAATAAACACTAACGAAAACACGAAGAGAAAATATCTAACAAACAAATAATAATGCTATATTTGGCGAGTGTTTTTGAGATTAATCGCCAAGATATGGTTAATATACAAGTTTTAGAAAACTGAATGTGAGTTTTAGATGCGTTTTACCGACCAGTTAAAACTAAATTTTGACACAGAATTACAAGTGAAGTCCCAAAATCCCATCCGAAATATTGTACATTTTACTACGCTGTCAAATAATCGCGTTTATGTGCCTTCGAAAGTACGGACGATCGACAGCCCCTTGTCGGAATTGGTTCGAAGTTTGATAGGAATCTACATTTTAGAGTTAAATCTGCGTACCTCATTTTATTCATCTATCTCTTCGTTTTGTAATTATTTTGTTAACTTATATACGGACATCCGGGCAGACAGACTTCCTCAGAGTTGGTTTTTCACACAAAATTTGATAGAAATCTACAAATTTGTTGCAGAGATCAATCGCCAAATTTCACCCGTTTGGTTCACAACAATTTTGAATTAATGTGTCAGAAAGTCACAAAAGTATTTTTCAGACTCATGGAAGGTCTGAAATTTGGAGTTTCTTTAAAATCTGCAATTAGAAAGGCTGTTTTTTTCTTTAACTATTACAATACTTTCTCTATACATCTCGTATAAGAGAAAAGTCATATCACTGACTCTCCCACCCGCCCGAAGGCATACGGATAAAGAAAACTGAATGATTGGACCGCCGCAACAGCAACATTGGCAGAAACTGTGGTTGAGTCCTAAGGGGCATCACCGGCCACGGTACAATCCTTCCCGAAGGAAGTACGTCTCATCATCGATGGGAGGAGTCAGACCCCCCCCCCCTTTTCGTGTACTCTTCAGGGTGGCAACCACCATACCGGAAGCATCTCATCTTCATTTCGAGGTGCCCTCCGGGAGTTTCGTATAAAAGAAAAGAAAAACGAAGAAAATAAATGAATTAAAAGAGACAAAACTCAAGGGGAAATAAACACTAAAGCATAAAAGTGATAAAAAACAATATTCTCAAGTCGATAATATTTTTTTAACTAGAAGCATAAAAAGAATTGGTATCAATCTCATATTTATCTAATGAAAGAAAGAAATTTTGACTAAAAGGATTTACATCAATTGCCATTTTAAGGTGCTTATTGTGCGATTTTGCTTTTCCGCTAAAATCAGTGTTACTTTTTTTACTGAGAGGAAGAAATAGACGAAGCGATTATTTATTTATCTTTTTCCCCCTTGAAAGGTATTATCGTCGTTCAAAATAGTTTCTTTTTAAATATATAAAATAGTTTTAATAATACAAGATCACTTAAATTATTAAAAATTCTTGCAACATTTTTCTAAATGCATTCAGTTACACATGATAATTTAATATTCAAGCGAAAATTCCTTAATCGTTTTTACTTTCTCACATACGTTGTTGCTGTGTGTGTGACTTAAGGCATTTTGCAATCCCTGTGACTGTGTGTGTGACTTAAGGCATTTTGCAATCCCTGTGACTGTGTGTGTGACTTAAGGCATTTTGCAATCCCTGTGACTGTGTGTGTGACTTAAGGCATTTTGCAATCCCTGTGACTGTGTGTGTGACTTAAGGCATTTTGCAATCCCTGTGACTGTGTGTGTGACTTAAGGCATTTTGCAATCCCTGTGACTGTGTGTGTGACTTAAGGCATTTTGCAATCCCTGTGACTGTGTGTGTGACTTAAGGCACTTTGCAATCCCTGTGACTGTGTGTGTGACTTAAGGCACTTTGCAATCCCTGTGACTGTGTGTGTGACTTAAGGCATTTTGCAATCCCTGTGACTGTGTGTGTGACTTAAGGCATTTTGCAATCCCTGTGACTGTGTGTGTGACTTAAGGCATTTTGCAATCCCTGTGACTGTGTGTGTGACTTAAGGCACTTTGCAATCCCTGTGACTGTGTGTGTGACTTAAGGCATTTTGCAATCCCTGTGACTGTGTGTGTGACTTAAGGCATTTTGCAATCCCTGTGACTGTGTGTGTGACTTAAGGCATTTTGCAATCCCTGTGACTGTGTGTGTGACTTAAGGCATTTTGCAATCCCTGTGACTGTGTGTGTGACTTAAGGCATTTTGCAATCCCTGTGACTGTGTGTGTGACTTAAGGCATTTTGCAATCCCTGTGACTGTGTGTGTGACTTAAGGCATTTTGCAATCCCTGTGACTGTGTGTGTGACTTAAGGCACTTTGCAATCCCTGTGACTGTGTGTGTGACTTAAGGCACTTTGCAATCCCTGTGACTGTGTGTGTGACTTAAGGCACTTTGCAATCCCTGTGACTGTGTGTGTGACTTAAGGCATTTTGCAATCCCTGTGACTGTGTGTGTGACTTAAGGCATTTTGCAATCCCTGTGACTGTGTGTGTGACTTAAGGCACTTTGCAATCCCTGTGACTGTGTGTGTGACTTAAGGCACTTTGCAATCCCTGTGACTGTGTGTGTGACTTAAGGCATTTTGCAATCCCTGTGACTGTGTGTGTGACTTAAGGCATTTTGCAATCCCTGTGACTGTGTGTGTGACTTAAGGCATTTTGCAATCCCTGTGACTGTGTGTGTGACTTAAGGCATTTTGCAATCCCTGTGACTGTGTGTGTGACTTAAGGCATTTTGCAATCCCTGTGACTGTGTGTGTGACTTAAGGCATTTTGCAATCCCTGTGACTGTGTGTGTGACTTAAGGCACTTTGCAATCCCTGTGACTGTGTGTGTGACTTAAGGCACTTTGCAATCCCTGTGACTGTGTGTGTGACTTAAGGCATTTTGCAATCCCTGTGACTGTGTGTGTGACTTAAGGCATTTTGCAATCCCTGTGACTGTGTGTGTGACTTAAGGCATTTTGCAATCCCTGTGACTGTGTGTGTGACTTAAGGCATTTTGCAATCCCTGTGACTGTGTGTGTGACTTAAGGCATTTTGCAATCCCTGTGACTGTGTGTGTGACTTAAGGCACTTTGCAATCCCTGTGACTGTGTGTGTGACTTAAGGCATTTTGCAATCCCTGTGACTGTGTGTGTGACTTAAGGCATTTTGCAATCCCTGTGACTGTGTGTGTGACTTAAGGCATTTTGCAATCCCTGTGACTGTGTGTGTGACTTAAGGCATTTTGCAATCCCTGTGACTGTGTGTGTGACTTAAGGCACTTTGCAATCCCTGTGACTGTGTGTGTGACTTAAGGCATTTTGCAATCCCTGTGACTGTGTGTGTGACTTAAGGCATTTTGCAATCCCTGTGACTGTGTGTGTGACTTAAGGCATTTTGCAATCCCTGTGACTGTGTGTGTGACTTAAGGCATTTTGCAATCCCTGTGACTGTGTGTGTGACTTAAGGCATTTTGCAATCCCTGTGACTGTGTGTGTGACTTAAGGCATTTTGCAATCCCTGTGACTGTGTGTGTGACTTAAGGCACTTTGCAATCCCTGTGACTGTGTGTGTGACTTAAGGCACTTTGCAATCCCTGTGACTGTGTGTGTGACTTAAGGCACTTTGCAATCCCTGTGACTGTGTGTGTGACTTAAGGCATTTTGCAATCCCTGTGACTGTGTGTGTGACTTAAGGCATTTTGCAATCCCTGTGACTGTGTGTGTGACTTAAGGCATTTTGCAATCCCTGTGACTGTGTGTGTGACTTAAGGCATTTTGCAATCCCTGTGACTGTGTGTGTGACTTAAGGCATTTTGCAATCCCTGTGACTGTGTGTGTGACTTAAGGCATTTTGCAATCCCTGTGACTGTGTGTGTGACTTAAGGCATTTTGCAATCCCTGTGACTGTGTGTGTGACTTAAGGCATTTTGCAATCCCTGTGACTGTGTGTGTGACTTAAGGCATTTTGCAATCCCTGTGACTGTGTGTGTGACTTAAGGCACTTTGCAATCCCTGTGACTGTGTGTGTGACTTAAGGCACTTTGCAATCCCTGTGACTGTGTGTGTGACTTAAGGCATTTTGCAATCCCTGTGACTGTGTGTGTGACTTAAGGCATTTTGCAATCCCTGTGACTGTGTGTGTGACTTAAGGCACTTTGCAATCCCTGTGACTGTGTGTGTGACTTAAGGCACTTTGCAATCCCTGTGACTGTGTGTGTGACTTAAGGCATTTTGCAATCCCTGTGACTGTGTGTGTGACTTAAGGCATTTTGCAATCCCTGTGACTGTGTGTGTGACTTAAGGCATTTTGCAATCCCTGTGACTGTGTGTGTGACTTAAGGCATTTTGCAATCCCTGTGACTGTGTGTGTGACTTAAGGCACTTTTCAATCTCGCTGACAGTTATCAGTCAGCGATTTAAGCGGAGGGAGGGTCTCTTGTTTTTCCAGTAACGCCAACTAGAGCCAAAAGTACAACTTAGCTACTTCATGCTAGGGATGACGAATATTTTCAGAGCGGTTATTACGTAACCAATATCAAAAAGTCACAAATACAAGTGATCAATACTTTTCAAAGAGGGGTGTGATTCAAATCTTTATACGATCTTACTGATGATATTTCGATTACAAGTTTTGGATCACGATAGAAACTAACAATCGATACGAGATCACTGAAATTTGCCGGAGCGGTGATTTCACTGGAAAGTAGCAATTTTAAATTATAGTTTTCTTTTAAATTTTTCATTGTCTATTCAGGCCACAATAAATTAGTGATAAAGTCTCAATTCGAGGCCGGAAAGATCCGCTTTCGAAACCAACTTCCACTGAAGATTCACTGCACATATGGCCTGATGAACATTAAATATGCCATCATGGGTCCCATGTCTCCCCATTGGTGTGGTGTAAAAGTTTGGAGACGTGGTCTCTAAGAACTGATCGAAATTCATTACAGGATCCCAAAATAGCCCTAGTATTGCTTCCAAACAGGTGTTATATAACTAACTGGACATCTCTTCAAAATATATAATATATAAGAGTAATTTCTCATCTAATTTTCAGATGGAATCACCACTTTTGTGATCCCTTACCGATCGGATCCATCAAAATTACTTATTACCCTGACTCGTCAGATTCGCAAGCTAGACTTCGCGACTGGAGAATCGCAGGTTCTCTCCGAATTACCTGCGGAACCGAGTGAAGCTCGTTTCAACGATGGAAAATGTGATGCAAATGGACGAGCATGGACTGGTAGGTGGACCAGCTGTTTTACAGATTTTTGCACTCTTTTATTTAACTTGATTTGTTTCATGCTTGTGAAGACGGAAATTTGTTAGTATTTATGTGTATGCAATGCTTTTTTTATAAGAACAGATACCCAACATTAGTGGAGATGTAACTATTACATGCTTTAAATATATAATAAGAAATACTTCAAAAAATAATTTTAAAAAAATTTATCAAATTTCAGAAAAATTGAGACTGTTGCACAAACGAAACGTACTTAGAGATGACGAAGCGGTTTCAGAGCGGTTATTACGTAACCAATATCAAAAAGTCACAAATACAAGTGATCAATACTTTTCAAAGAGGGGTGTGATTCAAATCCTTTCTTTATACGATCTTACTGATGATATTTCGATTACAAGTTTTGGATCACGATAGAAACTAACAATCGATACGATATCACTGAAATTTGCCGGAGCGGTGACGATACGATTTGTCCAATGGAAGCTCTCGAAAGAAATCTGTGATTGGATTGAAAAGTGAACGGACCGGTTATTGGAATTATCGTATCGTATCATTGAATTGCATATCACTGAAATTTATCGGAGCGGTGATTCACCGGAATGTGCGAGGCTTCAC
This sequence comes from Argiope bruennichi, assembly GCF_947563725.1. Classification (NCBI taxonomy): domain Eukaryota; kingdom Metazoa; phylum Arthropoda; class Arachnida; order Araneae; family Araneidae; genus Argiope; species Argiope bruennichi. The sequence continues at coordinate 36,768,013 of NC_079157.1, forward strand.
TGGAAAGTGCGAAGTCACCACTCCACTTTACGGAAGTGACCGATATTGGTATTTGATGATGCGCTATTCCATACGGATCATTTTTAATTGCTCGTGACATGATTGACTTTGATTACATGTACTCTGTTTACTGCTGGCGCCATCTATTGGTAGAATATAGGACTAAAGTAGACATTTTAAAGAAATGACATATATTTTTAACTCATCTTTTCCAGAAAATGGTTCACTCTAATAAATAAATTAAATAAATAGTTTTGAGAAAAAAAAATTTAAGAAGTAAGCTGAAACAGATAAATTAATTCAATCACACGTTAATTAAATTAGTAAATTAAGTATTAATTACAATTAATAAATTTTATATTTAATATTAAGTAATAATTTTTAATTAATAATATGATTGAAATAACAGATATTTGGAACGCATATTTAAAAATAACAATAGCAATATTATTTGTTGATCAAAAAATCGTGGATTATGCATCTCTATTTCATGCGTCGCATTCGCTTGCACAACCCCTTTTTATAGAGGGGCACATTCATACACCTGACAGACAGAACACAGAAAAAGAACAACCATGTCTGAACCGGGATGCCAAGATGACGGGGAAAACGCGCTACCCCTTTACCAGGACGCCGGCGTCACATATGTAGTTTAGAGAAATTACAGAAATCGTCAACACATTCGAACTCGAAATTTTGTCCACATTTCAGGCCTCCATGAGTTCGAAGAATACATTTTCGAAAATGCCCGTCTGACTTTGACAATGTAACTCAAAAATGCTTTGAGCTAGACGGTTGAAATTTGTACACGGTTTTTACACCAAACATGCAGATGTCTGTGAGATTTTGAGTAAAATTTGTTCAGAGAAAATCTGTCTGTCTGGCTGTTCGAATATAAGTTAAATCCGATAATTACAAAACGATGAACGCTAGATAGATCAAATTCAGAACGTATATTGAACATCTATAGAGTAGAGACACCTGTGAAATTTTGAGATAAATCAAACAAGGAATCGATAACCTGTGGCCTGTACTTTCAGAAATATGCAAATGCAAAAACTCAAAAATAAAAAGACAAATATATAAAATTTGGTCTGTGATTTGGTGAGTACAAGTGCTGTTTTGTGTCAAATTTTTGTATCAATCTGGAACGGAAAACGCGCCTAAAACACAAATTCGATTTTTGGATTCTATTAACAACGCCTGGGATTAATGGCCAAATAACTCGCCAAAGATGACACGATAAATTCAGGAAAAATGCTAAATTCACACCAAAAGTTAATATTTCATAACTGTTGTACGTTAAAGCCATGTAATGCGTTCTCTGGCACGACAATATTAGAAAATATGCGAGAAAGTTTCGGTGAAACCACAACCACCCTGGTGTACATTCCTTCATACTGTAACATTCCCCGTTTCCCAGTACTGATAGGACATTGTGTTGTACTGATTCATTGTGTCGTCGCTGTTACTTACTAACCCCTCGAGATAGCCAGATGGTGGATCTTTTTACCTGGGTGGTCTCGCATCTGTTCATTAGCGACTAGAATGAAAGACCACATATGGAATTCCTCATCCCAGAGGTATTGATAGTACCTTCAAAGAGAAAGGGGTGTCCACATCTCTGGATGCTAGATGTTTCTCATTGTGAAAGAACCTTCCCACGAACCATTGGCGTCGCTAAGAGAGCATACTGCTGAACCCCGATTGGCCGAAGGAGAGCTCAAATGACCAATGTAAATTAGGAGGCGGAGATTGTCGTCGAAATAAAGCGCGGAGATATTTTTTTTTTTAGAGGAAAGAAGAAACAAATTGCATGCACTGTTGGACTAAGCCCACGAGTTCGGAGTCTGAGAAACTACCCCTGGAATGGTCGTGTTGACGAGATAAAGAACTGAGTTTCAAGAAAAACACCGATTTTGACTGTTGTATCTCCTACAACAGGTGTAAATATCTATTTATTTTACCAAGATTAGAACAAGTTGTTCTTTGTATATATAGGGCTGTAAAATAAAGAATTGACTGGAAATTCTGCTTCGTTATTTGATCAGTCTAGATCAAGACATTACAATACGCAATTCTGGTGAAAATCCGGAACGATTTATAAAGTAAGCGGAGAGAGACAATTGCCTGTACTAAAAGTACAGTTTGTACATTTATATGAGTCAAAACCGTTAAAATAAATTGTAGCTCATATTTATTGAAAGTGACATAAATATGACTTAAATTATTTTTTAAAAATCATAGATTAATTTTCTGAGTTAAAAGAAAAATGATATTTCAGTATTTTTTTTTTTTTTGTGTCTTTAATATTTGTTTCTTTGTTTATATAATTTTTCTCCTATCTTATTTTGTTTTCATTTCTTTTATTACCATTTCGAAAGTATCATTTTAATGTTCCTTAATGCACATTTTTGTGCCTTTTCTAAAACATAATATTATTTTTGCTATTATTTAACAATAAAATTTATATAATTATTCTTCGATAACTTCTTTTTTAATATTACGTTCTTTATTAGAAAATATATTAACGTGTTGAATTTAGAATACCAATATATTTTAAAGTTTATTTTTATTTAAGTATATTATATTGAACTGGCCATTTTGCTTTACAATTTAAATTACGTAGTATAACTGCATTGTACTGCGCGTTCTTTAAGAAGGAAGTCATCTTAGGACAGATTGAAAAAGACAACAGATTTGTTCGTTTAATGGCTTATAAAAGGAAAGAAGTACACGGTAAGCTCTCGAGTAACCGGTTCGCGAGTATCCGGCTTCCGTACTATCCAGCCAAGTATTTCTTTTATCGTAATTAAATGAGAAAGGAAAGGCGCATATTGTCATCTTTTAAAAACTTTTTCAAAACCTAAAAATTAGAAGTTTTGATTCTTATCTTAGAGTTACCTTTTCACATCTGTGCAATCATTTATCAAGGAACAAGGAAAAATTCTTCAGAATTAGGCCTACGATTTTCGGTAATGTTTTGTTTAGGTTTCCAGCATTTAAGCTGGGCATTATAGAATTTATGTTAAAATGTGAACATTTTTTAAAGCTTTTAACTTATTTTTTCTTTAATAAATTCTTGAAACGTAGAGAGCAATATATAAACATAAATAAAACTACCAGTTCAGAGCCTTCTATTTAATCTCGACATGCTATAGGCAATTGCTTCTATGATTTATTGGGCTGAGGTTGCGTTCACATTGCGATAAATGGAGAGCTTAAAATTGAGAAAAAGCGTTTTATTACAATGAGTTTTGGTGTAAAAACTTTGTCTTCTGGTATTGGTGGACAAAGAAACGAGTTCATAGAACTCCGGCCTATCCGGCTTTTTTATTATCCTGCCAGTCCTTCCACCACATTCGGCTGGATACTCGAGTGTGTACTGTACACCAACCTTGTTCATCTTAAAAGATATTTGGGATTTCGATTAGTTTTAATTTTAAGTCCTAGCCATAATTCTTTTTGCCATAAAAGATTTAGCGAATACCTACAGGTTTGGTTTGGTTATATTTACGTCCCGTTTGAAGTAACATTAAGGGCTATTTTGGGACTGACCTCGTAATTTTGAACCACGGTCAGACGACGAGGACGACACCTGAGCTGGCACCCCCCTCTCCACACCATACCACACCAGCAAGAGGACGTTTGGTCATGATGGATTTAACGTGCAACAGACCCCCTTACACGATGGTTCTTCGGTGGAATCGGGTCACGAACCTGAAACCCTCCGGTTCCGGAGCCGAGACCTTACCACCAGGCCACCGCGGTCTCCCGAATAACTACAGAGATTCAAAACAGTACAGAATTTCTGACATAGCAACTACATAGGAGCTGGCATGGAGCGAGAGGAGTTTCAAGTAGGTCGACTAAAAAGATGTTATTAACTTAGTAACCCAAATACATAAAAATACAAATTCCATAATTTACAAAATATTAGTGCTTTGTAGAGTATAATTACTCACTTTCCTACGGCAATATTTTTAGATACAGATCTCTGCTTGAATAAATTTGTATACAGATATTAATGTCATATACATAGATGTGAAATATTTGAAAAACCGAACTTCTCTCTTTTTTTTTTCTTTTTTTTTTTTTTGTTTGTTTGTTTTTGTAAAATTGTGTCTTGCGTCTTCTGGGAGAAAATATGTAGATACGAATCATATACTGATTGCATATGCATATTTTTCAATCTTACCTACAAATGAACGGGTCATTTAATTCAAAAATCAGGAATGCACTTGGTTTAACATGTTATTCGAAACAATCTGCTATATTACAGCATTCACTCTATAGATTATCCATCATTATTTATATTTTTGAACTTACACTCAGTTTTTACCATGCTCAAATCGGATCCGAGATGGCACTATATGACATTGCCAGTATGAAAGCATGTAGCATATAAAGCCAGTTAACAACTACGCTACCCGAACAATTGCTTTTGTATCATGGTAATGTTATTGGACTGCAAACCACAAGGTCCCAGGTTCTATCCTGGCTCCTACCAATCTGCCACAAGCAGATAGAAAAAGGCTCTAATTGTTATTTATAAAAATTTTGTTGTTTTATGTGTGCGTGTATGTAAAATCGCGTTTTTCAAAAAAGATACCTATATAGATAAACTTAAAAAGCAAATAACACTACTCGAACTGAGCATCCGAACTGAGCCGAAAGCAAATAACACTACTCGAACTGAGCACCCGAACTGAGCCGAAAGCAAATAACACTACTCGAACTGAGCCATTTACGTTGTACTGCCCATACTTTGAACATGGATTTGAATATACTTATTCTAATAGTTAGTTATAAAAACTCTGTGTTTGTGTGTGATTTCGTAGTAAAACCGTCTTTCACTCCATATCTGTTTTCATTTTTTATTCCTTAATGCCCCGTTATTGAGAACTATGTAACTATGATCTTTCATCCGTATGTTCTCACATAAAACTGCCGTAGGCTTATCACTATAGTAGTTCTCAGTCGTTTCAGTGTGAGTATGTGTGTGTTTGAAATCGTGTTTTTCAGGAAAAACACCTATACAGATAAATAAAAGCAAGCCCTCATATATATATATATATATATATATATATATGTGTGTGTGTGTTAAAAGAAAAATGCATGTATGTCCAAAGAGTTACTGAAATAAAAAATTAATCTAAAATAACATGTTGATTAAAATAACATTAATATACTGCATTTTAATCTACACCTGATTGAAGAAAATAAATAATGCATCAGTCAGTGTTTCGCAATTGTAAATACAAAACTCATTTTGGATTAGCACAAATTATTATTAGCATAAAATGCTCAAAAACATTATTATGATATCTTCAAGATATTGAGAAGCTTTCAGCATAACGAACATAATGGGGATGACGTGAAATACATTGAGCTAATAAGGTTTGTAAAATTAAGCTCTTTAAAAAATAAAAATGAAATAATTTTTAAAGCAAGCAATTACAAAAAAATTAATCAAAAGCGAAACTGGCAATCTAATCCTAAATAAGGCGCATACTTAGCTAAAAGCAAATAATTTTGGTAAGTGTTTTAATTATCCTTGTCCAAATCAGCCAAAATACTATCGCTTAAAGTTAAATTAAAAGAAAACTGTTTACTTTGTGTCAGTTATTTTGTTCATATAAATATTTTTCTTCAAGTCCAATTTATCATTACAAAAAAAATATTATTATTGCCTTTTAATATTTCATGTTTTTAAAGCTTCAGTTGTTCTCATATACAGGAATAAATTCGAAGGAATAATGTTAATTCGAAGTTTTATATATTACTTACAAAATTTATTACAAATTTAATACAATAATTACAAAATTTATTAAAATATAATGGAGAAAAAGTTCCGAAATGATCCGCAATTAATCATTATTTTGATATGAAATTTCTGATTTTTAAATTGTATGCTTACTAACTTTCGATTTTCACACTAGATGGCAGCAGGAAACAATATCCTTTCACATTTAAAATTGGGAAAATATTCTTTCTTAGCGCATGTGTTGTTAATTTTCACTCTCTAATTATTACTTCTTCATATTTACTCGCTTTTTTTTGTCGTTATCTGAGTTTGATTTCTTATTTTTTCTGTTAACTTTAATTATCGTCTGCTTTAAGTATTAAAAATAAGCATTTGATTTTTAACATAGGCAGAGGCAGAGATTTATTACTGAAGGGAGGGGGGGGGGCTAGACAAATCCGACATGGAGCAAACACGGTTTTTACCTTCGAAATAATTAATTTTACATTTATTAAAACTAATTAAGTATTAATAATTTCAGTAAAATTCATTGGCCTCTTAATGTCCTTTTTTAATTCAGATACTGACCCTAATTTTTTCTCTTTGTTAATAATTTGACTATACATAAACTTAAAAAAAACTTATCTCAGTTTCTTTTAAGGTTCATCAAAAGATTATCAAGAATCGAGTGATTTTTTATGGAGTCCTTGAGATTTAATTGTACTGAGATCTAATTCCAGAAATTATATGGTAATATTTTATTCCAGATTTTATTATATAGATAAAAAAACAAGTTGTAGTTATAAATAACATAACATGGAAATATTTAATTGAACTTTTATTAGAAATATGGTATTAACTACTCTGAATTTTCTCCGAATTTAACAAAATTCTTCATATTATGGATCGTTTTTAATACTTGTAAGATACTTAAATTACAACTTAAATGAATTAATCGAACAGCCTCAGAGTAATTTATAAATGTGTAATATTGAATAATAGTAATATTATTCAATATTACACATTTATGTCAATATTCGGAATATTTCCCGAGTTATAATTATTTTTCTTGAGGTACTTCCACTAAAAACTCTAGTTTCTTTTTTTTAACTCATTTTATGAAGAATGATATTGTTACGAAATTTCCGGGGTTCGTTTGGATAGTGGGAGTTATATGGTGTGGAGAACACTCAATCAGCAGGCGGCAGTAGAAAATGAAACAACGACGTTTATTTACACGAAGACACACAGGACAGCACAAAGACGACAACTATATACAGCACAGAAGACGATTATCTTCAGCCGAGATGTGCAGCAACAACAGCATACACAGCAGCATATAAGAAGACTCTACTGCAGACAGCAGAGCACAGCTTAGTTCAGCACTAGCTTCACTCCGTCGCTGCTCCGCTTTTCTCTGGAAGGCCAGTTCTTTGCCTTCAATTCCGACTACTCTCTGGTTCACGACGAATCGGCAGCTGCACGCTGCTCATTTTATAGGTCTGAGGAGGCGGGGCTAGAAGCCTCTTAACCAATCAGGAACGTTCGAGCCGTATTTCGGTTCCTAATGGACGGATCGGGAAAATTCTCGATGTTTCGAGTATAATCTATTTTGGCGCCAAAGTCGACAAATTCGTCGCCAAGCTCTGGGACCTCCTATGGAACCAACTATGCTGGGATGCCGCATCACAGATTCGTAACATTATTTCCACTACTTTGCTTCATTCAAACAATCATAACTCAATAAGAAATGAACCAAACACAATTATTTATATATCAAAATAAGCTGTATGAAACATTGGATGTTTTGTGCCTCAATTAAAGTTATATCTATAGAAACAAATTTTTAATAGCTATTTAAAAGTTAAAATTACAGAAAAAAATCCCGCTTTTTCTATTCAGCGTTGATGAAAAAATTGTTAAAAAAAAACTATATATCTTTATAACTTGATTGAGGTAGACAACATGAAGACTAATATTAAATATCATTTCCAACTAGAATTGTGTGTCTGTACAAATTAGAATTTAAGATATCATGTTTCAAAAAATATGCTAATTAACTCATCATATATTAATGACCTACTATGAACAAACTGGATTTTTAAAGTTAAAATTTAAAAAAAAAATCTTCTAGTGTGTACATACACCTTAATAATATACGGATGAGTTGTCCATATAATTGTAATAGTAACTATTGGCATTACGATTCAACGACCATCTTAAAGAATTCATTGTCAGTTCCATTTTCTCATAAATTATTTGTTTACTATACGCAATTTACTTTTTGATATCGTATTAATGCATTTCTTTTAACAACTTGATGAGTGTCATTATGTATTTATGTATTTTTTGCTTTATTATATTGTATGAAATCATATATGAAAAAAAATTAATTACTTTTGGCAAGCACAAGAGCTGTATCGTTTGAAACACATGTTTCCGCATTTTGACTCATGTTGCAATTGTTTCCTTTCAAAAGATAGTATTTAGATATTTTAAATCATTTTAATTGCGTGTCAAAAAAATTGCTACCCGCAAAGTTCAAGTTTTCTTATCATCCTTTAAAAATTAGTAATAATTTACAGAAAAATTAATGTTTTTTTTTTGTTTTTTTTTAAATAATTTGAAGAAGTTGATATTTTTACTTTAATTAAAAATCAAGATGCCGATGACAAGAGGATTTATGATGTTTTATATTCAAGTATTTTTAAATAAAATAAATATGTATTACCATATTGAGGAAAAAAAGCTGAAAAGTTTCACTAAATTTTAATCAATGAAAATTAAAAACAAACTTTTGAAAATCCTTTATTAATCTAACTGCTTTAATTAATCAACTAACTGCCAGATTTGGTAGCTATATGTCCAATGTTCTGTCATGCGAACACTGCTTTTTGCATATTACGCGTCATATTGAAGAGTGGACGATTTTTGCACCCAATTTGCAGAAAACATGATTCTACAAAGCACCATCATCTTAAAATCTATAATGAAACAGAAAAGGAATGTTATAATAGTCTTTAAAATACAATAATATTCGAAAATAAATCGCTAAAAGCTAGTAATCAAATAAATCGATTTTGGAAAGTGAGTTTATAAGATCAATTTCAACAACACAGTCTATTTTCATCATAATTGTGTAGAATGTTCAGAACAAATAAAAAAATCTATGACTTTTTAATCGATTTCGTCGTTTTCCAAACGCTTTTGAAATCAATTGATTCGACTTTAATGCATTTTAAGAATAAAAAATAAAATTCAGAGGGCTAAATTTACATGAGCAAAATATGAAGAATTAGTAATGCGAAATTACTTCTTTTCTTCAAGAACTTGAGATGTTACGAAATTCAGAAAAATGGCAATAAACATTAATTTTACTGAACTATTGGGTAAAAATTTTCTCAAAAATTAATAAATAAAATTCCTAATTATTTCAATTAGAATCTGATCATATAAAACTATTTTCCAGGAGTTTTCTATATATTTCAAAAATATTGTGAAGATTTGACTTTGAAGTCAGCAGCAAAGAAGCAGAGAAGTTTTCAGCTATGCAAAATGTTTGCTGTTTGAACGGCCATCTTATTAAATTTTAAATAAATTCCTAACTCAGCGTTTCTCAACCTTTCAGTATTCGTGACCCAGTTTTCAATCATAATTTTCATCGCCCCCCCGCTTACAATAAAATGTATACAACAATAATGTATATTGAGTATTTTGGATTCTGTTTTTAAACTATTTTTAACTAACTGTCAAAACAAGAGTAAAAGCGAGCCAACGTTGGCGAGAAACCACATCTTGCATGTTGGATAAGAGTGAGGTGAACAGATGAAGTGAATGAAAATGGAGAAAATTTAAATATTATATTTGAAATGAAAGCCAAACAGGGAGATAACGTTAAAAGAATATGAAAGTAGAAAAATTCATCAATGAAAGTTAACCTAGACGGGGTGAACTAAATTTAGAAACTGGGAATATATTTTTTCGAATAATAAAAGAAATAAAACAGAAGCGTGAAAAAAATAGCAATGTTTGTGGAAGGGAATACACACGACCAATGCCGTCTCGAGCATGCGAGGAGCAAATGTTTTCTCATAGGAAGAAGGAAAATATTCGATAACGCAAGTTTCAATTCCAGCCAGTCTCATTCGAGTATATCCTTTTATCACTATCGAATCTATCGTGAATTTATATGTTATATATGTTTTCGTGTTAACTGCAACTCACCATATTAAATATTCACAGCAGCAGATTTATACAGGCCCATGAATAAATGTTTAAGTGGAAGCAAGCAAGCATTAGACGATAGTCAATCATCAACAAGTACACAGACGAGCGTGGTTCCGAAAATAAAATCAAGGAAATATTCTCAAGAATACTTAAATTTTGGGTTTACCAGTACTGAAGTAAATGAAGAAAGGCCCCTGTGTATCATTTGCTCAAAAATGTTGTCCGCAGACAGCATGAAACCTAATAAACGTAAACGACATTTGGAAATAATTCATAGTGAATACGTCAACAAACCCACAGGATTCTTCGAATTAAAATTAAAATCATATAAAAAGCAAAAATCATTTTTTAAAGAAACTTTGTCTGTAAATAAAAAAAGCTTTAATTGCATCTTACAAAGTTCATATAATTGTAGAAATCCTCACACCATTGGTGAAGAGCTTATTTTGCCAGCAGCAATTGAGATTATAGAAACTATGTTTGGAGATAATTTTTCAAAAAAATTGCAGTCCATACCTTTTTCAAATGATACTGTTGCCCGTCGAATTGGCGATATAACTGAAGATGTACAGCGTCAACTTTTCTCTTCGTGACAAATTGCTTTCAATACAGCTTGACGAAGCAACAGATAGTAATAAAGATGCTCAATTAATTGCCTATGTTCGAATTTGGGATAATATGTCAGTAGTAGAACTACTTTTCTGCAAACCAATAGAACTCAAAACATCAGCGCTCGCATTATTTGTTATTTTAAATGATTTTATGAACGAGGCAAACATAGAATGGAAAAATTGCATCGGAATATGAGCCGATGGTGCTCGTTCAATGTCCGGAAGATTCCAAGGTATACAAGCAATTGTAAAACAAAAATCGGACTCATTTCTTTCGAACTCATTTCTCAACCAGGTCCTGGTCCTCATTTCTCCTCCTGTTCCTGGTCCTCATTTCTCTGTGAATCCTTGTATGATTCACAGAGAAACTTTGGCTTCGAAAGAAATGAGTCCTGGTTTAAATATTGTGTTAACTACGGTTGTAACCGTAGTAAATTATATAAAAATGAAATCCCTGAAATCGAGAATCTTTTCCGCACTTTGTAAAGACATGGGTTCAGTACATTCAGGGTTACTATTTTATTGCGAGGCAAGATGGTCATCACGTGGGAAATTTTTGCAACGTGTTTATGAATTAAGAGAAGAAATCGCCATTTTCCTAGAATAAGAAAGCAGACAGGAGGCCGAGAATTTTCGCAATAGTTTATTTGTGATGAAATTGAGGTACTTGGTCGAGATATTCGAGAAATTAAATAACTTGAATCTTCAACTCCAAGGAGCAAATACACATATGTTGGATACGAGTGATAAAGTTAATGCTTTTTGTAGAAAATTGAAATTGTGGAGCAGAAATTTAAAGCAAAAAACCTAACAATGTTTGTAAATGTGGATGATTGTACTAAAACTTACAAGGCTGAAGAAGCCCACAGGTTGAGAATCGCTGTCCTAACTAATTAGTTCTGATAACATAGGATTGTTTCTAAGGAGTTTTCTCTCTTTTTCTAGAATATTATAAAGATGTTATTATGAAGAATTTTTCGGCATTAAAAAAAATTTGACATTGAAATAACTATCTCAATAAATCCATAAACAAATTCTTAATTCATTTAATTAATATCCGATCAGATAAAACTGTTCTAAAGAAGTCTTCTATACATTTCAAAAATATTGTGGAGATCTGACTAGGAAGTAGTGTTCAGTTCCACAAAATGTTTGCTATTTGAACTACCATCTTACTAAATCCTAAATAAACTCCTAACTAATTAGTTCTGATAACATAAGATTGTTTCCAAAGAGTTTCCTCTGTTTTTCTAGAATATTATGAAGAATTATTCGGTCTCACAAAAATTTTGCCATTGAAATAATTATCTCAATAAATCCATAAAAGAATTCTTAACTAATTCGATCGATATCTGATCATACCAAATTTTTTCAACGTCTTCTTTTTTTTTTCCACGTTTAAAGAATATTGTGATTATTCGACTAACTATCTGACTAATTCTATAAACCAATGCCTAATTAATTCAATTTGTATCTGATCATATTGTTACATAACTTTCTAGTATCCTTAAATTTAACGGATTTTCCTATAATAGATGTAACAAATGATGATGTTTATTAACACAAAGCCACGAATACAAGCGAAACGTCAAGACGACCAAACACAGCCAGGACATACACAAACAATAAATAACAACACTGCTAGCAAACTGCAGAACGCAAGCAGCACAACAACGATAAGAAGTTCAAAGCGCCCAGGAAGAGAACCTTGTTCAACTTTACTAATGAGAGCTGAACTCAAATGATTGCCTGCGGCTCTATCTCAAGGCCTTTTATAGTTCCCGAGACAAGGCAGAGAAGGATCTTGAACAATCAAGCATATCTCAGCTCCTATTGGTACTATCGCCAAAATTCTTGAAAATTCTAGAATCATCTATTTTGTCGCCATATTGCTCGCCAAATCACCAAGCCCGGAGGTCACTGATCCGACATCCAATCAGCATTCAATAGAGCTGATCGTAAAACGCTCTTTACTTCGATGGTAACAATTGTGCTGGGAAGAAATATTACAGATTCATAAGAATATAAATATGTTTTCATGAAGTTTCGTTTGGATTGGAAGAATATTGTGAAAATTTGACAATGAATTTATTTGGGTTCTTTTATTTTTGGGACAATGATTTTAGTACTATAATCTAAATTACAATTCCATACATTTAGCACTGTTTAAAAAGCCATGCGTTATTAAGACTTAACTTGATATGTATTTAGCAAACTCAAAAATGAACTTATTATTCCGTATTGTCTTTTTGCTGTTTTATTGTGAGGATATTTGAAATTTATATATCTCGCCAAATATTCCATGCAGAAAATGATTGAAATTGCATTATTTGTTGTTATAAACGGTTTTGTCATTTCTTCGCAAATTTTACGTATCAGAAATTTAATAGTTAATGAAGCTAACACCTTCACTTTAACCTTATCGTTAATGACCAATCCCCGGGTGGGGCACCTCGAAATGAGGATGAGATGCTCCCGACATGGTGGTTGGATCTCGCCACCCTGGAGGGTACACTAATAGGTGGGGGAGCTGACTCCTCCCATCGATGACGGAACGTACTTCCTTCGGGGAGGGTTGTACCGTGGCCGGTGACGGCCCTTAGGATTCAACCACAGTTCCAGCCAATGTTGATCCGGTCATTCAGTTTTATGGTTTAAATCCGTGTGCCTTCGTGGCGGGTCGGAGAGTTAGATGGCTGACTTACCGTTAATGACCATAACATGTGCCCTTAACCGCTCGATTCTCACCTTAAAACTGAAGAAGCTAAAATATATCGTCAAAGTTGTGAGCGAATTTTTTGTAAATAAAAGAAAGAGTGACAAAGTTTTCATTTTGATAGCTAGTGCACGTGTCTTTCCACAAATCTGCAGTAATGACTTTCCAACAGATTTTAAAGGAAACTTCAAAGGGGGAATTGAATTCTTGTTTCCGTTAAATTTCAGTCATTCGCTTTTATCCGAAATAGTAGAAATAGCTCACGAAATCTCAATTTTTGCATTTAGTATTCTATCTATGCTGGCTTTTAACTTTTTTTTACATTGCAGTCTGTCAATATATATGAAGCATTATAAAGAAATTTAAGGTAAATTTAGCACGAGAAACAGAATTCAACTACAAAAATGCTTTCGAATCGTATTCCAGTGAAGTCATTTGTCAATGGTTTTGATAAGAAACTATGTTTCCTAGTTTTCAATATAATGGTCAGTAGTTTTTGTTTTATGCATTATTTTATATCATCTTTACTGCGTCTAAACGCATTTCCTGACCATTTGGGCCCATATCTCATTTTTTGTCGTTTTGCTAATATCACTGCCCTATTTATAGCCATGTTTATCTCAGCGTCTTCGGTTGCAGAAGCGTCAATGGAAATGAATCTACAGCTTGGAATATGAAACTCAAAGGAATAAAATCGCATTGTCTGCATCAAAAGTTCATCATTTTTGCTAAAGAAGAAATTTATTTAATTAATTGGGACATTGCTCCTATCACTAGAAACTTCACCTTTGGCATTTTGGAAGCTATTATAACGCATGCTGTTATGATTGATAGTTTAGTGGCAAAATAAATTTGATCCGTAAGCCGCTGTTTGAGCAAGAAGTGCAAGACATCATTTTCACTCAAAAAACATTTCTCTGATATTATGCTTTATTTGATAGCATACTATTAAGCGCATATTTTGCGCCAGGTACCTTTCCATTAATGTTTTATGCTATGTTTGATGATATTGAACAAGAACTTTATAATACAGTTGATGTGCTTGAACAAGAACTTTACAATACAGTTGATGTACTTGAACAAGAACTTTACAATACAGTTGATGTACTTGAACAAGAACTTTACAATACAGTTGACTACACCTTAAATGATGCAAGATAGTTTTTTTTTCCGGAATTTTAATACGATTGTCAGAGATGTCTGCTTTAATAGTTTTGTCTGCTTTGAGTAGTGTGACAATTAAAAACTTATAATAAGAATGAGATTTGATTGGTTTAAAACAGAAATGGTCTCTCCAGTCTCTGTTATCAACGTTTATGTGTGAAAGGCATACGTTAGTTTCTGCTTTCTGTGATATACTTGTTGCTTTCGTGCATTTAAAACATATATTATTCCAAAAAGAAGGGTGTTTTCTTGGAAGGTCATAGAAAATGATACTGGAAATTTAGCTCCTAATTATCGGTAGGAGGAATTCGTTCAAACGCCTAAAATTATTATAACATAGGAGTGTTTCCTTCTTAAAGATTTTTGATTGAACGCTTCAATGTGACTTTGCTCCAGGTCGCAGTGATCAAGATTTTTCATGTTGGGAAACAAAACTGATTTGCTTGATTGGCAAGGAAAGGCACTATATTTCAATTTAATGGAAAATATGTTATATTTTGAGGAAGTATTAAGATAAAATGGACTATACAACTAAAGATAACGAATATTATAAAAACTCAGTTTCACAATAATGAAGTTAAAACTCCAAACGCTAAAAAAGTGGAGTCCATTTCGGAAAGAATAAAAGATATAATTCTTTTTATGAAGAAGGACATATTTCATATTAATAATGATATTTATGAGTATAAATAAAGGCATAGTTTCTGAAAAAAAGTTATTTCTTGCGAGTCCCAATTAATTTGCACACTATAGTATGATTACAAAGAAAATTCTTTAATTTTTATTCTACAAGAAAAAACGTATTGTTTTTTTTAAAAAAAAAAAAAACGCTTTCTTACCTAAACTTTTTTTGATTATGTAAAAATACATCATATTGATAAATTATGCTGGAATACAAAAATATCTGTTCTTTGAAATTCAATATTATCAAAAATATACATTAAAATCAATTTCTTACGCCAAGAAAAATACAATATATAATATCTAATTATAATATATTTTATAATATCTAATTATATATTGAAATATCTGAAATATGTTTTAAAATTCCATTTCTTTTTCCAAGAAAAATACAAAAACAACAACATATCTGCCATATCTTCCTTTTATTTATATATATTTAAGGGAAAAGGTACTTTGAATTTTTAACTTTGTTTTGTTTTCATCCCCGGAGGCATGATTTATGAGTAAGCAGAAGCGACGAGTACGAACACAACACAGAACGAAATGAGGAAAAGCTAATGAAAATTTTATCCCTGTGAATATATACTGTGAGATTTTAATAGGGATTTCCTACACATGTCAACCACAGGCAAGGGAATCATAGGGATCTTTTAAAAGAATGTGCTAGGCTTGCCATTTTTTATCCCTTCAATCGGAGCGTGGATACCGCTGACAAAAGCATTTTCACAAAGCTTTTGCTGCATTGATTAAATAGAAAAAGTGGAATGGGATCAGGAATTAAGAGAATATTTTAGAATGAGGTTCATATGTGTTGAATTGAGCTAAAAATTAGGAAATTAATTTTTAAATTAGATTTTAAAATATCATTACATATATATCTTTGCCTGTTATGTTATAGTGTACTTTGATAGAACTGCATTTTAGAATTTCGAACAAAACTGCTCTATCTTTGAATGAAAATTTAAACCTCTTATATTCATTTTAATGCCAATATATATTCAGAAGCGCCGAGATTTGCGAATAATTACTTTTCATTTAATATGCGCCAAAATATACAATACTAAATTGAAAAGACACTCAATATAATTAATAGGAATTTAAATTAATTATTATGAAAGCCATAAATAAAAATGACAATTTAATGTAAAAATGTAATTAAGATGAAAATATTTGAAAATTTAAATATGCATACATGAAAAAAATAACACAGCTCGTTACAGAGTTTGTAGAAGTGCTACATTTAAAAAATGAAAATATTTTCTAAAAAAGGCAAATAAATAATAATTCATGCTAAAAACTGATACTTACTTGTAAAATAAAATCTTCCTCTGTTGTCTCTGTTTCTGCACATTGTACAAAAATCACCATATTTAATTATCGATATAACAGCAACTTTCGTTTAATCTCCCGAGATTTGAAAAAAACCTTTATGGGAACCAGTGGTCGAGATTTCAAGTGTTTTTGAGGAAGAGAACTCTACCGGTTATCACCAAAGTGGTATAACATTTATGAATCTCGGGTTTCATTTTCAGTTGTTTGACTAATGAGTAAAGAATTCAGCTACAATCAGAATCGTGATATTCGAGTAAAAAGGTTTCGGTAAAAATAACTCTCACGAAATTAAAATCTATAAAATAATACATATTATCTAATATAATTTAAATGTTATGATTCTAATATATTTTCGTCCATTATTAAAATTACGAACCCTGTAAACTTCCTGTTGGTGTACATCAGATCATTTTATCTTCAATATCAGTGTTATCAATTATCTTCAATATTCAGTTCAATGTGCAATGGATTTTATCGAATGATTAAACTAATTATACTTATTTCCAAAATGATACAAAAAAATTATATTTAAGTCTTACATCACATACATCAAAACAAAAAATTGGGAATTTAGAAAACTTTTATTTTCTGAAACGGAAAAAAAAAATCAACGACAAATAAACTATACAGATTTATTTACAAAAAATAAATTTTTTTACTTATTTTTTGAAGTTGTTATCATCAAACAGCAATTTTGAAATACAAACAGCACTGACCAATTATTAACTAATTACTTGAAAGAAGAAAATCAACAGCTAGTTTGAGAAGCAAAGTTTAGGCGTTATCCTATTTAATTCGCATTCTCTGTATTGGAATTATATAACCTATATCACAAAAAATTGATGTTATTTTTGTATTTCACTCGCATGTTCCATTATTTATAAAATCAATGAACTCCACATTGCATATTTTTTAAGTGATCCATAGCTAATTTTTGAATGCATCATTGATAGAAGTTAAAATCTTGAGCAAAAAAGTCAGATTCCGTCTCTTTTGACTCTAATGAAATTTCATTTAATAGACCATCAATAAAAGAATCAACAAATTCGTTTCTCTTTTTCAATGATATTTGTTCCAATCTAAGAACTAATGTCTGCACGCGTTCTGCCAATTCCAGAAGATAATCATCACAATGTAGCTGTGCAAGCTTCACCATACTCCAAACATTCTCCCTAATCGGGAAATATGCCATAAAATCAGAGCATTCTTTCATCAGATTCTTCACCGCATATTTATCAGCTGCTTCATAAAGATCATAAGCGTCCGGAAGTGGAATATCTGAGAATTTACCACCGTCTACGTAAGACAAGAGATTATTTACAGTTCTAGAAGTAGCATCGCTCATCTCAACTCTTCTTTCAGACCTCTCTTTCATCGGATGTCTTAGCATGTTTTCAAAGACTGTCGAAGCAGTCAGAAGTTTGGAACCGATCGTTTCTTTGTTTTCTTCAAAAGGAACAAGAATAGTCTCATTATCAGCAGTTTGAATCAAAAAGTCAAATTTATGTTCTTTGTCATTTTCATCTTCAGTTGATGATTCATCTTTTCTATCCTCCTTTTCTCCAGCATTTTCTTCTGAGGCAAGTGTTGTATTACTTCCATCTGCTAAATTCTTTGATTGAACATGTTCTTTTTCAGAATCAAATCCAAACTTCCCAACAGACATGCACATATTTTCGTCACTAACATGTTGCAGATTCTCCGATTCTTTGTTGTCTGCAATTTCATTATTATTCCGAATCGTTTTAGTACTGCAAGTGGCATCGGAAGGACTGCTGGGATCTTCAGTATCGCTTTGAAGGTCACTCTTCTCATTCTTCGAGACATGGAAGGTAGCATTTTCGTCTCTGTCCATCAAATTTATAAAGAAAGGCACAACTCCATGCATCCTGTAAATGGATTTAGAAGGTTCATCTTCAAGAGATGCAATTGAATAAAACATTTTATACAGTTCTTCATCTGTTGTTAAACTGAAATCAACCATATTTTTACGTGATTGATTGGACTTCTGAAACATTCGGTGGCCATTAACTACGATGATAATATTTTTCGATGTATCGTCACCAGTTTTCTTCAACAGTCTAAATTTCTCATCGATGCTTTTCGACAGTTCAGTCTGTATAGTTTCATTACATTGCTCCCCAACTGCAGAGTTCATAGTAGATGCCACCTGTTCACTGAAGTTTTCACTATGTATTTTAATTGATTCCTCTCCCTTCTCAGTTTCTTCATATTTGCACATTTGTTTTTCTTCAATTTCTTTTTGCATTACATCCCCAGATGTTGGGATTTCTTCAGTTTCTTTGAGTATTCCAATACCAGACATAACTTTATCTGTGTTTTCTTTTGGTAATCGTAAACCAGAAGTGTAAGCTGAGACATATTCTTGAAGAATTGCATTATCTGATTTTTCATTTTCATTTTCTGCATGCATTTCAGTACCAGTCGCTTGGGTACCTTCATTTTCTTTGTAAAATTCAAGATCGAAGGGACTACTATATGCTTGAACCGATTCGAATTCATTGGGAAATGTGTAACTATCCAATGACTTAGCGCATGCAAATCCACTGCATTCATCGTCATTTTTCTCTTCGATATCTTTAAATATCTCAGTGAAATCACAAACAGCATTGTTGTCGATTCCACTTCCTTTGAAATTAAGAGTTTCTACAAGTAAAGATGGTAAGAACTCGGCTATCTTTGACAACGAGGCCAATTCTTGATTACTTTTGAGAGAAAATTCGAATCGCATTGTAAGAACATCATCAGGTAAAAATTCTTCCTTTTGTGAAAGAAGAGTGGAACGTTTAATGAATCTCTCTAATCCTGGAATGTAACAATCTGTAAAAATTATGGTATCAATTCCAAAAGACTGGCTATATCTTCTTTCGCCACTGATATCTATGATGCTTGCAGTACAACACATAGAGTTAGAAGAACCCATAGCAGTCAAATCTTGATCAGAAGTCATAGATGATTTGACTACTAGAGAAACATAGCCAGCATAAATTGGGCAACTTCCATTGGGAAAAACACTCACACTGAATGCATATAAACCATTAAAAAATTTGGGAATAAAAGTTTCTTCCTGCGGTTTAATGTCTCCAGAGCTGAAATTTTCAGTTTTTAAAACTAAAACATGATCCTCGCTTTGAATTAGTTCTTTCAAATCAAACGTATTCATTGTTCAGTACTACTCTGATGAAAATAGTTTGGAAAACGCACCTACTTAGAATAACAGCATCTGCTTTTGAAACAGTTGGATATCTTTCACTGACGATTTGTTTTTGCTATCAGAAATTTATTTTGGTCATAATGAAACTGCGTCTATTCTCAAATGGATATGCAATAAAAGACCTTTTATTTGCGATAAGAGCCTGGCGCTTTTTCATATGATCTAAAAAAAAGTTTGATAATACTTATCACATTGTTAAGCCACAAGATAAAGATATGACTTTCGATTCTCATCTGACAGTTCAATCGCACTGGCTCTGCCGTCGATAAATTTTCGATATCTGAAAGAACAATGATTAAATTTTAAATGCACAGTTTTACTATAATTGATGAATATCCTTAAAAAATTATGTTATTTTCTTAAAAATCACATAAACAATTTAATTTAAATGTGAATTCAAAATAGAAGTTTAGAAAAAAAATTCTTTATTTGTGAAAAATTCGCTCAACGCATGAAACTGATAAATTATTTAAACAAGATATATTAACATGATTACAATAATAATTGAAAATTAATCTGTTGCATGGTTTTCATCAGTTTTATTGTATTGATAGGTAATGCATGCATATTATATAACTGTTATTAATTTTACATTTTTATTCGTGGACCGCACATACATGCAAACATATATATGTTAACGGATAAATCAATGAATCATTTTTGGTTATTTTTAATAATAAGCGATTAATCATATTTAACGTAACACATATTATATATACTAATATGCAGAGCGTCCCCAAAAAATATGGGACAAGCATTTATTTCCTTAACTATTGGATTTAGACTTGTATTTCCAACAACAAAGTTTCATCAAATAAGATACTTATATGTAAGGAAATACTTTAGCATCTGTAAAAGAGAAATTTTTTAAAAACAAGTTTAAAATATTAAATTTTAATATGTTCAACATAGAGAAAAATTGTCAATAGGTAAGTTTTCTTTTACATTTTATCGTAAACCCATTGAAAAAACACAATATTTCTGATTGGATTATTTTTTAACTGTTTGTAAAATTTGCTGAGATTTTAAAAATGAAATTTATGGACTATTCAATACCATTTACTGGAATTTGAGCAAGACTTTCTTTGAAATTTTCAAGGATAATATATACATTACGAAAGATTATTTGAAATTTTCAAGGATAATATATACATTACGAAAGATTATTTGAAATTTTCAAGGATAATATATACATTACGAAAGATTATTTGAAATTTTCAAGGATAATATATACATTACGAAAGATTATTTGAAATTTTCAAGGATAATATATACATTACGAAAGATTATTTGAAATTTTCAAGGATAATATATACATTACGAAAGATTATTTGAAATTTTCAAGGATAATATATACATTACGAAAGATTATTTGAAATTTTCAAGGATAATATATACATTATGAAAAATTATTTGAAATTTTCAAGGATAATATATACATTAAGAAAGATTACTTGAAATTTTCAAGGATAATATATATATTACGAAAGATTATTAAAAGAGCAGAGACAAAAAAATAATAACGCGTTTATTAACTTCCATTAATTTTCACAAAATAATCAGATAGTGCATTAATTGTATTGCTTGATAACTTATTGAAAATGAATAATTTTAACACTTATACGAAGTTGCATGCATTTCAATGATATTTGAACATATATGATTCATCGTTCATAGTTTGTGACATGACGATAAGTTTTTTGAATTCATAGGCAAATATCTATAGAGCTTGCACTGCAAAAGTCAATTTATTTCTTAGTTCAGAAATTATGTCATTCAAAATTAATTGAATACATTGGCGACCATTCAGCTTTCTATTGTACAAATTGGATCAATCTAAAAGTTGATGAAAATATCACACTACATATCTATAGAACCACTGATGAGGATCTTATTCAAAGACTGGAATTTTTACCACTCTAAAAGTGATAGCTTTAAATATTAATGTTTCTATTAAAGAAACATTTGTTTGCCCAAATTGCATTTCTCTGAGAAGAAGGATTTGATTTTACCATAAATGAAATTCAATTGTGAAATTTCTAGGCGTCGATCTCGTAATTATCCATGTAATTATTGTATCAGTCCATGGACTTCAGAAATACTGTACATATGAATTTATTACATTCAATTATTTGATGAGTTCTGAATTTGAAAAATAAGACAATGCATTGATTTCTGAGTCACATTTATAATGCCACATCTTTCCCGTTCTTCTCCGGTAAAATAAGAGTCTGTAGTTTGTGATCGCCAAACAACTTTCTAAACACACTTCTTAGAAAGTCGATGGAAAATCGGGACACTACGCTTGCATTCATCTATAAGACAGGCGTTATGATCGCATACAATATAAATCATCAGTATTTCGAAACATTCCTTGTTACTGAAATACATCGTTTTATTATAAAGCATACAAGTGCGAGCAAATAATTTTATTTTCTTTTTCGGCACTCCTTTAATTTTCTGATATTTCTTAATTGTTCAGTTTCTCGTGTTCCTTTTCTGTTCTTTATAAAGTCAATATTTTAATTGTCGAACAATCAAAATGATTAGCACATTTCTTTAAAGTCTTGAAGTACTACTAGACAAATACTTACAGATGATGGCTTTTCTGCATTGAATAAACTTTCATTTCTAAAATAAGTATTTTCGTTTGAATTAGACATTAGTCCCTCTAAATTTAAAAATAAGCCTATCTCTGCGAATTCTGTAGTAGAAATGTGAAACTTTGTGTATGCATGGATGAATGTAAAAAAACATTTTATTAATTGGCATTTTTACTATATAGAGAATGTATAGAAACTCAGTTGTTTAAACTTTTTTTCTATCAACTTCCACAGAATCCAAAGTGCGTCCATACAATTTTTCACCTTATTTAATAAAACTTTGTAAATAGCAGTATATGCCTACCGATAATAATTTTAAAAAATAAAAGCTTGTTCCACTTTTTTGGGCGTGTGTGTATGTATATATGTACACTTTTGACGTTTACTTTATTAAAAAAAAAACACTTCTTTAATAGCTCTGAAAATAGCTAGCTTTTTTTTTTTTCTTTGACTTCATCATCCATATGACTGTGTAATTTTATCTTGTTTGATAATATGACTGACCTTCACCTCTGTTTTTCTTATCTATCAGTTTAAAAATATACTCCTTTCCCAAGAAGTTGTTCTTAGCCTGAGATTACTAACTATAACATCCCAGAAAGTTGACATAATTTTAACTTCTCTACATCCGTTCAAAACATTATCTGACTCCTTTAAATACAGAAATGTAGGCATAATATTTTGATTTAGCTTGAAATATGGATTCCATGTAAAAAAAAGTATGTTTGCAATTACCGTGTCAATATTTAATTATTAGTCTCTGAACTAATAATTAAAACAGACTCTGACTCAGAAATCTGACAGCTAAACCACTTGATAGATACATAATAAAATGTCTAATTTGAAGATGAAAGTACAAAATAAAAACTCTGTTCATCCAAAATTTGAAGAAGAAAAAAACAGTAGGTGGGTCTTCCCGAAACTTTCTCGCATACTCTCTAATAAATTTCTCATGCCAAAGAACGCCCTACATAGCAATGGCGTGAAATAGTTACGAAATATTAACCTTCGGCGGGAATTTGGCCTTTTTTTTTTAATCTATCGTGTTATTCTTGGCGGGTTTTTTGGCGTTAATCCCAGGCCTTCAGTTAATAATATTCGGAAATCGAATTTATGTCTTAGACATACTTTCCACAGCTGATTAGAGCAAAAATTTAAAACAAAACTACACTTGCAGTCACAAAATTCCACACTTAATTAAATGTATTTCAGTTGGATTTTCGAACTACCGCTTTTACATATTTCTGAAAGTATAAACCGACAGATAGTGAACCTTTTCTTCGAGTTGGCTCAAAATTTGACAGGTGTCTATAATACAGATGTTAAATCAGTGTAGTGAATTGTGAATTCTATCTACCTATCTCTCTATGTTTTGTCACTATCGTATTAACTTATATTCGAAGAGCCGGACAGACGGACTTCCTCAGAGTAGATTCTACTTAAAAAATTGATAGAAATCTGTAAATTTGGTGTAAAGACCGTATACCAAATTTTAACTTTCTAGTCCAAAGCGTTTTTTGAGTCGTCTTTGTCACAGACAAAAAGAGATTTTCTGAAAATGTGTTGTTCGAATTCATAGATATCTGAAACGTGGAACATTCGTCAAAATCTCGAATTCTAATGTTTTGACGATTATTATACTTTCTCTATAGTATTATATGAAAAAGTAAAAAGCGGCTTACAATATGTAAAGAAGGAGAACAAACAATTTTCAACCTAAAATTGCAGTATAGTTTTTTTATATATATTTTAAAGTTTTAATAAATAATATATAATTAATTAATAGAAAGCATGTCTAAAATCAAAATTATTACAGTAAAATTTTTAATGATTTTTTAAAAGAAAAGATAGCATCAATAAATAATAATTGGATACAATTTCGGTAAATAATCAATCAACTTTAGTAAAACAAAGAGTTTTCGGTATTTTGAATACAGCAATAGCTAAACAATAGAATTCTAAATAAACATTAGAATTCTAAAATAAACATTAGAATTCAAAACTAAAGCGTTTAAATTAATATTCCATCTTTTTCTTTTTGAACTGAATACATTGTCTAACCATAAGTGTATCTTATCAATGGTATATATGGAGTTTGGATCAGGAGCAGAAGTGATCCAAGAGCAAGAAAGGAATTTCTCAAGGGATTTTTAATCATGAAATAATTAATTATAATTCGAAATATGCTAAAACAGAAAGCATGATTTTAACACGTCTTGAATTTGTCATTTTAATTATTTTTTAATTTGGTTATTTGAATTAATTACTTATTTTGAAGCTTACTTTATCAGCTTAAATTATCGGGAAAGTTTAAAATATTGCTTCTGAGATGAGATTTGGTTTTTAAGCGTTTTTACTTTCCCATATACAAAGTATTGTAATCTTCAAAAAATTCAAATTCGAAATTTTGACGAATCGCTACGTTTTGACCTCACAGAGTTCGAAAAACAGATTTTTGGAAAACGTTCGTCAATCTGTGACAGTGATAACTCAAAAACGCTTTGAGCTGGACGGATGAAATTTGGTATACATCGTCAGATAAAATTTGTAGATTTCCGTTCAGAGGACATCTCTCTGTCTGGCTATCCGAATAAAGATTGACACATAGCTACAAAGCGAAGAGAGTTAGATAGATAAAGTTTCATACATAAAATTACGATCTATAGTGTAGACAAATATCAAATTTTGAGCCAAGACGAACAAGAAGTTGACCGTCTGTCAATCTTTACTTGTTAAACGCGATAACTCAAAAAGGTAATGACTGAAATATATGAAATTTGGTATGTGATTTTGAGTCTACAAGTATAGCTCTGTGTAAAATTTTTATTTCAATCGGTTGGGAAAAACGACTAGTTCGATTTTCGGATACTGTTAACCGCATGCCAGGGATTTATCGCCAGAAAACTCGCCAAGGATCATACGATAGATTAAGCAAAAATGCTACATTCACGCCAAAAGTTATCATTCTGTAACTGTTGTACGTCAATGCCATGTAAGTCGCTCTCTGAGACAATACCTTTATTAGAGAGCATGCGAGAAAGTTTTAGGGAGACTACACCAGTCGGTTTTAATTAAATATTACTTTACATATAATTCGTAAGAACGTAGAGAATGTAGTTTCTTGAACGATAATTTCATAGTCTTGCTTTTATATCTGTTGTGCAATCTACAGTTATTTATAAATAAATCTTTGAAGAATAATTCACAGGTTCCTTTCTTTAGGAAAGGAAACTGTATATTGAAACTGTTCTTTCGTATTGGTTGCCAGTTTCCTAGCATCCTTAGTAATCAAATAGTGCACTCGCTGGAGAATATAAACAAAAAATTTTCACTTCCGTATTTTGAATTGCATCACTACTGGCATCAATCACTTCACTTGAGAAACAGGCTTGTATCTGTTTACTAGGAAACGTAATTTTTGTATCTATCCGGTAACCGTAGATGTTGTGCAAATATGTTTGTTTTGCCAGATTTAAACCAGAGGGAGAGGTTTCCACAGAACATTTCCGCATATTCTGTAATAAATGTCCTTCCTAGCCCTCCCCCTTGCAGGAAATTGCCGGTATTGAGTAGAGCCGCGAATGTCTTGCGAAATATCGATCTTTGATGTGAATTTGGCATTTTTACTGAAGCTGTCGTCTGCCCCTTTGCATTTCAGCTGTTAATCGCTAGCGTTTGATAATACGTACTCGAAAGTCGAGTCGCATCAAGGAAAATCAATATGTTTTAGGTGCTTTGTTTCCAACCGACAGAAACCTAGATTTGCTATAGAACTAGAACTGTAGGCACAAAAGCACATTGCAGATTTCATATATTTAAGCCAATGCGTTTTTGTGTTATCTTTTTAATGCTTGTGGTAGAACAGACCAACAGGAAATCACCCCTTCAGGGATTTAATTCAAAATTTGATAGATATTGACCTTTAATATGCTAAATTTCTGGTCTATATTTTATTCGTCTGGCTTTCTTCATATTGTAGATAAAATGTATTACATTCAAAACTTGGTAGATTTCTACAAATTTGGTGTAAAACCATTATCAAAGTTCATCTGTCTAGCTCAAAACGTTTTTGAATTATCTTTGCCACAGGCAGACAAATACAATACCAAAAATTGTGTTTCTCGACTGTGTTTTTTTAGTACCAAAAGTATTTTTAGGGAGCTCGAAACGAGTTTGGTCAAAATCTCGAGTTTGAGTTTTTTGACAATTATAATACTTTCTCTTTATTTGACATATAAGGAAACAAAAACCGGTACCTGCGACATGCAAGTAAAATAGGCTTCGCTAATTTCAAGTCAAGTGTTGCAGAAATTTGACAATTATGCCTAAATCAAATCTAACTTTTACTAGACAATAACATCAAAATAAATAATCGCAGCAAATTCTGTTAAGATTACCAGTTGCAAGCTTGGTAAGGAATTAAGGTATCTGCCTACGTCTAAAAGGCCACTTTTGGTCAAAATTCACAATTTTTTTTTTATTTTTTTATTTTAAAGTGCATTTATTTAGCTTTCTAAATCTGTATTTATTTTTCTCCTACGATTGATAGAAATGGAGATATGAAGATTTATGTAATTCAAAAAAGTCGAAAACGAAACCGGAAGTGCTTACCGGAAGTTGAATGTTTTTCGTCGTTTCATCAAACATACGCTCCTAAAATCAGAAATTAATTATTTTTTTAAATTTATACAAAACTATATGCAAGCCACCTAAATTTGAATTAATTTTCAGCTCTTTATATACAGAAAAGATTGGCAACAGCTGCTTCTCTAACATTGTTTACGTTTGAAAACATCTGCTCGTCTCGTGTTATATGTTTATTTACTTTGCTTTTTCGAGTGAATACAGCTTAGTTTGATTTGAATATTTATTGCTTTTTGTTTAAAAAGTGTTTTAAATGGGTGGAAAAAGCATTAACAGAAGTAAGAAACGAAAGTTTCATGGAAATAGGCATTCTTCTTCCATGCAAGCTGCAGACTCTGTTGGTGTATTAGATTCAAAACAAAAGACTTGCAGCGAAAAGAAACTGCTGAATTCGCAGTTATGTGAAGATAATGTTCCTGATTTGAAAAAAAATAACCTTTCTGGATTTCGAATTATGGATATCGAGATATTAATAAGTGTTTTTACTCTTTTATGTTGTCCTTTATGCTTCAAAAGCAACTTGTATTTGATAGAGGATTCTACCTTTGGATTGTGTTCGAATTTCTGCCTCAAATGCAAGAATTGCTCCTTTTACAAAGGTTTTTCTTCATCTAAAAAGAAAAACACATCCAATGAAATAAACACTCGACGTGTGTGCACTTAGAATCATTGGAAAGGGTTATACGGCTGGAAAGAAATTTTTTGCTACCCTCAATTTTCCATCTTTTCTTTCCAAACAAGCATTCAGAATGCAGGAACTGAAGCTTCTTCGTGCTGCTCGTTCTGTTGCAGAAAATTCAATGAATATTGCTGCTACTGAGTTAAAAGACAATAAAAACCCTGCTGCTATTACTGAATGTGGTGTATCTGTTGATGGAACATGGCAACGGAGAGGGTTTTCATCACTGAATGGAGTAGTGAGTGCAATCTCTGTGACATGTGGTAAGGTGCTGGATATTGAAGTGATGTCTCAGTTTTGCCAATGGTGTCACACGAAAAAGCTGAATTTATCATGTGCATCAAAACATCAGTGTGCAAATCATAAGGGTTCATCTGGAAGTATGGAAGTGCTTGGTGCTTACAGAATATTTGAGCGTTCCAAGAGTTGTCGTAAACTCATTTATTCACAATACTATGGAGATGGTGACTCTAAGGGCTATGATACAGTTAAAGACATTTATGGGAAAGATTCCGTTTCAAAACTGGAATGCATTGGCCGTATTCAGAAGCGAGTAGGCACTCGTTTGAGAAAATTAAAGTCATCGAATAAATCTCTTGGTGGCAAAGGGAAATTAACAGACTCCTTCATAAATAAGTTGCAAAATTACTATGGGATAGCAATTAGAGCTAATGCAGGGAATTTATTGCAAATGCAGAGTGCAACCATTGCTGCATTTGCTCACACATGTTCTAATAATAAACATCCTATGCATGGACAGTGCCCAACAGGAACGGACAGTTGGTGTAAATATCAACGTGCAATTTCCTGTGGAAAAAAATTCAAAGAAACAAATGCAGGTCTTCCAAAGAACATTATTAAAATCATTAAGCCAACATATATGCAGCTATGCGATCAAAACTTATTGAAAAAATGCTTACACGGTAAGACTCAAAATGCCAATGAAAGCTTCAATAATCTTTTGTGGACAATAATTCCCAAAAACACATTTGTGGAGCTACAGACTTTACGTTTGGGAGCATCAATAACTGCAATAATTTTTAATGATAGATTTTATGGTCTCTTGGCAATTTTTTTTGAACTGGGAATAACTCCTGGGGATTATACCCTGAGACACTTCCTTTCTCTCGATAAAGAAAGAATCATCACGTCAAAAAGGCAGTCATTGGGTACAACAAAAGTTGCCAGGAAAAAATTAAGAGCTGTTAGAAAGAAGAAAACAGATAAAATTGTTAACAAAGAAGGTGTATCATATAAATGTGGTGAATATTAATAAAAATGAAGAGAGATATTTTTCATAAAACACAATTAAAAACTTTAAATGCATTTTTTGAGGAACTTTAATTTTGTAAAAATTTTGATACGCAAAACATGATATCTCAAAATATTATGAATATTTTTTAATGAAATTTTGTATGTATGTTATTTATACTATCCTAAAGGCAATGAACTAGGATTATAGTTTTGAGATGAATAGTTTTTTATTTAGAGCTCATTAATGTTGTTTATGCATAAGAATTTTGATAAATTTTCAGTTAGGAAATACTCGAACTGCTATAACTTTCTTATAAATGCAAATATTTCTTAGATCCTAGTTCATTGCCTTCACTAAAGCTCTAACTATATTTTGTAGAAAAAGAATTTAAAAATTTTGATTAGAATTCTTGTTAGGATGTTTTGCGTTTTACACCAATTTGCACAGTTTTTTACCCAAATTTCCCCATTTGACTGAGTTGCAAATTACATAAAACTTTTTAAATGGTATTATTCATTGTTTTGAATTACAATAACCTAAAAAATAAACTAAAAATGAAAATTAAACAGTTTTTTCAAAAATTTGTCTTCGCACGTAGACAGATACCTTAACTATGCTCTGGATGATTTTCTTTTTTTTTTTAAACATGTTATGATATATTATTATTTTGAATTTTTTGCATAAAATAAATTGAAAGAATGCCATAAAAAGCAAAATATATCCGTTAAAACCCAAAAGTGTTTGGAAAATTGAAACAATTTATTTTCCCTAAAAAGAAGTATAAAGCAAAAACCTTCTACTGTTCGTTTCAGTATTCTGAGCAGACCACTTTTCGGCGATTCTATCTCATTAAGGGGAGAGACGCGGAAGAATGAGCGCATTTCTGGAATTCTTCTTTATTCTTTGACCTTGATTTTCACCCTATTAGATACTTTTTTGTTCACTTTTTTTCCCCACGTGTATTTGAATATCGTATCGTTTCTGACCGTATTATTTTAATTCAGTCTGAGAGTAATCCGAGTTTATTTTATTGTTAAATGTAAACATACCTTTCATCTTTCCTTTCACTTCTATTTTGTGAAATTAAACCCATCCTAACGCATGCACAAAAGCGCTGAGGGTTTTACAATCTGTTGTCAAACAATAGTTCACAGCTTATCACTCAAAATATTTCAGATAACTAAAAAAAATATATCCCTAATTCTTGAATTCAGAAATAAATTTGTGGGAATAGCTGTATCACTACCCACTATGTAATATGGCCGGCAAGAATTTAATATTTCTTTCATTTCGAAAGAGCTACTTCTACTTTTTCTGTTAATCTTTTTTTTTTTTTTTTTTTTTTTTTTTTTGCTTTGTCCTTTTTTGTATAAAATAAATATATTCTTGTTCTTGTTAAAAATTCCGTAACGTTTTTCGAAGCTCTGAACATTTAAGTGGAGGAATCGTTCCATTCTTCCACAAATTATGGTTTCATCAATTTCTTAAATACCGGATTTGATTGATAAAAAAATAACATTTTAGATTTTCTTTTTCAGATGAAACGTTAAAATAATTGTAAAATCTTTTTAAGAGAACACATTCTGTGCTTCAGAAATTGCAACATATTGCGAAATTATTACATCAAACATGAATTTAAAAAATATTATGTCTTAGATTTTAATTTACAAAGATCTTTTTATAAAGATTGTACTAAATTTTAGATTTTGAAAAAAATAGCATAAATGTAAATATTATAAAACACTAACCATGTGAACATAAAAATTGAGGAAATTTTTCAAAGAATGAGTGTCGAAGAAGTAATTTATAAAATCCGAAGGATTTCATAAATCACTTCTCTCCACAATAATCTTGTTAATGTTGGGCGGATGATTAAACAAGCGTGTCGTCCTCATCGTCTGATCGAGTTTTATAATTAAAAGACTAGCCCAAAAATAGCCTAATATTCCATTTAAATAGGAAGATAATATAATTAATCGACACAAAAGATTGTATAAAGAAAATTGTTGAAAGGTTAAGAATACTGAATAAAAAATATTCAAGATTTTCACCAAAAATCGATTTTTCACGTAGTCTCAGAGCTTAATATTTTCGCTATGAATTATAAATATTTGCAAATCTATTGATATCTTGTTAATATCCGTGATATTTTAAATACTTATTTATCATTATGCCTATTGAAGCCATAATTTGCACGCAAGTATTTCTTCAATATTCTACTTGTCCTTTATCTTAACTAGACTAATAAAAAAATAACCATTTTTTTTCCCTTCAAAAACGCATGCTTTATTTAGTTATTCACATATTCGCAGTATGAAGCGAGATTAGTGCAGTTATATTACATCCTACTTCAAAACACTACAAAGGCTATTTTGAGAGATGGGCCTTTTACTTTTGAACAATGATCGGATGACGAGGACGATGCCTGAGCTGGCATCTCCTTCTCTGCGTCACACTAGTGGGAGAAATTTTGATCCACGATGTCTGTCACGGCAAGGACCAGATCAGCATTCAAGACAGATCTTTAGTGAAATCCGAGTTTCGAAACTGGATTCATCCGGCTCGAAGCCGAGGAATTCCTACTCGGCCTCAGTTCTAAGAAGCATTTTATAATATCAAATATACTTTTTTTTTAGGATTTGGAACTGATTTAAAAAAAGGCAAACAGATAAATTTTAAATAAACTTAAGTTTAAAATCTACGCAGTAGATTAAGTTTAAAATCTACGCAGAAATTTTTCATAAAAATTAATGTTAAGAAATATGAAATTTCTTAATCGAATTTTCCCTTACTTCCTCACATGATAGATGGCCATTAAACTGACAGATAATTATTGTTAAAATTATAAAGCATGAATTAAAACTTCTGAATAGCGCATGTTAAAGCAAGTTATTAAATAACAAAGCAAATATTTAACGGAAACACGCAGAAGAAATATATGTCACAAATAGAAAAATTACAGACACAGTACAAAATCCGTAAAAAACGTTTCTAAGTTGTTAAAAAAATATGATAAAACCAACTTTAAATTAAAATTTTGGATAAAAAAACCAATACCTCTATGTAAAAGGAATTAATTCAGGTAACATTTTTTACTCAATAATTCCTTCAAATCGAAAAGAGTTGTATTAAAAAGGTGCAAACAAAGGAATTAAATTTAGGGCATTTTCTTAAATCGTGATCAACTTTATCGAGCACTATGCAGAAAAAACATATAAGTGCTGTATTTCTAAATAGTAAATGTTCATGTGTATTGCGAATATAGCCGATTCTATGGCAAACTATCGTATCCATGCATTAAAGGATCGAAGTTTAATGCACTAGTGCATTCTCGCTGACAGTACTCGTACTTTTTCGTACTGTAGCTAACATTTACTAAATTAGATTTTGAATACGTCCCAGTGGCACCACCTGGTAGTAAATTTAAGAAACAATAGATCAAAATTAAATTGCAAAAAAAATTAATAATAAAGCTGGGTTTTGAAGCTTGTTTTAATTAAAACTTTCAATAATGTTATCATTGTAAATAGTTAAAATAGTTAATTCAAGTTAATATATATTAATAATTATATATTAAAGTATATGTTGATACATCAGAAAAGATCGTCAAATATGTCTTTTATCAAGATTTTTTCCTCTACAAAAGAAAAAAAAATTAAGTAAGGCGTACGGGAAAAAGAAAATGGGTATATCATTCTAGTAATGGCATCGATTCAAAACAGGATATATGTTTATACTATTATCAGAAAAGGAGCGTGTATTAAAATCAGGCGGGAGTTGAAATACGCATCACATTTTGCAGCGATTAAATTCTGAGTAGCTGAAGTATTTTTGAATTCATTCTGCATTGATTTAATCATTAATAAAAATTTTAGTAATTATATTTTTTATTTGATGTGAATAAGTTCGTAATAAGGTAATTTTAAATTTTAAAAATTCCATTTTTAAATACTTTTTAATAAACTTCTCTCGATTATATCAATAGCATTTCTTATTTTTATTTATGTAAATTTGTTAAATTGTGGCTAAACTAGAAATGTGAAATATTAAGAAAAATAAATATACATGTAAGGAAACTATTTTATATTTTATTTATAAAAAAATTTATAATGAAATATTTGTTAATTTTTTTATGCGTTGTTAACAATTTCTCATTTATTTATTCATTTTCAAATTTTAAACTGCGTTCTATTATGTTACAAGTATTATTTGACTTATGTAAATTTGTAAAATTATGGCCAGATTCTAAAAAAATGCGAAATATAAATATAAAATAAATAGACATAAAAAGAAACTGTTTTGCATTTTATTTGCAGAAAAACTTTTACAGTAATGCACTTTTAATTTTTTTTTATTCTTTGTTAATCATCGCTTATTGACTTATTTATTTTCAAAATTTAAACTGTTCTCTGTTATATTACTAGCATTTCTTATTTAGATATACTTAACTTTGTAAAATTGTGATCAAACTAAAAAAATGCAAAATATAAGGATAAAATAAATATACATGGCAAGAAACTGTTTGGTATTTTATTTCAAAGAAAAATTTTACAGTAAAGTTTTTTATTTTATTTTATTTATCTATTTTTTTACTCGTTCTTAACCATCTCTCATTTACTTATCAATTTAAAAATTTAAACTTCTCTACTTATTTTACATACTCAAATTGACATATTCAGTTGAAAGATATAAATTCTCACTAAAATTTGCATATTCGACATATGAATAAAATTTACTAACATACTTGAAATACCATTGAAAATTACGTACCTATTTAACATATAACCAAAATTTATATACTCAAAACACTTGATATGCTACAAAAATTGATTCAAATATACAATTTTGGTCGCATCAAATTTCATTTATTTGAGTAGTTTCATTTTCAACTTATCGTAATCGCACATATGTTGTTACATAAATGGATAGAAGTCAAGCTCCTAATAGAATTTGGTTCAAAATTTGTGAATACCTACAATTTAATTTTTAAATATATAAGCCAAATTTCACTTTTTAGAGAGAATGATTAATACTTTCTTATAGAAATATTCTTAGTTAACAAAATAAGTAAAAATGAATGAATAATTAATATATTTGAATTAAATGTGTATCATTTGTTGATAAATATCTGAGACAGAGAAAATAATTGTGTTGTCGAATCATAATACTTTTAAAAATAAGAATGTCTCTTTCAAATTGAGAGATTTTAATATACAGCTATTTAGTTATTTTCATGCATTTTCATAAATCATTCTAAATGTCTATATTTAACTAAGTAATTCTATATAGTACTTATGGTCTAATTTCTTGTTTATTTAAGTAACAAAACTATTAAATAAAAATTTATGTTACTGAATTAATACTTTTTAGAAGTCGAAATCAAATTAAATGCTTAGGCGATTAGACGATTTTGGAATTCAGATAGCATGAATGATCAAAAATATAAATATTCCAACTCCATATTATATTTCAAAATAATACGAAATAATATCATATTTCGTAATAATCATTTCCTCCCCCC
This sequence comes from Argiope bruennichi, assembly GCF_947563725.1. NCBI lineage: Eukaryota > Metazoa > Arthropoda > Arachnida > Araneae > Araneidae > Argiope > Argiope bruennichi. The sequence goes on from NC_079157.1 coordinate 36,802,430, forward strand.
TTCTTATTTGTAATCTTTTTTAATATATACTGTAATTAAGATTTTCCTTGGTTTAATTATGTATTTTTCATAAGAGATTTCTTTTTATAATTAGTAAAATAAGATTTTGTTTCAATTTTATATTAATTTTTTATTCGTGTTAGGTTTTTCGATGAAAATAAGAACACAGCATTTTTACTCTGTTTTTATAAACTGATCTCGCTTATTTCTGATAGTAATTCATAGCAGATTTTGAAGAATTCGAATGATTGTTCTTTTATATAAAACTTTTCAAAATATATGTGACATTAAATAAATAAATAACAAAAAAATGCTTTTTAAATTATGTATAATATTTTTAAAAATATGCATATATAGTCGTTTAAAATAATATAAAATGTATTCTTAATATTTTATACAAAAAAGTTGTTCATTCAAAATAATCGTCTGCAACTTTATTTCCAATTAAAATGAAAAGAATATTTGAGCTAAAAAATGTTTTAATCTCATAAGTTTTAGAGACCAAACAATTTTTAAAAGCTTCCAAAAGCATTTTTTTTTTTTTTTTTTTTTAGCAGAGTTTGAATAATTTTTAATGAATGGCAAAGGCGTAAAAATTATGGCGCTAGAACAATTTTTAGCCATGCTACGCAAACATATAATTGGGACGAAGCTTTTAATTAATAAAAAAATTAATCATTTAATTATTGCAAAACTTCTATATGCTTTATAATAGAAAAATTGCAAGTAAAATTTGAAGTCAATCTACTCAGTAATTTGGATTTCTATAACTTAAAAGTCTATTTTTGGATTTTTATTTTCATAAATATTAAAAGAAAAAAAACTATTTGTTCTTGAAACTAATCAAGTTCCTGTTATTCAATGTTTTCCAAATTTCCCCCGTCATAAATTTAAAGGAAATGATTGCATGTTTTCTAACAATAATATTTAATGCCGGAAATTGCTTCAATAGTTAAATTTATCCTTACCACCTGATAATCATATCCAAACAGTCTGTTTAAAACTTCGAAATTCCTTTTCCGGAAGTTTATATTCCCTACTTTGGAACGGAATTATCAGCAATTACGAGTTGAATAACACTGGCGAATCGCTTACCGAATCTTATCTCGGCAAGCAAGCACGTGACTTCTCGTCTATTTTATTTTTAAACGGAGACACCTAGAAAGCGCGGGACAACGCAAAAAAACTGCAGCCATGAGTGTAACAGCCGTTTCGCAGAGATTGAGTGATTTGGGTGAGGGACCCCACTGGGATGTCAGCACTCAAAAGCTGTACTATGTTGATGCTTTTGTAGGCGATGTATGCAGATTAGATCCTGCAACAGGTGTCAGTGAAGTGGTCCATTTAGGTATGGTTTTTTATGCATAAGTTCTGTTTATATATCTTCTTTTAGTGTTGCCGATATTTCGTTCTGTAATTAATTTACAAAGTTTGATCTAAAAAAATATTCCATTATAAATGAAATTCGAGGCAAGGTCTTTGACTCCTGTATTGACCTTGACTAACATTTGAAGCCGGTTCGTTCCATTTTCTCTTTGAGGAGGTTTGATTGCTTCGTTTCGTATAAACGTTTTTTGCGTGATTATATGAATTGTGATATGATTGCAATGCTTTTATTTTAAAAATTAAATAAAAGCATTACAATATAATAATTAAATTTATATAAATAACTATATTTTTAGTTATACATATAATAATTAAAAATTCATGAGACATATTAAACCTTATCAGATCGTTATAAAGCATTCCAAACAACTTTTATTTTCTCAGCTACAAAAACAAAACTCAATAAAGTACCTTTTATACGACTTTCAAAGGACTGTCGTAAATCAGCGTACAAATGAAAAAACGTAAAATCGAAATTTTAATATATATTTGGTTAATACAGATTTGATGATACCATTGCAATTTTTTAAGTAATTGTTTTAAAGTATTTTAAGATAATACTAGTATAATGGTAAATAGTATGGAAAACAATAATTAAAATATAGAATTAAAAATTTATCATAAAAATGAGAAAAATCATATTATGCAAATCTTGGGTAAAAAAATGTAAATTTTTGTTATATATTATTGATATATAGGCAGGCTGGGATTTAATTTAAAAAAAATGTTTAATCGTTATTTGAAGAGCTGATTGCTTAGAATATTGAATATAACACTATTTATCGAATTAAGATTATTGAATGATTTTTTCATTACTGGTTTGGCAAACAAAAAGAGTTCGAAGTTTTTCATTTCATCTTTAAAGAAAGAATAATGATTTCTTCATAATTACTAAAATTATCACCAAATAATTTGTATGATTTGATGCATTTCTTTTATTTGATAATTCATTTGTTCATCATTCCAAAAGCATGATATTGATATAAAGATTCACGTACTGTTCAAAAGCGATCTCTGCTATCGGATAACAGAGAAAACGACGTATAATCGAAATTTTATGTCCGTATAATCGAAGAATTTTGTCTGTGTAATAAATACGAAAGAATCTAGACTATGATAAAAGAACATATAAACAAGAAATGCGTAACATCCGGATTTGCTACATTTTAACCGTCAAACTATTCAATTAAAATATTTAAATTAAACGCCATCATTTTTTTCAATTTATTTTTAATGCTAGAGGAAGAAAGAAAATTTTATTAATTAAAAAAAAAACCAAAATATCAATTTAAGACCTTTGCTTGCTGAAATAAAATAGAAATATCTGTAAAATCAGCAAATAAAACAGTGATGCATTAATTAAAGTCTGGTTGTTCATCTGATAATAATAAATAATAATAATCAGAAAATCATCCCCAAATGATTTTCAGTCTATCACATATCTAGATTATCTTTCGTTCGAATAAAGGTCAGATAAGCTGCATTATCAATGTAGGGAAATTTATCTACATCATATCAAGTCAATTTTCTAAAAATATGGATGAATTTATGCATCTTTAATGACTGTGATATGAAACGTTAAATGTTTTTTTATGTGCTCTAAAAATTAATTCTAAAATGTATGCAAATTTTGGATTATATTTAATAATTTCAGATTAATCTTAGACCATTTATGCTATTTAAAATAATATTTACATTAAGTTTCGAAATACAAAATGATGACACTTTAATCTTCCAATATAAACCGAACAGGTGAATAATATTTCTTAAAATAAAATGTTTTTGCCCGTTGCCATTCCAGAAACTTTTACATCAGAAATTTAAATTCAGAATACAATCATCGATATGACGTCATTTTTTCTTGGTTCGTCAGGTTATTTCCCAGTGACGTTTTATTTTATAGATTGTTCTTTAAAAATGTTCAATTTTTTTTAGATAGTCTGACAATTTTCTCAAAATGTGTCCGTGTTAAAGGGTAATGCCAGTTCAAGGCATGTAAAACGACAAAGTTTTAGCTACTAAATTTTACTTAGTAAAGTAACTTAATCAATCAGAAATGAGTTATTGATGCTTTAAATCGGAATTTTATGGGTTGCAGAATATTCTTTAACTGATTCGTTAGATTATTTTATAATAGAATTTATAAAGCAAATATACATCCATGTACTATTTAAATAAATAAAAAGAAGAGATTTTAAAACACTTTTTTCACATAATTCAGAGTTATTAAGTTTTCAAAGTGAATTGCATAAAATTTTTTAAAACTATTTCAACATTTACCAGTACAAAATATTTGTACTTCTAATATTTTAAAAATACTAAAGAAGATTAGAAATTTTTCTCTGAATACATGCAGTCAGTCGTCTGACGATTTTAGCTTAATACATCCATTGCGAAGTGAAGAGTATATCAATTCTTTTTTCAATGATTTAAACGATTTTTCATCAATAAAAGATTTTGTTATAAAATAACAATGTAACTACAATTGTGTCTAAAATAACTATGTATAAATGTATGTATAGCTAGTAATAAATTCACTACTACTATTTTCATTAAATTAAATATTTTAAATCTTCTCCTTCTTTCTTTGAATTAACCCTGAATATTTTTTGTTTAAATATTATATAAATTAATTAAATATTACATAAAATATTTACAAACTAATATTAATATTATTGTATATTATATTTTATATAAATATTATATAAAATAATTTTATTTTAATGCATTTTTTAAAAATTTTAATTAAATTAGTGGAAGATTCTATGAATAAATAATTGTATATTGTTTTAACTCAGTCGACAAAATTATTGTTTGTAAAATAAGTTGTACACATATAAAAATGAATAGAATTTTCAGATTGAAAGCGATTTGAGAAATGAGCTTTTAAATGTGTTTTGTAATATATTTGTAAAATTTAATGTACTTGCAAAATGCGCGTGTGTGTAATATTTTAAAATCAAATATTATAATGATCAAATATAATATAAATCAAATAAATAATATAATTTTAAAATCTAATTTAAATCCTAATCAATTTCCTTTTTGATTTAATTTAGCCCATATTAACTTCATTCTAAAATATTTCTTGATCCAATTCCAACTTTTTTTATTTAATTACTTTTAATACACGCTCTATCAAACTCCTCATTTCAGTAGGTTCTCACGCTCTGGGCGAAGGGATAAAAGTCTTTAATGTTTACCACATTCTTTTAAAGATGCCTGAATTTCCCTCTCCTACACGTATCAAAGAAATCCCTATCAAAATCGTATTATAAAACTGCCGGAGGGAAAAAATTTTTTGGTTTCTTTCTCTTGTATCACGATGTCGACTGACGTCAGTTTTATCACTGCTTCTTGTACGTAAATAATGCCTCCCGTGGTAAAATAAATCTGAATTTTTTCATTTTCAAAAGTTTCTTCTTCTTTGCTCGAATATATATCGATTATCAGTACAAATTTATACCTAATACAGCAACAAAACCGGGTATTAATCCAATTTTAAATTATAGTTTTCTTTTAAATTTTTCATTGTCTATTCAGGCCACAATAAATTAGTGATAAAGTCTCAATTCGAGGCCGGAAAGGTCCGCTTTCGAAACCAACTTCCACTGAAGATTCACTGCACATATGGCCTGATGAACATTAAATATGCCATCATGGGTCCCATGTCTCCCCATTGGTGTGGTGTAAAAGTTTGGAGACGTGGTCTCTCAGAACTGATCGAAATTCATTACAGGATCCCAAAATAGCCCTAGTATTGCTTCCAAACAGGTGTTATATAACTAACTGGACATCTCTTCAAAATATATAATATATAAGAGTAATTTCTCATCTAATTTTCAGATGGAATCACCACTTTTGTGATCCCTTACCGATCGGATCCATCAAAATTACTTATTACCCTGACTCGTCAGATTCGCAAGCTAGACTTCGCGACTGGAGAATCGCAGGTTCTCTCCGAATTACCTGCGGAACCGAGTGAAGCTCGTTTCAACGATGGAAAATGTGATGCAAATGGACGAGCATGGACTGGTAGGTGGACCAGCTGTTTTACAGATTTTTGCACTCTTTTATTTAACTTGATTTGTTTCATGCTTGTGAAGACGGAAATTTGTTAGTATTTATGTGTATGCAATGCTTTTTTTATAAGAACAGATACCCAACATTAGTGGAGATGTAACTATTACATGCTTTAAATATATAATAAGAAATACTTCAAAAAATAATTTTAAAAAAATTTATCAAATTTCAGAAAAATTGAGACTGTTGCACAAACGAAACGTACTTAGAGATGACGAAGCGGTTTCAGAGCGGTTATTACGTAACCAATATCAAAAAGTCACAAATACAAGTGATCAATACTTTTCAAAGAGGGATGTGATTCAAATCCTTGACGCGATCTTACTGATGATATTTCGATTACAGGTTTTGGATCACGATAGAAAGTAACAATCGATACGATATCACTGAAATTTGCCGGAGCGGTGATTTCACTGGAAAGTAGCAATCGATACGATCTGTCCAATGGAAGCTCTCGAAAGAAATCTGTGATTGGATTGAAAAGTGAACGAACCGGTTATTGTAATTATCGTATCGTATCATTGAATTGCATATCACTGAAATTTATCGGAGCGGTGATTTCACTGGAAAGTGCGAAGTCACCGCTCCACTTTACGGGAGTGGCCGATATTCGTATTTGATGATGCACTATTCCATACAGATCATTTTTAATTGCTCGTGACATGATTGACTTTGATTACATGTACTCTGTTTACTGCTGGCGCCATCTATTGATAGAATATAGGACTAAAGTAAACATTTTAAAGAAATGACATATGTTTTTAACTCATCTTTTCCAGAAAATGGTTCACTCTAATAAATAAATTAAATAAATAGTTTTGAGAAAAAAATAAAATTTAAGAAGTAAGCTGAAACAGATAAATTAATTCAATCACACGTTAATTAAATTAGTAAATTAAGTATTAATTACAATTAATAAATTTTATATTTAATATTAAGTAATAATTTTTAATTAATAATATGACTGAAATAACAGATATTTGAAACGCATATTTAAAAATAACAATAGCAATATTATTTGTTATTCGAAAAATCGTGGATAATGCATCTCTAAACGTACTGTGAAAGAGCTCTGGTACGACTGAAACCGGTGGCATAGACGATTAATAGATAAACCTGCATGTTTGCACAATCAGAGGCGGATTAGACAATATGAGAAAAACTTTTGGGACACCCTATTATATATATAAAAAAATAACTAGATAGAATCGTTCGGATTTGTAATTTATTCTGTAATCATTTTCATTTCCTTTATTACTTTAATTGATGCATTTACGTAGTTAGATTTGGCGCATTTTAATGTGATTAAATAAGATCTGTTTGATATGTATGTATAATTGCATTTACTTTCCACTCTGTTATCTCTTTGTAAATAATAGTTCATTTTTTTCTTTCTTCCGATCAGCAACTGTACACGAACTATTTCAAAAAGAATAAAGTAATTGGTTTGGGATCAATTAAAGCAGGAAATCTAATTACATAAATCAAAACAAGAAGAAAACGCGCTTTACAACTTGTCCCAAGATTTCGCTACAACCTGCCACATCGTACGGTTTAGGACATTTATGCTGATTTATAAATTAATATTTCACTTACTAAAAAAAATTTATAACTGTATTTTATAACCTGATGCATAAACAAAATAGATAATTAAAAACTGTTTTACAATATCAATTAATTTACCTCCAATCAAAATTTATGAAATATTTTTTTTCCCATTATTTGGATTACGCTCACACAATTTCTCACAGCTCGTTTAGGTAGGGTACTAATTATGCTGTTTAATAGTTCAATCATAAAACTTATTCTTAATAAAATTTCTAATCAAAAATTTTGAAAATTCTCTGCGTAAAATGCATGTTACAACTATCTCCTAGCTGCCTTACATATTTCATTCTTAAAAACTAATATTTTTAAATGTTAACATTCAAATTATTAAAAAACTGAAAATTAGATCGTTTCTCTAATTTCCCCTTTAAAAAAACCTTTACATGGAAATTTTTTTAAAAAAATTATTCAACTGAAGGATTTTGAGCTCATATTATGATTACGGAACGGTCTTAAATGTTGTTGTTGTTTCTTATGACACCTGTCATAGACAAACCCGCTGACAAAGTCTGCGATTTTAAGCTGATATTTTTTGCGGCTCTTATTTCAGTAGCGCTATCTAGGACCAAGAGTACATCTTAGCTACTGATGTGTCACAACCCTTTTTATGGAGCGGACTTCATTCATACATTTTATTCATTCATCCACAGATCGTAATTTAGACCTGAGTCAGAGAACATCTCTGAACCAGTACCCCCAGTGGTATTGTCTCAACTTGGAGGACTTTGTGACCACGACAGATTTATACGTGCACCAGTCACCTTATACACGGAGAGTCTTCGGATGACGGGGTTCGAATTCACTATCCAAGAGATGCGAGTCCAATACTCTACCAATTATACTATCCCGGCCTTAACATTAAAAATATATTTATTTGCAAAATTTTCTTAGTTTACATCCAACGCTTTTTTCTCTGAAAAAGTGTAATGTATTTTTCTTTCATAGGAACCTTAGTTCCAGGGCAAGATGAAAAAGGTCACTTATATAGAATCGACCCAGAATATGCATTGACACGAGTTTCTGACAAAATTACTCTTTCTAATGGGTTGGCTTGGTCGCTGGACAACAGAACGCTATACTTCATTGATTCCGAAGCAAGAAAAATATATTATTTTGATTATAATTTACAGGATGGAACGGCAAGTATGTGTCTTTACTTATTTATTTGAAGACTGCCTGTTGTCTGTTAAGGCGGGTTTACACTTGTCCAGTTATTAGACGGCCAGCAGGCAGCGCATGCGCAGAAAGGGATTTATATTTGCCATTATTTCATAAGATAGATTCAGGCATTCCATGCTTGGCTATAAATTGCCATTTCGGAGTCCCTGGATTTTTCTTTTTCATTGCATAAAGTATATAGTATTAAATGATTGTTTGGTTTAGTTATATTAACGTCCCGTTTGAAGCAACGCTAGGGCTATTTTGGGACGGACCTCGTAATTTTGAACCGCGGTCAGATGACGAGGGCGACACCTGAGCTGGCACCCCCCTCTTCACACCAGCGGGAGGACGTTTGGTCATGACGGATTTAACGTGCAACAGACGACGGTTCTTTGGTGGAATCGGGTCACGAACCTGAAACCCTCCGGTTCCGAAGCCGAGATCTTACCACCAGGCCACCGCGGCCCTATTAAAATTATGGATTTTTGCACAAGGAAACATGGTAAAATAAAAAAAAAATGGTCAACATATCTAGGTTTAGAAAATTATTTTTAAAAAACTCCGTATCTGAAAGAACAAAGGGTAAAAAATGTCAGAATTAATCTACAATAAGTAATCAGTTTTTTTATGCCAAAAAAAAAAAAAGTGCCAAATTCTATAAACTGACAAGTACTTGCCTTGGTCCGAACAACATTTTTCAGTCTTTCTACGCATGCGCTGCCTATTGGCCGAGTTAAATCCACCTTTACTAAAACTAAATACACTGCTATTTTTCAATTGAATAAATTCTTTTTAGCTAACAAACGAATTCTGATTAATTACAACGAAAGGAAGGAGTTTGATAACCTTGGAGTGCCAGATGGAATGACGATAGATATAGAAGGAAAACTGTGGGTAGCTCACTTTGGTGGCGCTTGTGTGCTTCGTATTGATCCAGAAACAAGTATGTATGAATGCTCATATTCTCAGCAGCACCTCGCGTTTTAATGACTTTTTTTTGGATCTCTATATTTTTAAAATATTTTCTACATTTTAGTATTCTTATAAAAGTGTGTTTTTGATTTTTTTTTTATTTATAATATAAAGCAGAAAGTACATATGTTTGTCTGTGTATCTGTCTGTTACATTAAATATTCCTAAACAGTTAAAAATAACGCCAGTAATTATTTGATTAAATAAAGAGAAATAATCCAGAGCATTTGCTTAGGGTTTTTTTTTTTTTTTTGTCAACTTTTAAAATAGATATTTGCTTAAAAATGATTCATATACCATCTTCAAGAGTAAACAGTTATCTTTTCCATAAGCTTAGATTCAATTATTATGAAATTCTGCATTTAATTTCATTTCAAACATTTTGAAGCGATCTTAATCATGTAATATGTAAGTTCATTTAAGGTTACATTTTTCCAAAGAATCTTTTTTCTCTTTGGACAAAAAACTTATAAAGAAAAATCAGAAATATTTTTTTTTTCATTCTTCCTACGGTTTTCCACAGTAATACCAAAAAGAAGAGAGAGGTATTTTGGATTATGATTTTAAACACAATGATATGAGAGAGCTTTTGATGTCACACTAAAGATGGTGGGCTTTGGTAAATTGGATCTTAAAAGCTATTAAGTTCGTGGTAGATGATACACCAAAAAGAAGAGAGAGGTATTTTGTATTATGATTTTAAAAACCATGATATGAGAGAGCTTCTGATATCACCCTAAAGATGGTAGGCTTTGGTAAATTGGATCCTAAAAGCTATTAAGTTCGTGGTAAATGATTCAAAATATGGAAATAAAAGAGAGGAATTTAACTATTGGATGAAGGGTCGGTCCACACAGCAGAAGGCGACTGAAAATCAGTGAAAGATGCAATAGAGAAAAGCTGTTTTGTTTAGCAATTATACATGAAAATATTTTTTGATAAACAACGTCAATTTTATTAGCTAATTATTTATACATTCTAGAAAGATATTTTTTTAAATTCTTTTTGTCAATAAAAATATTAATTTCTTTTTTTTATTTTTTATTTATAGCAAGTATTCTAAGAAAAATCGACATCCCAGCCACAAATGTTACGTCCTGCTGCTTTGGTGGGCCTCATTTCGACATTCTGTACGTGACTACGGCACAGAAAGCTGGCGTGACTGATCAACCTCAAGCGGGTGCAGTTTTTGCCGTGACTGGTCTCGGAACCAGGGGAAATCCACCCAATAATTTTGCGGAATGAAAAGGGAATTTCGTATCAGATTAAAATTTTGTCCACTTAATTCAATCGTTGAGAAAATAATATTGAACGAGAAATAAGGAAATTGTAAAAATAACTGCCAATAAAAATAATTTATTTCTACGGAATAGTGTATCTTGCTTACATTTTTTGTTCAATAAATAAATATAGTTTTTCTTCTACAAATAATTGAGTAAAAAGTGAAATGAAGAAATGTACAGGGTGATTATAATTAAACTTTCACTATAAACAGCATTCTACAACCCAAACGGGTGAAAGGATTGCAACGTAATTTGTTATACGGACTATACACAAAATGCGCTCACAGAAATTTAGCGCGAAAAAATTTAGTTCCAAAATGTCCACTAGAGAGCGCCTTTTCCGGAAAAACATTCAATTTAGCACAATAAACGACCAAAACAGAATACAGAAACAATTTTAACACTTATTGATTAGTTTCTTATCATCGAACCACATTAAGTAAAGGTAAGGAAAAAATTACAATACGCTGTTTGAGAGAAAAAAAATCTGTTCAGTTTGCAGAAACAAGAACAGGTTAGGACGAAATTGCACAAGAGGAGCAGTTGTTAATCATGTCCAGGACGATGTAGGAAAAGGTGCTCCATGTGACCACCCTCATTCACCTGCAAAATTTCAAGTCGATGGACAATGTATTCAACAGCAGATCGCAACTGATGATTTGTAATGGTTTGCACATGAAGCGGTATGGAGTTTCCAGCTTTTCCCGGTTTTTCATTTTATTACTCACAATTCTTGTTCTGGTTTGTTAATATTGTTTCTGTATTCCGTTTTGGTCGTTTATTGTGTTAAATGTAATGTTTCTTCGGAAAAAGCACCCTCTGGTGGACATTCTGGAACTTTTTTTTTCGAAATTTTGTGAGCGCATCTCGTGTATAGACTATATACTAAATTTCGTTGCAGTCCGTTCACCCGTTTGCGTTGTATAATCCTGTTTAAAGGGGAAGTTTAATTATAACTATCCTGTATATGTTTATTAATTAATTGGTAAATTTAAAAAGGTATCTTGTATCGTTTTTTTTTTTTTTTTTTTTTTTTTTTTTTTTTTTTTTTGCGTTTATATATTTCAATAGATTTCTGTAACAGGAGAACAAACCATGAATTTCAGAAACTACTAGGGGATTGGTTGATTATTTGAAGATAAAATGGCGCAAGAGCTAAATATGACTATGTTGCACCAAACAGATTAAATATGACTATGTTGCTCCAAATAGATGGTACTAATAAAAATACGTCAAATACAATTTAAAAAAATTCTTTAAAAAATTTAAATTACATCCAAGAAAGGAAATGTTTCCAAAAAAATTTTAAAGATTAAAATATCAATGAATTTTAAAAGGCAAAAAACATAAAACCAGATTTCAAAACCAAGTAAAAAGAAAAAGAAGATCATTGTAACTTTTTAATATTATTTTTTTTTTCAAATATGTTTTATGAATAGTGGTGTTTAAAGGTTCATTGTAAACTTCTTTAAGGTCAATCCATTGAATTGGACATTTTTGGAGCCTTTGCTTAGCTTTGTCAACCGAGGTGGAATTGGTAAAATGTTCCAGAACAAGTGGTGCTTTGTCAGTTGTTTCATGGGGGTTGTATTCAATTGCATTATCTTATTCTATTTCGTTGTCAATGTTTTGATTGGGCTTATAATTTATGGTCACGGTTCAAATTGGCTTCATTCATTTTAACAGTTGATTTAGGAGAATTAAAGATCTGTGTAGTGGTAAAATTAGAGACTGGAATAGAATGGGAGACTTCTTGAGGTGAAATCTTCCAGAATTTAGAATTCAATATTTCTTCAAAATGTTTCTTGTGATCTTTTTTTTTTTTTTAAATATTTTTTTTCTTATAAGTAACATTTTTTAAATTCATGTAAGTCCTATAGTATTTCATTAGGTTCATATGTTTCATATCCATGATCCAATGACGGATTAATGGTTTTAGCAGGGACAGAAGATTCTGACTGATGGAAAAAATTTCTTGTTTCCATCAGTCCACTATAAGGGAAAGGGTGCAAGTATATCGATTTAAAAAGTGTTTTTACATCGGTAAATAAGTGAATTTATAAAAAATAAATATACAAATATAATTGAATATTAAATGTTATGATAATAACCCTTTGTATTCGGCACTATTCAAGATGGTGCATCATTTAGGTGTTTTTTTTCTTTTTTTTCTTTCTTTCTTTTTATTGTTAAAAATACGTACAGAATGGTAAGAAGAGGTAGATTAATTTTTCTGAGAAATTCGAATTAAAACAATTATAAATACATTTATTTTTCGGAGCAGCAAACAAGTCCTTGTATTAGGTAAAACCCGCGCGATACCCCGACCTAACCAGAGGCCGTGCGGGACCAAACACGCCGAAGACCAAACCCACCTAACACGAAGGGACAAACGACACTTCGTGACACTGAACCCTTTCGAATAATAAAGAACCCTCTAGAGAAACCACATATTGGAATAGAAAAAAAAAATACATTTTACATTACATATTAGGTTGTGAAACATTAAAAATGCATAAAATACATGAAATGAGCGTTAACTTTTGACATTAGGAAAGAACTAAAGTCAAGAGCTTTGATAAAATGCCCTTTATAGATGATTTAATGGCTGGAATTTTTATGACTTCTTCGACTTCAAGAGACATCCAATTTCTTGGTCATCTGAGTCTCTGTTCTTACCATAGTGCACAGACATTGTGAGAGCATCGACTTACAATAGTTAAGAAATATTAACTTTTGGTGTGAATTGATCATTTTTTTACTAAATCTCTTGTGTAATACTTGACGAGTTTTTCGGCAATTCATCTCTGGTAAACAGTTAATAATTTCTGAAAAGCGAATTTGTGCTTTAGGCACGTTTTTCTCAACAGACTGAAACAAAGAGTTGACACGAAACTGCACTTGTAGTCACAAAATTATGATTTAATTTACTACGTTTTTGAATTATCGCGTTTGCATGTTTCTAAAAGTGCAGACCGACAGACAATCAACCCGTAGTTGGATTTCGCCCAAAATTTGATAGGTGCTTACGTCGTAGATGTTAAATCTCTGCACCAAATCTTATCTATCTAGCTGTCTTCGTTTTGTAATCATTGTGTTTGCTTATATTTGAATAGCCGAACAGGTGAGCTTCCTCTGAACAGATTTTACTCAAAATTTGATAGAAATCTGCAAATTTGGTGTAAAGACCGTATGCCAAATTTCAATTGTCTAGCTTAAAGTGGTTTCAAGATATCTTTGTCACAGATAGATGGATATTTCCCAAAAATGTGTATTTCGAACTCAGGGAAGTCTAAACCTAGAAATTCACCAAAATATCGAATTCCTTTTTTTTTTTTTTTTTTTGACGATTACGATATTTTCTCTATACTTCGTACACGAGAAAGTAAAAATCCGAGTATCTTTATTATAAATGAGTTTACATCGAAATAATGTAAAAGCGAAATTACAACCAAATAACAGCGAATGAAAAAAAGAGAAGAAGAAAGAAGAGGCAAATACGAGCATTGAATGAGAAGGAAAATAAAAAAAGAGCTATATGCAGTTGGCAATGTGCCAAACTGTGTCTGAGATCAAAACAGCTCGGCCAGTGCGTATCTCAATGGTAAGAATCTTCGATCTTTGCTTCCCATATAACATAATGAGCGAATTTTAATGTTTTTAGGGGGGGGGAGTTCTAAGTTACTACAATCTCTCTATCGAGGTTCAAAACGTGGAGATTAGTCAAAATCTGGAGTTTTAATTTTTGACATTTACCATACTTTGTCTATTCTACATATAAGAGAAAATTAAAAAGAATTTTTTATTTACAATTAGAATCTATAGACAACTATGACTTAATAAACAGCAGAATTTTTCATTTAAAAATTTGTTAATTTACTGCTCTGCAAAAAAAAAAAAAAAAAAAAAAAAAAAAAAATTGAGATGCATGAAATTTTTTTATGAGTTTTGGATTAGTAAACGAATATTATCTGCCTGTGAATAATCAATAGTATAAAGCACCTCCCCCCCCTTCTCATCTAAAAATGTGATGCTTGCTGAATTATGTCGATAAATTATATCCCCCAATATATGTCGATAAATTATATTTTAACAAATAGCGGGAGAGCGATTATCCGCACAAGAAATCAAGATGAGCAAAAAATGTTTATTACAATGAGAAATATATATCAAGTTTGAAATAAGGCGTTCTCTCCATCTAAAATACGAGTTTAAAAAGTAAGAGGTAAAATTGCATGAGATGTTTACCCTTAAACGTATGAATTTTTATTTTTAGTAAATAAAATTTGAAATCAACCGGTAGATGGCTGTAATTAATAGAAAAAATACCAAAAAAAACACAGATTTTTTTAAATTTTTAAAAAACATATTGATGTATTTGTACATCATCACGCCCAATCACTCTTTGAGTTCTACAAATCTATATCGTTTAATAATTCAATATTTCACACATAACTGATATCTCTCATTACATTACAAAACTTGAAAATTCAAGAAAAATTACTTTTTGCATTTAAACAAAAAAAAATTGCTTTTTCTATATGACCTTTGTGTTGTACCCTTACATAGTGGAATTTTATACTTCACTCTGTTTTAAAATATAGTCCAGTGTACCTATATTCAGTTCATTATACCTCTAGGTATAATGAACTTATGTAAGTCAACCATCTAACTCTCCAGCCCGCCACGAAGGCACACGGATTTAAACCATAAAAACCGAATGACCGGACCGCCGCAACAGCAACATTGGCGGGAACTGTGGTTGAGTCCTAAGGGCCGTCACCGGCCAAGGTACAACCCTCCCCGAAGGAAGTACGTCCCGCCATCGATGATAGTAGCCAGATCCCCCACCTATTAGTGTACCCTCCAGGGTGGCGAGATCCAACCACCATGCCGGAAGCATCTCATCCTCATTTCGAGGTGCCCCCGGGGAGGGAATGAACTTATGTAAAACCGATTTCGCATATTCATATATTTTTTCATCACAAAAAAAAGCCACATTTTTCTTGCATAAATTTATTAGTATATGCAAAAATACAAATATCATTCGTTACTCCTACCTCGTTTCTATCCTAAAATAATTTTTCTTGTCTGTTTTGATTACTTTTTCATATAAAGAATCGCAATTCGTAACACCTACTGAAATGAAATTGTATTCAGATAGCTGGACAACACTAATAATTGTCACAGATAAAAAAAAATGTAAAAGATTCTAGTTGTGTTCGGAAAATATAAAATAGCACTGGTAAAATTAAAATTTAGCAAAAGTTGCCACATAAATAGATATGAAGTTTTACATATACAATGCAGGTCTAAATCGCTATGCATTTAAGTGTTTACCCGAAAGAGATACTTTTAACACTACTGTTATCAGTAAAGAATATTCGAAATATATAATTCAGAAAATTCTATTACGAGATTATTCTGCGGTATATTTAATTCCTCCACCTCGCCTTCTTTTTTTTCTTTCACACTTGCGGAAGCGAAGGTTATTCGTGCACGAAATCGTTAGAACAAATGACAAGATATCGGGCTGCCATCTATCGTCAAAGCTACATATTAAAAAATGTATTCTATCAAAAAAAATCATTCTACGGCCACCATTTCTTTAAACAAAAAGTTCCTTAAATTTCGAATTTTCAGTCTCCAACAATAAAATATGATAATGTTTTGAACTTGCTTCGTCTAGTCAGTCTTCGCCTAGTTTTATTGTCTCACCATCTATTGCATTTAATGATTCTTATTTCATAAAACAAGTTAAAGTCTTAAAATATCATATTAATCGAAGCAAAACAACAACAGTTTGCTTTGAAATTTACGTCCAAAGAAAGCAATTTTTTTATCGTTGTATTAAATTGACAAATGCACTTCAGCGAAAGATGTGAATCAAATAAATAAATAAAATGGTTTGAAATGTATTACAAACGCTTTACATTACATTTAACGTTAAAATACATTAAACATTTTTTTTTAAAAAAATTCAGTGGCAGTCAGCTGGAATATTGGAAATATTGATCTTATTTAGTTTCCAGTTAAATCGATTGCAGAAGATGTGGCCAGGGCTGTTCTGCATGCTTTAGGCCCAATCTAATTTCCCCCCCAATCTAATTTTTTTATTGCACTTGTCATACGACAACAACAATAACAGTTAAATCGATTAGACGTAATTTCATGTCCATGACACTGTAAAATTGTCAAACATCAAAAATCATATTGTTTTAATAGTCTGACATATACTCTATTCATTAGTCTCATGATATCAAAGCATTATAGAATTTCCAGGTTCATCTCCTAACTTTTGTGGTATAGCAATTTCATTTTGAGTTCATATTTTCCTTCGATTAAATATTTGATAAAACAATGAAGACAAAAAACATTTTTTTTTAAAAAAACTGCCAAAAATCAAGAAAAATTAGTATATTTCTAAAATATTGTTTTGAATTTTAAAATGGTGTATAAACCATTTTTGTGCAATAATATTTTCGGACGTTACCGCGGTAAAATTTCAAATTTCAGCTAAATTTATAATTAATTAAATTTCTTTAAATTGCTCTATTATGCACATTTTTACCTTTCAAGCTGTAAATGTGCCAAATTTGATAGTTGTATTTCCAAGATTTGGCATGTAGAATTCCAAAACACTCATAGAAACACAAACACACACTCATTCAATTGTATTAGAAGCAGAAACTGCCGTACAAATGGTTGTGCAGGGATATACTTTGAAATACTATTAAAAGGTATCAAATAACTCCATCACTTTTCCTCCTTTACAATCTCCTCGATCCGTTGCCAACAGAGCATACATCAAAAGCACGATATTTTAGAAAGATACTTCAGTTTTGATATTTTCAAACTCTCCTCAAATGAAAAGCATTTTATAAAATTCCTTTCCCTAAAAAATGAAAATATCCTGAAGTGTTCTAAAAAGGAAGAAAATAAAAGAGAAATAACTTAAAAGGTAAAAAAAAATGATTCGTTCGGTTATTTTAATATTTTCTATAACTTCTTATTCTGAATATCTCTATAGAAAATTTCCATACCTATAAAATGTTTACTATCATAAAATAATGAATCTGAATAGCGAGATACTTTAGAAAGATATTTTATTGTAGACAGTTTATAACTTTTCTTTAAAAAAGCATTTTATAAAACTGCAACTAAACTGATAATATTCTAAAGTGTTCTAAAACGACAGAAAATAAAAGAGAAAATTATTTAAAAACTAAAAAATAATGTTTTCGGTTATTTTAGTCATTTTCTATAACTTATAAATCTATTTTTACAAGTCTTTAGTAGATATTTTAATTCTACACAATATTTTGCATGCTTAACTGTATTGAAAATATAATTTTTATTTCAAAACTTGAATTATTTGACATTTTTTGAAAATTTTTAAAATATTATTGTAGCAATATTGCTCGAGGCCTTCAGGAAAAATTCTAAGATTCATGAATGCAAATTCTTTTTTTCATGCAAAATTATATCATTTTATATTTATACGGCATAAGATAAAAGTTTCAGGGTTATAATTAAAAATATGATGCGCATGAAGTATGAAAACTCCAGCACTTAGAAGAAAACGAAACTGTTTCGTACTGCAGTTGTCTAAATGTAAACAGTTGGGAGTGGCATTACAGTATCAATAAAAAAAAAATAATAAATAAAAACAAACCCTCTAATACTGAGCAAACGAATAAAGATATCAAAATAATTCTTTTTGCAAACGATTTCTTGTAATCTAATTATTTATAAAAGATCAAAAGAAATAAATCGCAGTTTTAGTTGATTTTTCACATTTTTATCGTCCATTGTACCCTTAAATAAGAAAACATCTGCTTATTTAAAATAATAAGGGGGGGGAATCAAAGAAGCAGTTCCTAGGCCCTAACAATTTGCCTATTTTGTCAATTTTTATTTCATAGAAAAGCTCATGACTCCTACTTTATCCGCAATAATTTTTGAGAATATTGTTGCACAAAAAACATGTTTACGCCATTTTTCTATTCAAAAACTTTTTTTGTTTGTTTTTGATGATATTAATTTTATTTCGATGCAAAATTTTCACAATTTTATAAATTTTTAAAAAATGCTTTTAGTTACATTTTACAATAATACTTTTCATTGTATTTATTGATGGGTTTATATTGTCATAAGTAACAACGATATTAGACACATTTTTTTTATGAGCCGATTATTCCTATTACAGAATTAACAGCCAATTTTAAAAACAAAATCAAGATATGCGAAACAAGCCAGAAACAATAATGACTTTACCATGTTTCGAATCAGAAACTCGAATCTCTTGGAAAATTTTTCATTATAATATCGTCTCAAACATATAAAACAGAATAATATAAATACAGTATATATACGGTAGATCATCTATCTATACTTATAATAAAGCTCAATGTGTGTGTGTGTGTGTGTGTTGGCGCTCTACAGGCCAGACCGTTTAACATACAGCTACCAAATTTGGTACATGTATACCTTGGAGGTTGGGAATGTGCACCTGGGGTTCCTTTTTTCGAATTTTTAATTAGAATTTTAATTATTAATTAAAAACTAACTTTCCCGCCAAAAAATCTTCCATTTTCCCCACCGCCAACTTTTCCGCCAAAAAAACTTCCATTTTCCCTACCGCCAAACGAGAAAGGCTTCAGGTTTTTTTTCTCCCAACAGTAATGAGGCTAGGGTTAAAATATTTCGGCGGATTATTTCAATCGGTTCTGTTTATTTTCTTAATGTTTGATGCATTTAAAATTAAACATTGTTAATGAATCGATCTTTCAGATTCATTCTGAAGTACTTTTGAATTAAAATAAAACAGAATAAAGGAAATTAAAAATTTCTAATCCGCATAGCGTTACCCCAACTGGCGTAGAAAAAATCACGTATTTGCGTTACGTAACCGGCGAAGAAAATTCACGCATGCGCATTCTGTTCTGATTGTTGCCATGACAACGTTATCAATGGATGATTTAAATTATTTTTGGGTTAGTTGCATGCTTTTGTAAGTAAATTGTATTTATGTTAGTTATATATTTTTTGTATATGCTTATAGTTTTAAGTACATCGTTTTTTAAGTAGTTTTTTTAAAACCTGTTTTCAACCGTTTATTTTAAACGATTCGTTTTATTTTCTTAGTGTTTGATGCATTTAAATTTAAACATTGTTAATGAATCGATCTGCTCATAATGAATCTAAGAAAATTTTGTTGACCAACTCTTGAGATATTACATAAATTAAAAAAGATATTCTTTAGTGCCCATAAAGTTTAAACCCTGTGTGTCTCTATTTTCAGTAATCAGATTATAAAAAAATGCTTTGTTTCAGTAAAATATTATTATATTAATTGAAGATTAATTCTTTCCACTTTAATTTAAAGCATAAATTCTACGGGTGCTAACAGAAAATGAGAGAGATACATATTACGTTATGACTGAAGGCCTTTCTAATATTATGAATGAATTATATGATAATCAAAATTTGAAGTTTTAAAATATTTTGATGAAGAAGCTATTAAACTTGGAATTGCATAAAATATTTAATTATTAAAATTTTAACGAACATTAAGATTGGTGAACCGGCTGGTCGCCAAAGGCGGCTAGTAATAAATATATTTATCGAACAATAATTAATCAGTTCAAATGTAAATTAAATTAACAATTAATTAGTTCATATTTTATAGTGTCATTTCATTTAGCAATATATAAGAAAATATGTAGCAGATAAAATGCTAAAATGGAAATTTATTATTTTTTTTTTCTGGTTTCTAAATCCACAATCCCTTTAAAACTTTAATTACATTCGTATTATTATATTAATTATATTAATCAAAAATAAATTCTGAAATCGAGATAGAATGTAGAAACAGTTTATAATTAATTAATAATAACAGGTTGTAGTAGGATTACATTTCAGTAATGAAATCATTCATAATTAAATTAAAATATAAAGTTGGGGTTCAAAAAGTACTATACACAAACAATAATAGTGCTGTACCTCAAGCGCCATTTTCTCTGTCTACGCCATAGAACAAATTAAACTTTTGATTTTCTTAACCACAGAATTGACTAAGAAAATTACTCATTGTCAGCTTTAAAAATAAAATCTTCGATAGTTCACCTACTCGCCCGTAGATGGCAGCCCAAGTCACCGTTGCTGTCAGTAAGTCGGTTAGGGTAACATCAGACCAAAAGAAGAAAGAGCAATAACGCGGAAATCAGCAAAGCTTGCAAAAATTAAAAATTAGGAGCATATGTAGTTTTTTCTCTAGTAGTCCTTAGGCAACGCTACTTGAGAGGTCCCTTTTTCCATCCAGGTTCTTAAAATCAAATTTTTGTATGGATTTTAATTTAATCTTAATGTAAATAGTTTTAAATAGCAAGTTTTGGAAGGCCGAAACGACAAAATATACAGTTACAAATATTTTTCTAAAAAAGTGATTAATACAGATCGCGCATAATAAAAATGCAGAAAAGAAATTTAAAACGAAACGGACGAATTTAAACAAAATAGTAAAAAAGTGACAAAACTTTTATTAATACAACTTAAATAATATTTTAATAATTAAATTGGAATTTTTTTTTAAATTATAAAGCATATTCATTTAGAATTATAAAATAGTATAATATAAAATACTAATTAATTATGAAAGTTATTAGAATAATGCTGCAAAATTAATTTATACAATGCTTGATATTAATTTGAATAAGTTCGACTGCAGGGGTATTTGTAATCAAATAAAAACACAAAATTAAATTATAATGAAAATATCGCAGTAAAATCTCAAGGGCTTGGAGTTCCTTTAAGTTTAGCGACCCCTAGTTTTACATGCTTTCTTGAAAACTAACCGTTTTCTTAAACTTCAAACTATAGCTTGCAGAGCATCTTAAATTCTTAAAACTAAAATAATACTCCAAGCAATTTAGAATTCCATGGGCTTGTTTATTCTTTTAACATAACAGCGTATCTTGCAAACATTGCCAGATTCCAAAAGGTTTACAATTGATCATCAACTATTATACAAAAAATAAACGAAATAATATTAACAAAATATGTTTATCAAAGAAAAAATCGTTTGTTTTTACTTTTTAATAATATTTTAACAAAATAAAAATAGTAGCAGTTATAAAATGTCTCAAAAAGAATCGTCTGCTAAATGTCTATTAACAGATTTAGATTATGATATCTACTGAACACCTAGGCAATTACCTACTTGACCAATTTAATAATCTGATCCTATGAAAAGGCTATAGATTTTTTAAAAATTTAAGAAGATGTGAAAATTTCAGAAGAAAATGTTTTATTTATTGTATTTACATAACTCCGTGATCTTATTAATATTTGTTGTAAGTAATTAGGTTCATCTTATATAGTGAAATAATAATATTAAAGGCACAGTTAATCGAAGGGAAACTAAACATTTATCAATACATTTTATTTTTTATTTTTAACAAAATGTTTTCTTTGATTTAAAAATACGTTAAAAATAAAAATATAATCAGGATTTGCAACTCCACAGCCAATGATTTTTCAGTGTTACAAAAGAACGTATATAAGCTCAAAGAATATTCATTAAACTAATGCATATTTTTTTATATATATTTACAATGTAATTGTTGAAATTACTTATGTACTATATGGTTAAATTTGAAGGAAAAAAACTGCTTTGAAAAGGCACCCATTCACAAAATTATAAGGCGATAATCAAAGAACATATGTGCATTTTTTTTTTCCTTCAATTATTTTAATAGGAGGTATTTTCGCTAGATCATACTCTCATTACTCCAGACTATTTCGATTATAGATTTAAATTTATATATTTTAAAAATTCATACAAAATTTATAAATATTTTATTTGTAAAATTTATGAATACATATTTTAAGAGCTATAAAATACCAGAACTATAATGCATGTTTACGTTGAATTATTTAAATCCTTATTAAATAAATTAACTATTATTAAAAAGATTTTTGGTTTCATAAATTCAGATATAAAAACATTTTCCCCTTTATTTCTGAATTGCGTGGGCATTTGATTTCTTTCGTTTCTTTCGAAATCTAATAACTGTATCTTTAACTGTCTTCAGCTGTCTGAGCAAATAATTCTTCAGTTTCGTTTTCACTTTCGAACGGGAAAACACGACGTTTGAACTGATAAAAGTCTTGACCGCTCTGTTATTTGCCTCTTCTTACTTTCAATTTTCACCGGTGAAATTCATACGTCTCATTTCTCACAAACAGCTCAGATCCATTTGAAATAATATCTGAAAAAGCAAATACATCATTAATACAATCTCTGTTTCTACTAACAATAAAGATGAAAGTGTGTGTTGATGCTCTAAAAGCCAAATCGTTTGATGTATGGTTACAAATTTGGCATATATATTTTTATCTATGAGAATAGAAAAGTGAAAACTTAATGAGATTTGTTTTGAAATTTTAATTAATTAAAAATTAATTTTTTTAGAATTTTTATAGAATCGCGTAAATATTTGCTGAATTTTGGCATTATATATGTGTAATGTCATTAAGTAATTCTTTTTAATGTCTATGCAATTTACAAAGCTAATAAGAAAATTGAAGTTACAATATCGCGGATTTTAGAAGACAGATGAAATACATATTTACGTATATAACAGCGCTATCATGCTATGGGACTATTAGAAAGGGTCATGTACACAGTAAACAGAAGTTGTGTAAGACAAAATAACACAGCTTTAATATAATATTACTTTTCAAGATAATGCTATATTTGACAGAGTCATAAATATGAAGTTATATACAAACAATTTATCACAAGTGAAATATAACCTATATTCATTATGAACCTGCTAGTCGCTAAAGGAGATTAGTAAAACATATTTCAAATTTAAAATAAATTATTTGTAACTTTTCATGGTGGTTGCATTTTTAAAAAATGGAACGCTAACATCATTTCTTTTGTTCCATATATACATGTAATATGTAAATTGATTGGTGGTAATTAAGAAAAAGCAGTCAATTGGAGAAATAATTAAAAATATTTGTTGTAGTTTAAAAGTCAATTCAATTTTTTTATATAAGAAATTTCCATATACTTATTCTCTTTTTCTGCTGAAGATTTTATTAAGAATTTCAAGTGATATTTTAGGTAGACCAGAGACATGACCATTTTTTATAGAAGCGTAACAGTAGTGCTCACCGGCGAATTGAATTCTTAGAAGGTGGAAATAAACATCTATCGAGCTTGCATGCTTTCAAAACGGACATTTTCCAATTATTTTTCAAATTAAAGTTAATTTAATATTTGAAATTTCTATATAATCTTCTTATACTCTTTTTCTGCTGAAGATTATATCAAGTGATATTTTAGGTAGATCAGAGACATGACCATTTTTTTATAGAAGCGTAACAGTAGTGCTCACCAGCGAATTGGATTCTTAGAAGGTGGAAATAATAAACATCTATCGAGCTTGCATGCTTTCAAAACGGACATTTTCCAATTATTTTTTAAATTAAAGTTAATTTAATATTTGAAATTTCTATATAATCTTCTTATACTCTTTTTCTGCTGAAGATTATATCAAGTGATATTTTAGGTAGATCAGAGACATGACCATTTTTTTATAGAAGCGTAACAGTAGTGCTCACCAGCGAATTGGATTCTTAGAAGGTGGAAATAATAAACATCTATCGAGCTTGCATGCTTTCAAAACGGACATTTTCCAATTATTTTTTAAATTAAAGTTAATTTAATATTTGAAATTTCTATATAATCTTCTTATACTCTTTTTCTGCTGAAGATTATATCAAGTGATATTTTAGGTAGATCAGAGACATGACCATTTTTTTATAGAAGCGTAACAGTAGTGCTCACCAGCGAATTGGATTCTTAGAAGGTGGAAATAATAAACATCTATCGAGCTTGCATGCTTTCAAAACGGACATTTTCCAATTATTTTTCAAATTAAAGTTAATTTAATATTTGAAATTTCTATATAATCTTCTTATACTCTTTTTCTGCTGAAGATTATATCAAGTGATATTTTAGGTAGATCAGAGACATGACCATTTTTTTATAGAAGCGTAACAGTAGTGCTCACCAGCGAATTGGATTCTTAGAAGGTGGAAATAATAAACATCTATCGAGCTTGCATGCTTTCAAAACGGACATTTTCCAATTATTTTTTAAATTAAAGTTAATTTAATATTTGAAATTTCTATATAATCTTCTTATACTCTTTTTCTGCTGAAGATTATATCAAGTGATATTTTAGGTAGATCAGAGACATGACCATTTTTTTATAGAAGCGTAACAGTAGTGCTCACCAGCGAATTGGATTCTTAGAAGGTGGAAATAATAAACATCTATCGAGCTTGCATGCTTTCAAAACGGACATTTTCCAATTATTTTTTAAATTAAAGTTAATTTAATATTTGAAATTTCTATATAATCTTCTTATACTCTTTTTCTGCTGAAGATTATATCAAGTGATATTTTAGGTAGCTCAGAGACATGACCATTTTTGTATAGAAGCGTAACAGTAGTGCTCATCGACGAATTGAAATCTTCGAAGATGAAAATAGCAAACATCTATCGAGCTTGTATGCTTTCGAAACGGAAATTTTCCCACATTTTTGCTAATTCTTCAGTTCTGTTAGTGCATATGAAAACTGAAAATCCATGAGGCTCAATAAATTAAAGTTGATAAGCGTTAGTTTAAATAAAAGAAGTTTTTTTAATCAAACATTGTTGAAAAACTTTAAAATTCCTGGTAAATTAAGATTATTAAACACACACTTTATCCTTATATTTATTTTTCAATGATTTGTTCTCAATTAATAATTCAAATCCTATAGTTGATTCTGATCCCTATAAAAGAATAAACTGAAATCATGGTATCTGAGAGGGCCTTGAATTTTCAATTAAAATCCAACTAGTTTACAACGTTTTCTATATTGTGGTCACATACGCAAGTATAGATAAACAAAGGACGTTCTATTCTATCTTTTTTTAATAGTAATCAAAATGTGATGAATATCTTCCTGCATTTTTAATGCTACGTTTTCGTATCTGACGTCACCCATCTAGTTCGTTAGATTTTTACTTTCTCTTATACGAAGTTGTGGTGAAAGCTTATAAGCCAGTTAACAGCTACGCTTCCCGAGAAATTGCTTTTATATCGGGGTCATGTTACTGGACTGCGAACCACAAGGTCCCAGGTTCTATCCTCGCTCAGTTCAATACGCCGCAAAGCATAAAGAAAGTATATTATAATCTTTAAAAATAAAAGACTAGAATTAGAGAATTTGACGAATCTCCACGTTTCAAACACAACGGAGTTAGAAAAACACATTTTTGGCATTATGTCTGTTTCTAAATACGATCTATCAAAAACGCTTTCAGTTAGTCGGATGAAATTTTGTATATGGATTCAGGATAAAATTTTTAGATTTTTTTTTTGTCCTATTTTGAAGGAAATCCATTTACAGGAAATCTATCTAGATTTTATTGCGATTGCAAGTTAACTCGATAAAAGCATTACACAAACATATAGGAAAATAAAATTTGGTACATACGTTTATAGTTCAGCAACGGATTGTAAAACCCTCCGCGTTTGTGCGCATGCGTTAGGATGGGTTTAATTTGTAATGAATAGCTTATAAGCCAGTTAACAGCTACGCTACCCGAGTAATTGCTTTTGTATCATGGTCATGTTACTGGACTGCGAACCACAATGTCCCAGCTTCTATCCTCGCTCAATTCAATTCGCCACAAAGTATAGAGAAAGTATATTATAACCTTTAAAAATAAAAGACTAGAATTCGAGATTTTGACGAATCTCCACGTTTCAGACACAACTGAGTTAGAAAAACACATTTTTGGCATTATGTCTGTTTGTGAACACGATCATTCAAAAACGCTTTCAGTTAATCGGATGAAATTTTGTATATTGATTTAGGATCAAATTTTTAGATTTTTTTTTTGTCCTATTTTGAACGAAATCCATTTACAGGAAATCTATCTAGATGGTTATTGCGATTGCAAGTTCACTCGATAAAAGCATTACACAAACAGATAGGAAAATAAAATTTGGTACACACGTTTATAGTTCAGCAACGGATTGTAAAACCCTCCGCGTTTTTGCGCATGCTTTAGCCTGAGTTTAATTCTTCAAAATAGGGGTGAAAGGATAGATGAAAGGAGGAGATGTTTACATTTACTAGTATATGTAATAGGGAAAATCCAAGGTCAAAGGGAATACCGGAAATGCACTCATCGTTCCTAGGGATGACGAATATTTTAAGAGCGGTTATTACGTAACCAATATCAAAAAAACACAAATACCAGTGATCAATACTTTTCAAAGAGGGGTGTGATTCAAATCCTTGATACGATCTTACTGGTGATATTTCAATTACAGGTTTTGGATCACGATAGAAAGTAACAATCGATGCGATATCCCTGAAATTTACCGGAGCGGTGATTTCACTGGAAAGTAGCAATCGATATGCTCTGTCCAATGGGAGCTCTCGAACAAAACAGAAAAGGAGAAATCTGTGAACGGATTGAAAACTGAACGGACCGGCTATTGGAATTATCGTATCATTGAATGGCATATCACTGAAATTTTTCGGAGCAGTGACTTCACTGGAAAGTGTAAAGTCGCCGCTCCACTTCATGTGAGTAACTTTGACTTTCCAATATTCGCATTTGATGATGCACTATTCCATACAAATCCTTTTTAATTGTTTGTGACTTGACTTTGCATATATTCCGTTTACTACTGGCGCCATCTATTAGTAGAATATCGAACTAAAATAAGCAATTTAAAGAAATGACATATATATTTATTTCAAATTTTTCTGAAAATCGTTTACTCCAATAAAGAAATTAAATAAATAGTTTTGAAAAAAAAAATCAAATTTAAGAAGTAAGCTGAAATAGATAAATTAATTCAATCACACTTTACTTAAATTAGTAAATTAAGTAATAATTACAATTAATAAATTTTATATTTAATATTAAGTATTAATTTTTAATTAATAATATGATTGAAATAACAGATATTTGGAACAAATATTTAAAAATAACAATAGGAAAATTATTTGTTATTCAAAAAAATCGTGGATTAGGCATCTCTAATCGTTCCTCGTCTCACCCCTTAATGAGATTGAGTCGTCGAAATGTGATCGTCTCAGAATCTGTTGACGAGCTATACCATGTAAAATAGAGATTCTTAGCAAATTTCGAACCAAATCTATCAAAGGGTAAATCGTTCATTCAAACGGAATGACTTAAATCTGTGCGGGTTGTGGTTCGAACTCGCAACGTTAGGGTTCATAGCCGAGTAACAAAGCCACTAGACAAAAGTGTAAACTCTTCTCCGGAAGTTGTTAACTGGCTTATAATATTACCACCACAACAGTCCCCCACCAGTGAGTCGATTGAGTTTATCGCGCCAGTTATGGCGAGCGAAGAACGTGATTATCGCGTCAGGCGTTACGGCGAGCGACGAACGTTGATATCGCGCCAAGTGTTATGGCGGGCGACGGCGAGTGTGTGTGAGTGGTTGCTGCCGGTAGATGGAGCCACGACAGCAGAATGAAGGATGCGGTTGTTCAGAACCAGGGTCACCAATGTGCGGGTTGAGGTTCGAACTCGCAACGTTAGGGTTCATAGCCGAGTAACAAAGCCACTAGACAAAAGTGTACACTCTTCTCCGGAAGTTGTTAACTGGCTTATAATATTACCACCACAAATCTATGTGATTTGGTATATTATTCTTGTGTCTGTAACTATAGTTGAATGCCAAATTTTGATTTAATTCCACCAACAAAAAAGTACTCAAAATATATATTGTCATAATAGATACAGTAAAAATGTGAAATTCAAATCAACGATATATATATATAGTAACTATTGTTTACATTATTCCACGCAAGAAATTCGATACCTTACCGAAGCGGAAGAAGGAAGATAAGATTTATTGGACAGTAATACGAGAAAGTTTCGGGAAGACCACTTCCTTCGATAAATGTGACGCTTTCATATCTAACTTCATTCGTCTCGTTCGTTCCATTTTTCAGATATGCATTCACAGACTTACAAATATAAGTAAGGAGGAAGACAGCAGACTTTTGGAGGTCACGGTAGGTCGCCAACACGAATACCTCCCCTCCCTTCTGTGACTTCCGCATGTAGTAACGCAGCATGGGACGTTTTCTGCTTCTTCATATAATTAAGAAAACTGTGTAAGCATTTTAGACACTTTTTTGGCCACAGATTGTCATCGAAAATTTGGCATAGATCAACAATTTTGGCCACAAGATCACTCACCAAATTTTATTTAAGTCATTGTATTATCATTTTTCATTTACAGATTTACGAATAACCAGCTCTTTGACAGTTTTTATCCAAAATTTAAAAGGTTTGCAATTATATCGGGACAATTTTGTTAGCAAAAATATTAAATAAGTTCTCCTATGGGAAAGCATTAGGAACTATTCATCTATAAAAGAATGCTGGGTTTGGATTGATCAACGAGAACATTGATCTTTTAGCTGAATGGAATTGGAATTGAAATCATTATTGAAATTATAAATTTCCAGAAAATCTGCCTTTCTGGTCAAAACTTAGTCAAGAATAACTAGAGGTATTATTATGTTTATCTCATGCATTCTATTTTATATTTACTTTTTTACAATATTTGTGTTTCTTCATATGTTCTATTTTTCTTATATATTATACTACTTATTATTTGATTCCAAAAAATCGTAGTGTCAATGATCCAAATGCCTTTCTGCAGTTTTGTCCTTTGGTGATCTTAAGATTTTCTTTGATGATTTCCAACTCGATAGATTGTTTCGCAGCCTCTCTTTGCCAGCTTGTCTTCGTCAAGGCCAGGGTTTGGATCTCTTATACATGTTTATAACACAAATGCTATAAATATGTATGTGAAATATCAAGTTTCACCCTTACATGGCTGTATTTTTTTAGTTATTTTGTTCATATCCATATGGACTGATAAGCAATGACAGCCTCAACAGATTCCGTTAAAGTTCTAAGCGAAATATATTAATTTGATAATAAGACTGTATATCAGTCTAGCTCAACTCAGTTTCAAGTTACTGTGTTTGCAAAAAATTTAATACGGAAATCATTCTTAATAATAACATTTTGTTTGTTGTTGTTGTTCTTCACAGCGAGAAATTAAAAATTACTAACAATCCAACCAAATTTGAAGGTTCCTTTCAATTAAACATACGTAATTTGATATGATTATCACCATTATTCTAATATATTTTAAATTTCTTTTAAGAAATGTATCGAAATGCTAAAAAAAAAAAATTATTATTAACATTAAGTTAAATGCATTGTTAACAGTTTATGGTCTGACCGTAGAAGAGCTATTTTAAGACGGTTTGGTTTTCCAATAAAAAAAATCTTACATTTAATCTATGATTACAGTTAACAAGTAAAATCAAACGATTATTTTACATACCTAGAATATTACATTTTTATGATTGGTTTAATGGATTTATTTTTATAATTTTGATACTGTGACTAATTTTTTAACCTCATTTCTGTTAATGAGTAAAATCAAACGATTATTTCACAAAGCCACATTACAGCAATTTTTATTTTAATTTAAGGTTTTTCGAATTTTTTTAAAACTTTTAATGTATATGTTTTTATAGTAACAATGTCACTAATATTTTTTTTATTCTTATTTCTGTGAGTTCTTTTAATGAATAAAACCAAACGATTAATTTATAAAACCAGATAGTTCCTTTTTTTAAAAATTTTTAATGAATGTATTATATTTATTATAGTTTCTGTACTAAGATTAATTTTTTTATTCTCACTTTTGCAAATTATTAGGATTTATTTTTTCATTTAAACTTTTATCTTTAATATAGTGTGTGCTTGTGCATAAATTTGTTCTGTGATTTATTTTTCAATGCACTTTTGATAGCGATTCTTTCGAAATATTTCTTATTTATCGAATATTAAATTCGTAAAATAAGCAATATTTTACAAATAATTCTGTGAACGCGTGGTTCTATTTTTTTTTCACATTATTTCCATCGATTTTACTAAAAATGGAAAGCATTTTTCTTTTTCTTGTTTGTTCTCTCCAGTTTTATCTTTCACTCGAGGGCAATTTTTGAAACTATAGTGAAACATCTTCAGTATTTTACCTAAGGGACCATTAAAAAAAGACATAAGATATCATTTTGATTCAGGATATGATAAACTACTAAACTTCAACAGTGCGATACAATGTAATGACACAAGCCCACAATCAGATTTTGTACTGCGATTATAAGGCTAAATATTTCAGATGCAGTTATAGAATTTAAGATATTTTAAAACTTTGAAAATCCCAATTTCTTTTTTAATAAATGAATAGTAGGTAATGATTATAGTAGTTTATTACAGTAACTACTGTAATACTTTGATTTACTTTTTATTTTTATTACAGTAACTATTCAGATCATTTTCTTGCAATAAATTTAAAAAATGGATCATCTCTATAAATATTTTTTGTCATAACTTCAGCATAGTTTTACAGAGAATATCAAATAATATGGCAATGATCTGCCATATAATACATTTAAATTTCACTGCACAAAAAGGAGTTTTGGCATCAGGTTGTATCCATGATTTGAATCTCTTCGTCAAATAATATGAGCAGAAGTACAAGTTCTACAAATTTATAGCAAATTTATATTAGTTATATCTGTCATTTCTCATTATTAAAAGCCTTTAAAAGTGAGAACATTATGTTTTTTGATTTCAGGTTTTTGAAGCCTCAAAATGCACACACAGAAAACAGGCGAAAAAAAAAAAAAGAACTTTATGGGTCAAAAAAGAACTTTTATTAAGAATGGAAAAAAAAACACATTTATTTTCTAAACATAATTATAAAAAAAAATATTTATATTTTGTGGCTTGATGGAGATTCTAAGCATAGAATTGTGAAAACATGTTCAAGTTAAATTTTTACAAATTCAGAAAAAAATACATTCGAGAATTTTCGCAACCATCAAAATTGATCACACCACAGTTTGGGAATTCATGCACTAGAAACTTATTTCCTGTCCTTTTTTCTCCAGATTCCACCTTCCGAACCTGGAATTCTGGATTCGCAGCAATTTGTAAAAACATTTTGCCACACAGTACTTTGATCATATTCACACTTTTGTCGATTTCAAACCAGACAATAACTTTCTCATGGAGTGCATCTGTGAAAGGGTTGATTGTCACAGATTCTGTCAAATCTAGCACCTTATTTTACCCATCATTAATATCTTGATCACGGTTAACAAATGCCAGAATCCACTCGTAAAAACCCGGAAACGTCAGAGGTTCTATTGTTGCCGAATTAGAAAACGTGTAAAAAAAAGAATAAAAATTTAAAGAGGGCCGACTGTATTCCACTTTTTACTCATAGAATTGAGATGGCTTTCTTGAGAAAATATAGTCGCAAGATTTGTTGGATTGATACTCAAATTGCTTTTGAAATTGTTTACAATGTAGCTCTAAATTTCATAAAAGCGAATGGCAATTAGAACTAGCATAACTATCTGATACTATTTCAGAAATAAGTAAACTTGGATTGAAGATCGTGAAGAGATTGCTCTCTAATCATAAGTCTCTAATCATAAGAGATTGCTCTCTAATCATATAAAAATAATTCTATTTTGAAGTTTTTGAAATTCTTAACAGTTTCTTATCTAAGAATGAATTGAAGCTGTCAAATGAAGGTAAACAAAGGGCATTATAACGCATTTAGAGGAGCTAAAGTTATTGTTCAGATACTATTCTCGAAACGCATTGATGCAGATGAGTGAATTTTAAATCGCCTAGCGTATTATTCTTTTGATTTTTAAGAAAGATTAATGATTTTGTGGCAACAGTGCTATAATTCAGTGTTAAATCAATAAACCATTTAATACCTTTCACAAACTCAGAACCTATGAAAAGAGTGTGAGAAAATTAAGAACTATTATTGCAGTAAATTTGTCGCAGCTCCAGACTATATTTTTCTTCATTTGAGCTTAATTTTATAAAATTCAGCTGCGTGAAGCAGCTTCAAGGATCTCATTGAAGTTGT
Source organism: Argiope bruennichi (assembly GCF_947563725.1). Lineage (NCBI taxonomy): Eukaryota > Metazoa > Arthropoda > Arachnida > Araneae > Araneidae > Argiope > Argiope bruennichi. The sequence goes on from NC_079157.1 coordinate 36,835,035, forward strand.
CTTCCATTTGAATAGTTAATTATAACAATGAGAAGTTATTGGCTTACATCAAAAGTTAAGGAGAAATCATCTCAATGTCGTTTTCTTTTGTTTGGAGTTAGTTAATATTATCATAAAAATAAAATTTAAATTAAATTTTGAAAAATTGCAAAGGCAGCTAACATTTTGAAGCACACGATCTTAAAGCAAATAAAAACTCTAGTTGCACAAAAAAAATATTATAAAAAATGGAGAGAAACATTCGCTTCGATTATTTAACATAAAATATTACTCAAAATAAGAAAATAATAATAACATTTCAGTGAGTTTATATTTTTATATGGTGTGACATAAATAATCCCACCATTTTACAGCATCAAAATTAGTATAAAACATCAAATAGCATGTGTTTTTTTTATCATGTGAGAACATGATGTTGTTTAATTTTGGGGTTTTTGAAGCCGGAAAATGCACGGGTACAAAATTAGCGATTAATCTCTTATGAGGCATCCATTTTTCACTTTTAGGGTTATTAAAAAATGATAAAGAAAGAAAGTAAAAAAAAAAAAATTAAAACTTGTCTTGAATGTTTGCCATGTACCCGATTCTCCTATCTGGCCAATAAAGAGTAGGATTGTAAGAAGTTATTGCCCGAAGAAGCACGCAGAAGAAAATGGGAATGAACGCGAAATAATGAGATAGGTTTCGAAAGTCATATATATATAATTTTTAAAAAATGGCAAAAAAAGTTTTGCAGCTCGAACGATTTTGAGATGGGGAAAAAAAAAAAAAAAAAAAAAAACATTTTTTAAATATCGACGCATGCGTAATCTGATAGTCACGTGATTGTTTCAAAGCGGTTTAAACTGATTAATGACTTAAATTAATTAAGAGAAGCAATGATTTATAAAATAATAATATTCTCAAATGATAAATTGAATTCAATTTTATATTGTTTTATTACAAATTAATTTATTTGCTCACAATAAAACAAACGTTATGGACAACATATACCATTATATGTCAAAAATTCTCTGCATCATACAATGCACCAACTTTAGTCACAGTAGCACACACAACCTATTGATGCATTTTGATTTGTATAAATTATTTTTTATCCACGTCTTTACCGTTGGTATTTAGCATTCCCAACTGAAAGAAAAACTTGCATAAAACCATGCATGAAAAAATTAAGCTAAAGGCCGGAGCAGTTTTTTACCCAAATAGCCCCAAAGAATTATGTTAATTTGATTTACTTAAGATAATCCAATCTTTGCTTAGTTTAGTTGCATTAACGTCCCGTTTGAATGCAACGGACGTCGTAATTTGGAAACACGGACAGATGACGAGGACGTCACCTGAGCGGGCATCCGCTCCTCTACAAGCGTCCGCGCCACACCAGCAAGAGGGCGCTTGGCCGTAACGGATTTGGCAGGCACCAGTTCCGCTTACACGACGGTTCTTCGATGGAATTAGGTCTCGAACTTTAGGTCCTCCTGTTATACAGCCGACACCTTACCACCTAGCCACTGCGGCTCCTCAGAGATTTGCATTATTAACAATAACTTCTATGAGACGAATGGTGTTTGAGGTAGGAAAGATATAACAATAAAGGATGCTAAAATCCTGCATATATATTTAAAAAGAGAAGTGAATGACTGCTTGTTTGCTTGTTTATTAAAACCTTAATACCACCCCACACCCATGGACGGATTCAAACGAAATTTGGAGTTTATGTCCCTCAAATATGTACATGTACATATTTGATACATATTGAATACACATGTACATGTTCCTGGAAGAATTTCTATAGCGCTCTAAAGGATGTGAAATGGACATAAAATGATTTTATGTTTTTGCGCCATGCCATGAGACTTCTAAACATATCATTACTCAAAAATGTCACACCATCTTAAAAGTTATGAAATTAGGTCTTCAATGACATTAATTTCATTTCTGCTTGACTGTTCTTCTAATTTTAATCCATTTTTAAAATTAATTCTAAAAATGTTCACTTTTGATATTATTTCTTAGTGTGTATTATTATATGAATTCAATAATTTACTTTTAAATACTGTCGTTTAAAATTGTCTTGATTTCTTTTACTGTTTGTCTTAATTTTGTTTCATATTTTAACTCTTTTTAAATTTTTAGTGTCTCATTGACATATCATAAGCATTTTTCATGCTTAATTTTAGCCTGAGCTTAATGAATAAGATTTTTTTTTTCTTCATATATATAGAACAAATAAATGCAGGCGAAGCCACAGAATCAGTGTCTAATAAAATATAAATCAGGAGAAACGAGAGAAAAAAATAGAGGTTGCGATCTGCTATTATAGTGTTTTTAAAATTCGTATAATCGTGTATTTTTGATAAAAATTCATTATTAATAATATTTTCAGAACTAAATTATGAGTTAATGGTTAATTTAATTAAAATTTGATTCCTTAAAAGTGGCGCCTCCAGTAGTTAATTTTTTTTAAATGATAGGGATTCTATAATATTTATAACAATAAATTAAATTAAATACTAAAAAATAGAAAATAATTTCAAAAAGTTAGTTATTTTGTACACTAATAATACTACGGTTCCAAAAAAAAATCGATTTTAACAACTTTATTGCATGAAACTTAAAATTTGTACTGATAATTTATTTGTCACATTTCAGCTCTTATATATATATATGTTCATCTGTCAGCTCGTATCAAAATCAACCCAAAAATACTGAAATTCAAAAGCAACGCATTTGATTGTAAACATTGGAGCAAATAAATAAAAGCACATAGCATTGTAAGCTAACTTGCATCTTTACAAATTACAAATCTCGAAGGATAAAGTGAGTTTTCAAATGATCTCGGTTTAAAGCACTTGGCTTCAAAAGTGGCGCAATGCTTGGCGAGATTCCTTTCAGCTTGGCGATTAGTTGCGAAAACGTAACCGGATTCGACATCCGTTATCCACCTGCGCGACTAGGTACGACTTCCTCGGTTCCATGAGGAGGAAGAACTATTGTGCCTCGGGAATTGTTCTACGCAGGTCTCGAGTGGATTTCTGTTCCAGTCAGCTTGCGTAGATGTGGGATGAATTCGAACTTAACAGGTTTGTCTAAATATTTTCTTATTCTATCTTTTACCTGTTTTCCAATTCAACAGTAAGATTGCAGAAGAAGGTATATAACTGCAACATAAATGTATCTCGAATAAAATGTCACCGAGCAGCCATAAAATTTTGCATTGTTTGGAATCTCGGTCTGGCGCAAAATTTGAACTAACAATGATGAACTCAAAGTGTGCCCATTAGATCGGCCGGAAGATTAATGACGATGCCGTAATACTTTTGTGCTCGTTCGAGGAAGTTGATATTCATTGAATGTAATTCATTCTTAATGAATTTCCGGTCTTCATTTATCTTACTCGAGATATTTCTCTCTTTATTTTGAACGATGGTTGTTACATCATCAAAAGAATATCACCAAATTGATGCTGAAAAAAATAATAAAAGTTTGTTTTTTCCAAAAATTCGGGCGAAGAAAAAAAAAAAATGAAATGAAAAATAAAAAGAAAAAACGATAATTTTTGAAGTTAAAAAAAATGGCGGTAAAGATTTATTTTTTGATATTTAACTAATTTAATAAACAATACTCTATTAATAAGTAAGCAGTAATTCTAATAAGTAATAATAACGATAATTAATAAGTTTCTTTACTTATAAGTTCAAAATAAATTATTTTAATAGGCAAACAGTTACAATATTTAAATTAAAACAGTTGAATAAAACTTCAAAATAAACAGTAAGATAAGCATTTGAAGTAATGAGAAATGTGTTATTACTTTTTTATTGCATGCATTTTACAGTAAAAAAAAATCCTCGAGCAGATTAAGAATTTTAAAAAATTATTCATGTAACAATCACAAGATTTAAACTTTACATTTTTTATACTTCAAATAAAGCAAATTAAATTTCTATTATAAAAAACTGCAAATTAGAAGGGAAAAAAATTGATTTACCGATGAATTAGAATTATTGTCTGTATCTTTATTCTGGTATAAAGTTCTGTAAAAACAATTTAAATTATTCTTCGATTAAGGATACATGAAAACGATAAATTAAAAATATTTATTTAAAAGCATTTTTATTAAACCTTGCTCATGAGAGATGGAAGAGTGTATTTATTGAAGTATTGGGTAAAAACTTTTTTTAAAAAAATTGTAATTTTGGCTAAAAGCAGAAATGTATTCAACTTATTCAGTTCCTTTTGAAGATTTTATGACGATTAAAAATTCATTTATATAAATCTGCCAATTTTCATAGATTTCATTATGAAATTTATTTTTTAAAAGTTATTTCAATTATTTTATTTACTTAAGATATTGTTTTTGATAATCAACTGGAGTATTTTTTCCCCGACTTTCTCGTTTATTAACATAGTATGGCGCTTTATAGAGCATTTTTGATATTTTCATTGACACTGAATAGTTTCAAAATTTGATACTGTTTTACAATTTTGATGAACTGATGGACATTCCGTTTGATGGAATAGGTAAAAAATCTTATACCTATCTACAATTCTAATGGCAAATATACATTCTTAATTTCATCTAATTATCTATTTGTGGCTTTGAATTATCGTATTCACATGAAAGTGGACGGATGGACAGACTTCTGTTAGACATTGTGATATTTCAGTATAAAATAAAGATTAAAAAACTTTAAAATAATTAATATTTATTGTAAGCCTACTAAGTTGCTGAAGAAATTAAGTGAAAACTACGGAGTTACGGATATAGTTAAAAACTAAGAAGAACCTTAAAAAACGAATGTATAATATATTTATAGAAAATGATTTTTTTAGCATGGCTAGGAAAAAAAAACAATAAAACGCTGGAGTCGCTCTTGTTACTAATATATATATATATATATATATATATATATATATATATATATATATATATATATATATATATATATATATATATATATATATATATATGAGTTTTTCATGAAGTTAAACTGAGCAATAGTGACTTTTTAAAAAGTAAAAGTACTTGCTATTTATTGAAAATAAAGTGTAAATGTCTAAAAATAATTTGTTTGATCAACAAAATCATGTTGTATGATTTTTATTTTTTTAAAAATTATTTCACTTATATACTCAGTCAATAATAAATGTCTGTTTGATTTTGAATAATATTTGAAAATATTTGCTTGTATTATTTAAAATTCTTTGGAAATATTTATTTTGAAATAATTTGTTGATACTATGTCAAATGTAATATATCTCTAAGAAGAGCTACTCGTGTTTCTCTAAACAATTTTGGATGTTTCGGATTTATAAGTTGTATTTATTTCATGCAAAATATTTTAAAATCTTATGCGCGCGAAGAAGATGCAATTTAAAAATTCCAAAGTTCTCAAATTGGTTACGTAAAAAGATGTCAGTATATTTTGCTGAAGTCGAGATTAAATACTTATTTTTTTAAAAGCGATTATTTTTCTTTAATCTAAAATTTTTAAATGCAATAATATATCTGTCTTCCAAAATTCTTCGATTTAGCTCAAAGTCTTTTTGAGTTATCGTGTTTGTTCACAGGCATATATTATTTCTTTTTTTTTGGTTTTTCGGTTTCAGATAGGTTTGAAACGTGGAGATTCAAATTCTCGAGTTTAATTATTATTATTATTGCAATTGTTATTATTGCCAAAAATACAGAGAAAAATCATCGGTTTACTATTTAGAATTAAACCTGCTAGATATTTAAAATTTTAAATATCTGTTGTATTTAAAATTTTAAATATCTGTTGTATTTAAAATTTTAAATATCTGTTTTATTTAAAATTGTAAAAATTTTCAATGAATATTCTCTATGCCATCTTGAAAATTATGAGTCTTCTGAATACTGAAACTTCTTAAAAATAGTTTGAGTAGAAGATTTCATCCCAGCTCTCTAAGTATCAATATTTGCATCCGTTATTTTCTTATCTAATCTCTAATGCTTCATTTGGTTACCTATTTTCATGCTCATATATATGCACAATAAAGATAGCGACTGTTTTTCAACTGAAAAGGATTGGCGAGTGGAAAATTTTAAGGAGCATTTTGCGTGGGTGTTGTATTATGTGATAACTCATAGTGGAGACTTTTAGCAAAGGCGTGAAAAAAATTTTCTAGGTTAGAGATAAGAAAATAATACATTTTATAAGTTATTTCTTATAAAGTAAGTAATACATTTTTCGGGAAGATGTCAATTCATTTTCGGCTTTTTTTTTTCCTTGAAAATTTAATTTTTTTTAGTTAAATGCCCTATTTTTTTATTTATTTATTTTACTTTTTTATATATGGAACGACACTATTATATTCTTCAACAAGTCCGAATTCGCGATTTTAGATTAATGTCAATATTTTAGAAGTCGAATAGAGAACTATAAATCCGAAAAAACTGTCTTTTGAAATTGTCTCTGGGTCACCATATATCAACAATGCAATGAGCTAGACAGATGAAACTTGGTATATAATCTTTTTACCAAAATAGCATATTTTTGTTAAATTTTAACGAATTTGATTTACCTTAAGTTTGTCAGCCTGTTTACATCTTATAACTTTAAATAGGCCATTCATGTTTAATATAAATTTATTTCGTGTATCTCGAAAACGGCTCTAACGATTTGGATGAAATGGTTAGCCGTTAGAGTTTCGCTTTTTAAGTTTATCTATATATCTATTATCTATATATCTTTCGTGAAAAAATCCTGGTGTGGTGTGGTGTGGAGAGGGGGGTTCCAGCTCAGGTGTCGTCCTCGTCATCTGACCGCGGTTCAAAATTACGAGGTCCGTCCCAAAATAGCCCTAGTGTTGCTTTACAACGGGACGTTAATATAACTAAACTAAACTAAACTTCGTGAAAAAACGTAATTTTACTAACGCGAACTAACTATTAGAATGCGTATATTCAATTTCAGCTTCGAAGTGTGGGTAGTACAGTATAATGGTCAGAACAACATGGATGATACTTGTGTTGCGGGTAATCAGTTCGAGCCGTGCTTTTTGCTTTATTTTTTTACTTGCGCATTTATATTTAACAGTTTTGCTTTTCAAGTTTATCTATATGGATGTCTTTCCTGAAAAAAAAGCGACTTTACACAACACAAAACATTTTTTATAACTAAATATTAGAGCCTTTTTCTATCTGCTCTCATACTGACAATGCCATATAGCGCATTTCGGACCTGATTTTTCTGTGCTAAAACTGAGTGTAAGTTCAGAATATAAGTAACGATAGATAAGCTGGAAAATGGATAATATATTATAGCAGATTTTCTCGAATAACATGTTAACCCTGTAAAGGGCCATTTTTTTCTAGTCATATTATGTTAAAATATTTTTAGGCTTGAAATTAAAATAAGAAAAGGGATTCATTTAGCTTATTAGATAAATTTAATTTGATTCATTAATTCATTTGGTTAATTAATAATTAAGTATCAAATCAAGACACATCATTTTGTGTAAAATAAAGAACTAAAGCATCTAAGTTTCTGTCTTTCTAAAAAAATTTGTCAGAACTGATGCCAACCTACATAAAAATTCATAAAAATATTGATAAATTTGGTGGGAAGCATACTTCCCACGGCCCTAGAAAGGGTTAAAATAAATGCATTCATGATTTTTTTTAAATTTAAATGACCAGCTAATATGTAAATATGATAGAAAAATATTCATATGTAATGAGTATATGATTTGTAACTAAATATTTTCCTCAAAAAAAAAAAAAAAAAAAAAGAAAGAAAGAAAAGAAAAGAAAAAAGCACTCACTGCCTACCTAAGCTCGGTCTTCCAGATATAATAAAAAACATACCGAACTTAGATCAATGGAATTCGGTTCATGATGTCCATATTAAAAGTCTAGTATGAAATTTTATATTCAATCGATCAACGGAAAAAAGTGCAAAATGCTTACTCAATTCCTCTACCGTACAACGAAGATAAATCTAAAATTAACCGTATTCTCGAAATAGGAAGTAAATAAAAATAACACCTGCTGATTTTTAATATAAATTCTAAAACATTATAGATGTAACCAAGAGTTAATAACGAAATAAACCGACGATTCAGAATAATTGATAACCTAATAATAAAATTAATTACAATATTATAAAAAATTGAAAAATATTTTTTTTCCAAGGAACAAAATTTGCATAATGTAGAAAGAAAAACATTATTAAATGTGATTCTTTTTTTATAATAAATGAATTTAATGAAGAATATTCTATATTTTGATCTTTTCGTGTGATTTTTGAAAATTCATAGTGTTGCCAAATAAATTTATTAATTGATTTCATTTCAGCAGCTTAATTTTGGTATTTATAAACTTGAGAACATGCCGTTATATCGCAATTGCCACTTAATTTGGTGCGAGTAATGAGATATTTTATTTTACGTCAAACTTTGTGCGAAATCAATGAATTAGAAATCTATGTGTACATCCGTCTGCATGTGAATAGGATTACTCAAACAGGGGAGAAGTCACCTTGAAATTTTCCCCCTTATTATGTAATAAATGTACTTATGTTTTAGATCTCAATGCCATTAGCGAACAATAATTACGAAATAGCTTAATAGCGTGCGAATTTTGACGAATTTGTTTGGGCCATTAATCTCTTAGATGCGGTTAATACACAAGTACCAGGGAACCGAATATGTATTTTGAATGTCCTTCGCCCCTGTCGATTGAAACTACAATTGAACTGAACCGTAATCACAGAATCACGTACCAAATGAAATTCATTTAAATCGTTGAGTTTTTGAGTTTTCGCGCTTACATACTTATAAAAGAACAGACCGACAAAGGTCAACTCCTTGACAAATTTGATTCCAAATTTGTTACAAAAATTATCTATTTAGCTCTCTTCATTTTGTAGTTATTATGTTCACTTATATTCGGATATGCAGATAAAATTCTGATCAATGGATTTCATTCAAAATTTGATCGAAATTTATAAATTTTGTATTTAAACCTGTATACCAAATTTCATCCGTCCTGCACAAAACGGATTAGAATTATCATACTCATAGACAGACATAATACAGAAATGTGATTTCTGACTCAGAGAGCCTTGAAACGTCGAATTTCTTTGAAATTACGTGATCGAATTTTTTTGGCGATTGCAATATTTTTACTATCTCGCATACGAAGTATAGAAAAAAAAATTATAGAAATCGTCAAAAATATTGACGATTTCTAATTTGACTAAAACAACTAAATTTTGACGAATCTCCACGTTTCAGAACTTCCTGAATTCGAAAAATACATTTCTGGAAAATATCCGTTCTGTCTGTCTGTGACAAATATAATTCAAAAACGCTTTGAGCTAGACGGATGAAATTTGGTATACAGACTTAAATACAAATTTGTAGATTCCAGTCGATTTTTGATTAAAATCCGTTTAGAAGAAGTCTCTCTGCCGCTGTTCGAGTCAGCATGGTAGCTGCAAAACGAAGAGAGCTAGATAGATGAAATTTGGTACACAGATTTAGTATGGATGCCTACCCAATTTTGAGGAAAATCCATCAGGGGATTGACCATTCGTTGGTCTGTGCTTTCAGAAATATGTAAATCCAATAAACTAAAATGCAGTGACTTAAATATATTAAATTTAGTACACGATTTTGCGAATTTAAATGTAGCTTTTCGTCACTTTTTTTTTTTTTTTTGTCACTTGGCTGGTAAGAATGCATCTGGAACGCAAATTTGATTTTTAGGTTTAGTTAGTTATATTAAAGTCCCGTTGTAAAGCAACACAAGGGCTATTTTGGGACGAACATCGTAATTTTGAACCGCGGTCAGATGACGAGAATGACACCTGATCTGGCACCCCCATCTCCACACCTCACCACACCACCGGGTGGACGTTTAACCCTGACGGATTTAAGGTTCAATGGATCCCCTTACACAACGGTTCTTCCGTGGAATCGGGCCTCGAACCTAAAACCCTACGGTTCACCAGCCGAGACCTTACCACCAGGCCACCACGGCCCTCGATTTTTAGGTACTTTCGATCGCATGACAGAGATTAGTCGCCAAAGATCACACAATAGATTCAGTAAAGGTTAATATTCACGTCAAAGGTTAATATTTCGGAACTATAGTACGTCAAGGTGTTTTCTGGCATGAGTTTATTTGAGAGTATGCGAGACAGTTTTCTGGAGTCCACTCCCTCTGGTTTCATTGCATACGAGAAAATAAAAAGATAAATCATCCACAGCAAGCTAAATGGATGAGTTATAATATATAATTTTTGAGCCAAGATTGCCCATTTTAATAATGGAATCTCTAAGCCGATCTATGGAAAAAGCTCAAAATGCATATTCGGCTCACATCTCAATACTACGAAACTTAAAAACAAAACACTCCATATTGTGTAATTACGAGAAAGTCGAGAAGAAAATACTCCCCCGGGCTAAAAATATATTTTGCTGCTCTGCACGTTTCTAGATTGAAGACGCTCCACGTGTTACGTTGACACGCGGTAGCATTCCACCATGCTAAAATGGAGGAACAGTTTTGCATCCAAATAATGAATGCTAATTGAAATTTAACGAGATGCGCGTACGTTGCATGTCACCCGAACTTTCGGTTTAGTTTTCTGGTAAATGATTCTAATCTTAGTGAAACACCACAAATAATATAAATTTTTTGTTTTTGTTATCGATTAATCGATTTTTTGCTGAAAAACAAGTTGTTGATCCGTCCCGAATGCGCATTTAAAGTATGATTATCGTCATTGAATAATGCTACCAGTCATGCTACCAATTCGGAAAATTTATATTGATTTTTATTCTCTCGTATACATTGTATAGAGAAAGTACAGTAATAATAAAAAATCCCAGCTCGGAATTTTGATGAATATCCAAGTTTTAGACCTCTGTGAGTTATAAAAGCACATTTTTGGAAAATGTCTATCTATTTGTCGTGACAAAGATAACTCAAAAACGATTTCAGCTAGACGGTTGAAATTTGATATACGATCTTTAAATCGAATTTGCAGATTTCTTTCAAATTCTGATTAAAATCTCAGAGGAAGTCCGTCGGTCTGGCTGTTAACACGATAATTACAAAACGATCCAACAAATTCAGCAAAAGGTTGATTGTCTGTCGATCTGTACTGCGTGTGTGTGTGTGTGTTTCACTTCTTAGTTAGAAACACTAATTTAGAGATATGTCTAAAGAATTCCTGTTCATTTTCAAGTATCAATTCCATTTAAAACAATTGGTGCTCAATTTCCTTTTGGGCTTCAATAACATGGTCGTTAAGTTGAAAAGTTTTTATAAAGAATCGGCAACTTATTATCTGTTGAAGATTTTTATTTGTTGAATTTTCTTTGTTAATACTGGAAATTTTATATTGCCATTATTTCTCATCGATATAAATACTGAAAAACTTTTAATTTTTATATAGTGCAGAAGATTTTTCCTTTCTTTCTTTTTTTAATTTAATTTATTTTGTATTTTATTTATTTATTGCCATGACATATTGTTTAACATGACTCTTAAGTCTAAATTGATGAATAAAGATTTGTATTTACCGGCGTCCTGGCATAGGGGTAACGTGTTTCCTCGTGATCTGGGCGTCGTGGGTTCGAATCCCGGTTCCTGCATGGTTCTTCTATTTCTATCTCTGAGATGTGTGAATGTACCCTCCTTTAAAAAGGGGTTGTGCGAGCGATTAAGTGATGCGTGAGTGGTGAAGTCATGTTCTTGGCCAAAGTTGGTCCTGGTGAAACAAGAGATGCTCTCCTATCGGCTCAAATCGATGTCCTCGTAATGGCGGCATAAGAAACAACATCAGATTTTTATTTAAAGGTTAGGAATTATAGAAAATAACCAAAAATAAATACTGCTAAATAGCAATTTTTAAATATCTGTAACTTATACACATAATTAAGTTGTAGGAAGAATGTAAACAGTAGAAATTATTTTATGTTGCAAAATATTTTCCTTTTTTTTCATCTTTATATTTTTTTCTCAAGCTCATTGCCAGGTGTCAGTTTAATTAATTACTAATTGATACGTAACTTCTGTTAATATTAAAACTATGCATTATTATAGAGAACCTATAACTGTACAAAATTTCGAATAATGAATTACTAATTGATACGTAACTTCTGTTAATATTAAAACTATGCATTATTATAGAGAACCTATAACTGTACAAAATTTCGAATAATGAATTACTAATTGATACGTAACTTCTGTTAATATTAAAACTATGCATTATTATAGTGAACCTATAACTGTGCAAAATTTCAAAAATATGATGTATTAGGATGTAATTAGACAATTACAAAATTCTATGTTTGTAAACATGAAACAAATCAAGTTAAATAAATGCTTAATATACTATTAATAAAACAATATATTTACCTTAAATAACAGAAAATGTGTTTTTCCAATACTTTTTCGTATTCCTATACAATACCGTTTACTTTAACTTCTTAAAATACAGTTCAAAGAAATCAGTATGCATTTTGGTTCTCTTCCTGTTAAACGATTAAGTAGAATTTAATTATTAAAGCATTTTAATTGTGAAATTTTGATGAAAAAATAAATTACAAAATTTCACTTATCTAGCTTTTTTATATTTTTGATTTTCTGTATTTACATGTGCACTGACATATTGAGGAATTAGCTCTCAAATTTGACCTTTATCAGCAATTTCGATACACAGATTATGTACTGAAATTCATCTTTCTAACATTCATGTCTGGTCATAACAATATATCAGTTTTGTCATCAAAATGATTGAGTGTCAACGAATTTCAAACAAATCAAATCAGTCGTATTTATGCATTAATGAGTTATCGCTTTTATAGAAATCGAAACAGATAAATGAACAGACAGTTGATGGATTTTGGTCTGGAATTTGATGTCGTCCTAATGATGTAACTGCCTATACTACGTTTGCTTGCTTAAATGCTTGCTACCTTTTGGCAGATTTTATATGCAAAACTACAATTATGAAATAAAAAAAAAGCTATGTCAAACATCTAGATTCTTTTGTTTTTGATTTGTATTTAAACTGATTGAAACATATAATTCCATTTTTCCTTTTGGAATGGAGGGAAATATGTTGCATAAGTTCGTCAAAAATTGAAATCGAATTTTTTACGTTTTTTTAAAATTTGCATATAAGAGAGTAATCGGTGGGAGTGAACTCACAAAAACTTTCTCGCATATTCTCTAATAAAGGTATTTTCCTTAAACCCCTAAAAAAATTATGAATCTTGAACAGTGCAAAGAAAACCTTGCATTGCTTTGGTGTACAATAGTTAGAAAATGTTGATCTTTGACATGAATTTAGTATTTTTACTGAATCTCTCGTTTGATCTTGGCGAGTTGTTTGGCGATTTATCCCTGGCATGCATTAACAGTATCCAAAAATCGTTTTAGAACGCTATTCTCAACCGATTGTAACAAAGATTTGCCACAAAAGTACATTTAAAGTCACAAAATCACGTATCAAATTTAATATATTTTTGCGTTTTTGTACTATACCAAATTTAAAATATTTAAGTTATTGCGTTTTTGTACTATGCCAAATTTAATATATTTAAATTATTCGTTTTTGTACTATACCAAATTTAATATGTTTAAGTTATTGCGTTCTTGTACTATACCAAATTTAATGTGTTTAAGTTAATGCGTTTTTGTACTATACCGAATTTAATATATTATTAAGTTATTGCGTTTATTACTATACCAAATTTAATATATTTAAGTTATTGTGTTTTTGTACTATACCAAATTTAATACATTTAAGATATTGCGTTTTTGTACTGTACCAAATTTCATATATTTAAGTTATTGCGTTTTTGTACTGTAGAAAATATAATATATTTAAATTATTACGTTTTTGTCCTGTACCAAATTTAATATATTTAAGTTATTGCGTTTTTGTACTATAACAAATTTAATATATTTAAGTTATAGCATTTTTGTACTATACCAAATTTAATATATTTAAGTTATAGCATTTTTGTGCTATACCAAATTTAATATTAAGTTATTGCGTTTTGTACTATACCAAATTTAATATATTTAATATATAAAAATATTTAATATATAAAAGAATGCAAATTTAACCCTTTCTAGGGCCGTGGGAAGTATGCTTCCCACCAAATTTATCAATCTTTGTATGAAATTATGTAGGTTGGCATAAGTTCTGACAAACTTTTTTAGAAAGACAGAAACTTAGATGCTTCAGCTCTTTATCTCAGACAAAATGATGTGCCTTGATTTGTTACTTAATTATTAATTAACTAAATTAATTAATTAATCAAATTAAATTTATCTAATAAGCTAAATGAATCCCTTTTCTTATTCTAATTTAGATCCTAAAAATATTTTAACATAATATGACTAGAAAAAAATGGCCCTTTAAAGGGTTAAGTCATTGCGTTTTTGTACTATACCAAATTTAATGTATTTAAGTTATTGCGTTTTTGTCCTGTACCAAATTTAATATATTTAAGTTATTGCGTTTTTGTACTATAGCGTTTCCATGTTTCTGAAAATATAGACCGACAAACAGTCAATCCTTATTTGGATTTCGTTCAAAATTTGATAAGTATCTTCATTACAGGTGTTAAATCTTTGCACCAAATCTTATCTATCTAGCTCTCTTCGTTTTATAGTTACCGTGTTAGCTCATATTTGAATAGCCGGACGGACAGTTTTCCCCAAATGGATTTTGATTAAAATTTGATAGAAATCTACAAATTTGACATAACGACCGTATACCACATTTCATCTATCTGGATCAAAGCGGTTGCGAGTTATCGCTGTCACTGACAGATAGACAAGATATTTTCCAAACATGTGTTTTTCGAAATTAGAGATCTCTCTAACATGGAGATTCGTCAAAATCTCGAGCTCGAATTTTTTGAGATTCAAATACTTTCTCACTTCTTCATACTCGAGAAAGTAAAAAGTTATTTACTCACTTTTTTTAAAAGTTATTTACTCACTTTTATTATAAGTAGGGATAATTTATAAGAAAAAAAGTGATGAATAACGCAAGGACTGAAATCGAGGGAGATCGTCTGGCAGTATGTTGACAAGAAGCTGTTAACTCGGTATTTGCCAAGTCACGCGTCTTAGGAACAAGACTAAAGACCTTCAAAATAGAAGAATCACTACCTGTTTGCTCTTAAATAGATGCACATACGTTTTTTTTTTTAAATAGATACATATATCTTTACTCTTAAATAGATACATCCTGCTGCTTCCAATTACTATTTAAATCTATAAAATGGCTATCCTTGATACTTATTTCTCAATAACAATGTTGCAGTGAATCTTTTTACAAGACATCAGTAACCTCCCACCGTTGATTATCTTCAGAAGAGTACAATTCCATACAAATAGTTGCTAACTTGTTATCAGGACCTGAATCGAATCGAGCATTTTGGGGATGCTTAAGAAAGATCCCCCCCCCCCCTTTCTCACTTAGTTTTTCTCAGATCTTGATCCTCTTAAAAGAGCAAAGTTTCTTGCCTTTCATTGGTTTCATAGATCGCATAATCGATACATTAATCGTATTCTGCATCGAAATTGTCTCACTGATATCGAAGTGATGCGTCCAGTTCCTCAGTTTCATGCTTGAAATAATTTTTGAAGCAAATTGATTACTGATTTGTTAGAATGAAGGTTCATAACTTGCTATTAATTCTATATAAGTTCCATTAGATTTAGCTTATAGTCTTTTCTTAAATGATCGTTATTTTGCAGTTTTTGTTAACTCGTATATGAGGTATACTTAGAGAAAATATTGTAATCGTTCCAATTCGAACTCGAAATTTCGTCGAATCTCCTCATTCCATTCCTTCCCAAATCAAAACACTATTAAACACATAATTCACTTCCCGAATCAAACCGAATTCCTAGAACACATTTTTGTGATTACATTTGTCTGTATGCGGACCTGACAATTAAAAAACGCTTTGAGCTAGATAAATGAAATTTCGTATGTGTTCTTTACAAAAAATTTAAAGATTTCTATCAGATTTTAAATTACATTCATTCTCAGGAAGTTTATGTCTTTCTGTCTTGAGTAAAAAGGAATACTAAAACTATAACACTTAGAAAACTAAGTGAATAAAATTTGTTACACATTTTTATCATCTAATACATAGGTACATGTTATTTTCAAACCCTACTCATCAACAGGTTCACTGTCCATCAGTTTGTACATTCGGATACAAGTCAACGGGTTAAAAATAAGCGAGTTGAAATTTGATGTGTGATTTTATTACTAAAATTGTAGATTTCAGTCAAATTTTTATTTCAATCTGTTGAAATTGAAACTGGAGTGGTCTCCATTAAACCTTCTCGGACACTCTGCAATAAAATATTTATTCCCCGCCCCCCCCCCCGTTCACATAAAATTGTGGGACTTGTATAAGGTTGCGAATACGTAGTATGGCATTAATGAACAATAGTTACAAAATATAGATTTTTGTCATGAATGTAGCATATTTACTGAATCTATCATGGGAACATTTATTTCGGACGCCTTTTTGCAAATTGTTTGATACCAAAATTTAACACGGAATTATAATTAAAAACACAAGGTGACATACCGAATTTCATTGTCATAAATCATTGCATTTATGAATTATTGCATTTAAGTGGACGGAAACGTATAGACCAACAGACGGTCAACCATTTAACATATTTGGTTCAAAATGGACATATTTGGACAAGAATCCACATTTTAGATGCCAAACCTGTGTACCAAATTTTATCTATCTAGCTCTTTCCATTTTATAGTTATCGAATTCCCTTGTATTCAAACTGCTAGTCAGATAGACTTTTTGTGATTGGATTTCGTTAGAAATCTACATACTTAGTCATAAATTCATCTGTTAAATTTTATTCATATGACTCAAAGCGTTTTTAAGTTATCCTTTTCACAGACAGATAGATATAATGGCAAAAAAAAAAATGTGTTTTTAGGTCACAAGCAGGTTTGAAAAGTAGAGATTCGTCAAAATCCCGAGTTCGAATTTTTTTATCATAGTGTAGTGAAAGCTTATAAGCCAGTTAACAGCTACACTACACGAGCAATTGCTTTTGTATTGTGGTCATGTTACTGGACTGCGAACCACAGGGTCCCAGGTTCTATCCTCGCCCATACCAAAACTTTACAATTGCTAATTCTATACTTCATATATGAGGAAATAAAAGGCATCCAAAGTGTATATCATGTTTTCTTCATACTAAAGGATGTCCAAAAATGAAAGCAAGATTTGAATCTGCCACCATTTGAGCAGTAAAGTGTTGGCAATCTTATTAAAAAAAATGTTTGAAGCTGATAGTTTAGAGTTAGTAAAAATGGAGAGTTACACGATAGAACAACGCTATAACGCAAGATTTGAATTAAATAAAAAAAGCAGTTTTTTTACCTTTAAATTGCTATATTTGAATCTGAAAGTGCACAGGATAGGGTTATGTATAGAACAGCACATAGGGCAAATGGCCCATGTACTATTGCCATTGCTTTGCTGGCACATACGCACCCTTTTGTCGAAATTTTCCATGACTATTTTGTATAAACGTGGCTGAATTTCGATGATGCAGAGTTGAATTTCTTCCTTCAATGCAAGCATGCTTGTGGGCTTGTTGGCATAGACCTTTGACTTCAAATAACCCTATAAAAAGAAATCCAATGGTGTTAAATCACACGATATAGGGGGCCAATTCTCAAATTTTCAAATTGTGGTTTAGACCTTTGACTTCAAATAACCCTATAAAAAGAAATCCAATGGTGTTAAATCACACGATATAGGGGGCCAATTCTCAAATTTTCAAATTGTGGTTTAGACCTTTGAATTCAAATAACCCCATAAAAAGAAATCCAATGGTGTTAAATCACTCGATATAGGGGGCCAATTCTCAAATTTTCAAATTGTGGTTTAGACCTTTGACTTCAAATAACCCTATAAAAAGAAATCCAATGGTGTTAAATCACACGATATAGGGGTCCAATTCTCAAATTTTCAAATTGTGGTTTAGACCTTTGACTTCAAATAACCCTATAAAAAGAAATCCAATGGTGTTAAATCACACGATATAGGGGGCCAATTCTCAAATTTTCAAATTGTGGTTTAGACCTTTGACTTCAAATAACCCCATAAAAAGAAATCCAATGGTGTTAAATCACACGATATAGGGGGCCAATTCTCAAATTTTCAAATTGCGGTCGCCAGACTTTAATTACTTTTGAAATATTATTCAACAATGGAAACACGTTGTTAAATTGTGTAACGCTCCTTTTTTTACTAAACCTAAACTATCTGCTCTCCTTTTTTTTAATAGTGTCGCCAACATTTTACTGCACGAATGGTGGCAAATTCAAATCTTGCGTTCATTTTCGGACACCCTTTAATATAAAGCACAAAAAGCTGATATGCCAGACTCAGAAAATTAACATTTGGGCCCCCGTGGCATTAAAGGCTTTGCTCTTTATTCAAAATTTTAATACTAAGAGGAGGAGAGAGATAACGCTTTTATTAAGAAATGTGGGATAAAGTTTGGTACTGGTTTCCGCAATATATCGAGACCAATTCATTTGCATCGTATCTACGATCCTCAAATGAATTCTATGGAACACAAACAGAATTAAAATGGGGAATCAGCTGGACAATGCGTTTGCAAAATTTTCTGCAAATCGATCGCTGCGTGTCTTTTAACTTTCATGCACTTTTACTGTCTGTAACACATTGTGTTAGAATTCTGATCTCGAAATAAAGGGTATTACGTGATCAGAGTTTTGATATGGTATTCTTAATTCAGCACATTTGTGTAAGTCTCAAGAGTAAATTTCATTGCGAGGTTGCCAAACTCCATTCTCCGAAAAATGTGAATAAATTCATATATTTAATTTGTTTTTCTCAGAAAAACCATACTGGTGTTGGCATAAAAGTTTCTTTGCACGGTAGTTTTCAGTTATGATATTAACTGTGGAAACATATGGCCATATCTTCCAAAAAAATTATTTTACAAAAATGGTCTTTGTATTATCTTAAGACTAAAAAAAATGGCCTTTTTAATGATATAAGTTTCATTTTCGTTCGTTTTCCTCCTTACTTTTAATATTTTAAATTCTATTGGGTAAAATAATAGAATTTCAACTCATCGATCAAAATATTTAATTGCGTGCATTTGCCAGTTATTAACTCAGTAATAGTATTTCATTTTTATTTCTCACTGGTGTGGTGTGGAAGTTTGGAGAAGAAGAGCCAGCTCAGGTGTTATTATCGTCATCTGATTACGGTTCAAAATCACGAGAGCCGTCCCAAAATAGCTCTAGTGTTGCTTTAAAACGGGAGTTAATATAATTAAACTAAACTAAACTAAACTAAACCAATTTTATTTTTCAATATATACTTTTTTTAATTTGAAAGTAAATTTATTCAATTAATTTCATCTTTTTCAGTAGTATAAAATCCCAAGGTGAATTTTATTTTAAAAAAATAATTCCGTATTAATCATTTAATAACCTAAAAAAATCTATGATGAAAAGACCTGTCGCCAAGAGCGTTTAGTACTAAATAATATAATGTACTATTATAAATAATACCCTATAATAAATAATATTCTATATAATATCACATACATAATATATATGACTTTTATAATAGTAAATAAAACCGAATATAAATTTTATACGCCTTTTTTCTATCCGATTGAAACCAGAATTTATCACAGAATTAAATCACATAACAAATTACATTTATTTAACTAGTTGTATTTAGAATGCACAGAACCATTTCTGGGTCATCTTTCACTGTTAATACGGATCTATAATTTAGATGTTAAAACTCTGTACCAGATTTAATCCATCTAGCTCTCTTCGCTTTGTAGTTAACTTATATTCGGGTAGGCAGACTGACTTACTCGGGATGTTTTCACACAAAATTCGATTGAAATTTATAAATTTGGTATAAAGACAATATACCAACTTTCATCTAGCTAAAAGCGTTTTTGAGTTAAATTCTCAGACAAACAATCATATTTTTAGAAATTGTGTTTTTCGGAACCAAGAAAGTCTGAAATATGAAGATTCATTCCAAAATCACAAAATTAACTTTTCTCATGACGATATTTTCTCTTTTCAACCATTTATAAATGTAATCGAGACGAAAATGAGAAAAAAAACGTTGAGATTTTAACTTTTGCATCATATAAATTATTTGCCATGTTAGAGTATTTATTGGCATATTTGATTAATACGTCAGATGCAATTTTTCGCTCATGGGTTATTAGAAAATAATAAAGAAGGTTATCACATTTGAAGACTTATCGCGAACAAAAAATTACATTTTGGCGTGAATATCCGCCATGTACCCAATTCTCCTTCCTGGCCAATAAAGGGTAGGGTCGTAAGAAGATATCGTCCGAAGGAACGCAAAAGTTTTGTATTCAAAAGATTTTTAGATGTGAGAGAAAAAAAAGGGGAAAAAAATACATCGCTTTTTAAAAATTAACGACTGCGCAATACAATAGTCACATGATCATTCCAAACTAGTTTAAACCGGATTTTCGGGGGGGGGGGGGGATCTGGCTTCGAGAAAAAGTTTTGGAGCTCGACTGATTTCGAGATGTAAAAAAATCATCGTTTTTCTAAATATCGACGCTTGCGTAATCTGATAGTCACGTGATTGTTTCAAACCAGTTTAAACTGGTTAATGACTTAAATTAATTAAGACAAACAAAGACTTAAAAAATAATTACGTTCTCACGTGATAACTTGAAATTTGCAATAGCTGATTTCAGTTTGTTTGTTTGTTTTTTTCCTTCCCAATTATTTAAAAATAGTAAATAAAATTTATTTTCCTCTTTATTGTATAAAAATAGCTGAAGAATCGAATTAAGTAATTTAAAAATTTAGGAATCATCGAAGCGGTGAATGCAAGAGCAAAGACTTGCCGAATTAATGAATGCTAATATTTAAAAATATCAACAGACTTTTAAAGGGAATTCCAGTAATAATTAACCAAAAGGAAAGTAATAGTAGATAGAAATCGAATTTCAAGTGACTCATCGAAAATGGGTGGAATTTCCAGCTTTGATTCATTCTCCGAGCTTGCTTATAATTAACTTATATCGAATAACAGAGAATCGCATTTAAACTTAGCCTTTCCCAATTTTTAATTTTGTCAGATGGTTGATGTTTTGCAAATGATGGTTTTAATAGTTATACCTTTTATAACTTGTTCTAGTCAACGTTTTCTAGAAGACAATAAGGATTAAAACACAAATCGGGAGTTTGAGAGATAGGCATAATTTTAAAAAAAAATGTTTTGGGGGAATCTAAAGGATCCGAGACGTGGAAGTTTTCCATCAAAATATTGAGATAGAATTTTTTGATAATTACACTTTTTATTTTGTCTTATACATAGTAGGGTGTAAGTATATTTTAACAATTACAGTTTTTACTTTCTCTTTTATACTTGGTATATTTAAAGTATAGTAATCATAAAAAAAATTCGAACTCGAGATTTTGACGGAACTCTACGTTCTAGACTTCCTTGAGTTCGAAAAACACATTTTTGGAAATTGTCCGTCTGTCTGTGAGGACGATAATTCATAAACGATTTGAGGTAGACGGTGGAAATTTGGTATACGGTCTTTATACTAAATTTATAGATTTTTATCAGATTTTGTGCAAAATCCGCTGAGTGGAAAGCTGTCTGTCCAGCTGCTTGAATATAATTTAAGATAAATAGATAGATAAAATTCGGTACGCAGATTAAACATTTATAGTCTAGACACCTTCTTCTTCTTGCGTACAGCCAGTCTAGACACCGACTAAATTTTGAGCAAAATCCAACAAAGGATTGAACGTTTGTTGATCTATAGTTTTATAGACATGTAAATGCTTTAACTAAAAACGCACTGACTTAAATATATCAAATTTAGTATGTGATTTTTTTACTACAAATGTAGTTTTGTGACAAATTTTTGTATCAATCTATTAGAAAAATTGTATGTAAAGCACAAATTCGATTTTAGGATACTATTAACCGCATGTCAGGCAATAATCGTCAAGTACCTAGCCAAGGATGACACGATAGATTCTGGAAAAGTTAAATTTACGCCAAAATTAATATTTCGTAATTTTTGAACACCAAAGCCATACAAGGCGTTCTCTGGGTTAACAACTTTATTAGATTAAATACGAGAAATTTTATGCGAGACCACACTAGCTGGGTTTTTTTCCAGTACTTTGTGCATCAGAAAGTAAAAATGCAAGCATATCTTCGTGATATATGTATTTGAGATTAATATAAGCGCTTTGAGTGTTCAATTTATGAAAATCCTATCTTGTGTTACCTTCACCTCATGCAATTTCATTTTCAAAAGACTTTTACATATCCTGAATCCTGCTTCTATGGTAAATATCAGCATGTACCAATCATGAAAAACCCATCTTAAATGGATTTCCCTCAACTCATTTTATTTCGTTTTCAATGAATCTACATCCGGAATCTTCTTCCTGTGTTAAATTCGAAATGATTCGTGCCGTTTTTTGCTTTCTTTTATGCAAAGTTCTTTCTATGAAAGAGAACGCATTGTAAACGCAAGATTTTTACAAATCCCCACGTTTCAGATTTTTTCCAGTCCAAAAACACATTTTTGGATTTAAGTCTGTCTGTGAACCTCTCGAGCTTTACAGACAAATTTTAACATGTTGTTTTGACACCAAATTTGTAAATATCTCTCAAACTTTGCATTAATTTAAAATTGTAAATCCATTAAATTAATTAAATCGATTGATTAAATTAATTAAACCTGATTACACATGCACTAAATTTATGTCGATAGCTCTCACATTATTAAATAATCACAACAAAAGAATAAATTTGGACTCCTTTTCCTTTTATTCTGGTCATCATAGCTTAGCAGGCGCTGCCCTGCTACCGCACACACACTCGCTAACGCTACACGATACACTGAAGTCTTTTTCCCTTTGCCGCAAGAGGGCAGCACAGTGACAGGTCGGAACATACCGCCCGCCTTGACATAATGTTGTCAACACACACACACAAGGAAAAACTATGGAATATCACAATTCAATGCACAATGCTGAATAAAAACACACAAATTCAGATTTTAAACATTACAAGGTAATAACATTAATCACACAATAAAGAACACTAATATAAGATTACACATCAATAGGTAAAATACAAATTTTTGAAATGGGTCTTTTATAAACTCCAGATTGAGTTTTAACTTTTACAACTCTGACCCTTTTATCTTCACCCAGATAACACTCAATTATTCTACCTAATGCCCATTTTTGAGGGGGTAGGTTTTCATCTTTAAGAAGCACTAACTCATTGATTTTTACATTATCTTTTTCTACCTTCCACTTGGACCTCTGTTGCAAATTATTAAGATACTGTATATGCCATTTTCTCCAAAACATTTGAATTAATTTTGTCAGTTTTTTCCAATTGGATAATCGATTGTCTTTAACTTCGATTAAATTTGGCTCTACAACAGTATTTAAGGATCTGCCAATTAAGAAATGAGCAGGGGTTAACACGTCATACACATCGGTATCGGACGACAGAGGTGCAAGTGGTCTAGAATTTAGAATTCCTTCTATTTGCGTAATAACTGTTAGGAATTCTTCATAGCTCAATTTGGAATTACCTAAAATGCGTTTGAAATGATATTTAAATGCTTTAACTCCACTTTCCCAGAGACCACCAAAGTTAGGTGCTCTAGGTGGAATGAAGTTCCAATCAATTCCCTCTGTTGACAAATAACTAGCAAGACTATCGTCGGGTTTTACAACTAAATTGTATAACTTAGAAAGTTCCTTATTTGCTCCTATGAAGTTTGTGTCGTTATCTGAAAATAATTTCGAACATAAACCTCTTCGAGCCACAAATCTCTTTAAACACGCTATGAAGGCATCTGATGTTAAATCAGTGACCATCTCGAGGTGCACTGCCTTAGTAACTAAGCATACAAATAAACAGACATACACATTATGATAAGTGCCCTTTCTTTGATGTTTATATTTCACAAGAAATGGGCCACAAAAATCTACTCCAGAGCAATTAAATGGGAAGTCAGGAGTCACTCTCTCTTTCGGTAAATCGCCCATCAATTGTTTAACTCCTATGGGTTTAACTCTGAAACACTTAATACAATCATGCACTACTTTCCTACACGTTGCCTTACCTTGAACTGGCCAGAAACGTTGTCTGACATAATGTAGTAAAGCAGTAGGGCCTAAATGAAAATATCTTTTATGAAAGAATTCAATAATAAGCTTAGTTAATTTATGACCTTTAGGCAAAATAATTGGGAACTTACAGTTAAAATTTACATTACTATGTCTTATTCTGCCATTGACTCTTAGTAAACCAACCTCATCTAAAAAGGGGTTTAAACATTTGATCTTACTTTTGTCAAGAACAGGTTTATTTTTATTTAAACACCTTAACTCTTCTGAAAATTCCCTACTCTGGATTTCCTTTATTATGAAGGTTTCAGCCTTCCTAATTTCCTCTGTTTTCAAGGGACCCAGTCTCCTTTCAGTTGGACTCCTCAAGTTGTGGAGAAATCTGAAAACATAACTTATTACATGCAATATTTTAGTATAACTATTACTACAATTAAGAATATCAGTAACACATGAATTGTTCAATGTAGTAACTAAAACACTTTCACAGTCAATTTTTTTGAGTTCACAGTCTACATCGTCCTTTATCACAGAGTCAGAGATTTCTCTGCATGGATATTCACTGTTTTTTAGAAAGGCAGGGCCTTCCCACCACAAGTTACTCTCGAGCATTTTGGACGGATTTACACCACGACTGATAAGATCAGCTGGATTATCACCTGAGGAAACATGTCTCCACTGCTCCTGACACAAAAGGTCTTGAAGTGTGGCTACACGGTTTGCCACGAAGGTTTCTAACTGGGACGTCTCCTTTTTAATCCATGACAGCACAATCATACTATCGCTCCAGTAATACATATTGGACACTTTCAGTCGAAGAGCCGACTGGATACGCTGCATCAATTTCACCAGCAGCACAGCAGCGCAGAGCTCCAATCTCGGGATCGTGAGCTTCTTCAGTGGAGCCACTCTGGATTTACTGGCCACCATCTTGACAACAACCTCACCAGCAGGTGTTTGGGATTTGCAGTACACAACAGCTCCAAAGGCAGCTTCAGAAGCGTCGCTGAACCCATGAAGCTCTATAGCTTCGACGTCGGAAAATGGAAGAATACATCTGCTCACCTTGATGTTGTTAATGCACTGTAACTCGGTTGAAAACTTCTCCCATTCACTATGATTTTCAGGAGGAAGCTGATCATCCCATTGAAGATTCAGAAGCCACAATTTTTGTAGAAAGATTTTGGCCAGTGAAATCACAGGACCAAGGAGGCCCAGAGGGTCAAACAACTTGGCTATTGTGGATAGAACTGTTCGTTTAGTATGAACATCCGTTGAAGTTATGGACACCTTAAAACAAAAACAGTCATTAGTATGGTCCCACGTGACACCTAAAGTTTTGTTATCACAGTCTGCAAAGTCGTAGTTGCATCCAGAAGTGGTAGACAACTGAGGATGATTGCCTCGCCATTTATGCAAGTTCATGCCAGCTCGTTTTAACATGGAAGTGAGCTGCTGTTGCATCTCTATGCATACGGGTAAAGTCTTAGCACCAGATAGCACATCGTCCACATAAAAATCTTTCTCAACAACGGGTGCTGCAAGGGGAAAATTGTGTCCCTCATCCCTTGCAATTTGAATTAGCGTTCGAGTAGCTAAAAATGGGGCACTAGTAGTACCGTAAGTAATTGTCGACAGTTCAAACGTTTTCACTGAACCATACTCACTGTCCTTCCAAAGTATTCTTTGTAGGTTCCGCTGACTAGGATGAATGTAAATCATCCTATACATTTTCTCAATGTCCGCAATAAATGCATATGGATGTTTGCGGAATCGCATCATAATTGAAATTAAGTCCTCCTGCACAATTCCCCCATTAATTTGCAAGCTATTGAATGAATTTCCATTCGTAGTTTCACTAGAGGCATTAAATACTACACGAAGCTTAGTGGTCATTTTCTCTGGTCTATATACTCCATGATGGGGCATGTAATACACTGTTTCTGGTTCTGTCTCATGCGTCACGTCTCTCATATGTCCCAACTTTTCATACTCATTAATAAATTCTTCATACAATTTTAAATAAGTTTTATCACTAGATAGTTTACTCCAAAGTGAATTTAATCTTTTTAATGCTATACTTTTAGACTCGCCTAAACAACTAGGTTCCTCTTTAAGTGGGATTGTGACTACATATTTTCCACTAGGCTCTCTATAATGAGTTTTAACAAAATGTTCCTCAGCGATTTTTGCCTCATGGGATTTAGGGGTCTCTAACTCAACAGTTTCTAGTTCCCAGAATTTTTTCATGGTATTGTTTAAATCTTCATCAATAATTAACCCACAATGAATTTTTGGGGAATCAAATTCCATTACACTACCGCAAGCCAAAAATCCAAAAACACTATTTTGAAAAAACAACTCTGCATTTGATGAGTAGATCTTTTCTGGCCTCAACAAATGATAGAACGATTTAGCACCTAGGAGACAATCAACTTTTTGGGGAACCATAAAATTATCAGCCAAATTAATATTAGAAGGAATTTGTTCTTTAACATTTAAATATTTAACTGGGGTTAACTCAGTGATTTTATCTACAACAAGAAACTCAAAATTTTGCTTAAAGCTCTTATCAGCATTTGAAATTTCAGCTTTAATAAATTTGGTAACAGTCATTGAGGAATTATTTAAACATGAAATTGTTACATTTATTTTTTCTTGTTTTAACCCTAATCTGTTTGCACACTCCGAAGTAATAATATCGTATTGACTTCCTACATCCAGCAACCCTCTAACACATTGCAGATTCCCAAATTTATCTCGAATATAAAATTTAGCCGTGCTAAACAATACAGTTCTCATTTGTTTATTTTCAACCGTACTCGTAGCTGAAAATGTCGATTGCACATTTTCATTAGTTGCGCAAGAAGTTGGATAAAAGGAATTAACTTCCGGGTTTAAAGTTGAACTTTCCCCTTTATTAACTATGGTACTAGTTTCGTTTTTACCACTCCCACTGAAATGATCAAACTCTCTGGGATAATGAAGTAACCTATTATGAGGTTTATTACAAAAACAATTTCTTGCAGAACACTTTTTCACATTGCATATTGGTGAGAGGCATTTAAAACATAAGTTTTGGGATTTCACAAATGCAACTCTATCACTAACAGAAAGTTTTTGAAATTCCTGACATTTAAATATTGAGTGGTTGTTCTGGCACATAACGCATTTAGAATTAGTATTCGATAAGAACACTTTAGAAACATTTCTATTACGATTCTCAAAATTTCCTTTACCGAAATTCCTTTGCTCATTTCTATTCGTAACGAATGCGCGGGAAAACGAAACGCACTCAGTTTTGGTTTTGGTTTTAGAAGCCACAAATAAATCACATTCTCTACTTAATTCCTGCACATTAAAAACAGATTCTCCTTGTTTAATACTGATATGACTTTTTAAATCTTGAGGAAGAGTGCTAAAAATCTGATCAGAAACCATTAACTCACACAATTTAGAAAAATCATTCACATTACGAAGTTGAATGTAATACTCAAAAACAGATCTAACTCTTGAAGCAAATTGCACATAATTTTCTGTTGGCAATTTTACTGCACTTTTAAATTGTTTTAGACATTCTTGATAAGTTGGTTGAAATTGTTTTAAGACAATAGATTTAATTTTTTCATAGTCACTCAACTCTTCTTCTTTGATATAAACCATTAAATTGCCAATTCTATCCCCTAAAAGATTTAATAGAATTTCCGCTTTAAATTTATCACTAACTCCTTTTGTTTTGAAAGCTTTTTCGAGCGAATTGAAAAAGAGATTAAAACACTCAGCATTTTTGGGAACAGGAATCGTCAAAACTTTGATACTCTTAATTAAATTCTCTAAACTAAAACTCTGTTCATTATCGTTAAGCTCACACGATGAGGATTTGAGCTTTAAAAGCTCTATTTCTTTCTCTACACGCAAAAGCGAAAGCCTTTCAATCTCCAATTTTTGTTCTAATGAACGCCTTTCGTTTTCGGCTTGATCAGAATTTTTACTTCTTTCGTCTGAAATCTCTTTAATTAAATTTTTCACAACCTCAATTCTTTGCTTATAAATGTCACTATTCTCAATTATACTTATCAAATCTACAACTTTAGCGGAAGATGCAAATTTAATATTTAATTCCGTACACAAACTCTTTAATTCGTCTTTCTTCAAACTAGACAAAGACATAATGAAAATTTAAGTAATTGAACACTTACCCACAATAATTATCCTTGAGAATTGGGACGAGAGAATACGCGAAAACACAGAGAACAGAAACAGAAAACACCACTCAAGCAACAACTTTCGTTTCCTAAGCCTACGCTA
Organism: Argiope bruennichi; assembly: GCF_947563725.1. Taxonomy (NCBI): domain Eukaryota; kingdom Metazoa; phylum Arthropoda; class Arachnida; order Araneae; family Araneidae; genus Argiope; species Argiope bruennichi. Next base: position 36,863,585 of record NC_079157.1, read on the forward strand.
ATCCACTTCGCATATTTTCACACACAAAAAAAAACGTAATCCATTGCTGATCGCTATTTCCACTCCTCCGAGACGGACCATATGATTACACATGCACTAAATTTATGTCGATAGCTCTCACATTATTAAATAATCACAACAAAAGAATAAATTTGGACTCCTTTTCCTTTTATTCTGGTCATCATAGCTTAGCAGGCGCTGCCCTGCTACCGCACACACACTCGCTAACGCTACACGATACACTGAAGTCTTTTTCCCTTTGCCGCAAGAGGGCAGCACAGTGACAGGTCGGAACAAAACCCATTGATTAAATTAATCCATATATTAAAATTAATTCTATTACATCCATCATTTAATAATTAATCCCTACTAAGAAAATCTGTCTGCCTGTCTGTTCTAGAATAAGTGAACACCGACTACAAATTTACCGATAAAATTTACCGATTTATCATCTAAAAGTGTTAACCCTACTCAAATTTAGAATAACTACATCAATGAATTGACTGTCTGTCAGTCCTATATTCGCATGTATATTAACTTGATAACTCAAAAATGCAACAATTTAAATAAATGAAATTTGGTGTGTTATCTTGTTACTATGATTGTAATTGCGTGGCAAACTTTGTTTTCATCTGGGAAAGAAGCGATGAGAGATTCTTATATACTACGTGCACATAATTCTCTGAAAAAGACCTAAGCACTTGGAACTTCTTAGCACATTAAAAAAAAAAAAAAATTACCCTAGGCCCACGTATTTTATAAGAGGTAGGGAAGGTTAAATAAGACCTTTATTTCGATTTAAGGAAGATTGAGAAGAGTGCTTGAACTCAAGGTACTTAACCTCCAGACATCATAACTGAAAAGAGAATAGAGAAAATAATATTACTCAGCTAAATTAAGCTTATTAAATTAAAATGTCCGTATTAATTATTAAATTTGACTAGAAAAGTAGATAAATTTAAAAGAAAAAGCAGAGTGGATTTTCATAAACTAATAAATAGACAGAAACCAATCCAGAGTCAAGCCAGTGTGGTAAAACTGTAAATAAAGATCTTATCGCAGATAAGTCAGCGAGGTCTCCTGACGTTCTTGGGATCGTAATTTTCACTATCTTTTATTACGATGGAGTCATTCTCGCCGAGTTTTTCGAAAAACCTTGTGAAAATCATTAATGGGGAAGAGTTGAAAGTCTTTTCGTATGTCGCTATTCAACAAATCACGGCATTTTAGTTTTTTTGAATCACCGTCGTGTTTTAAACTCTTTCCTTATCTGTTATATACTTAAAGCACTCATGTGCAGGACTCAGAAAAATATCGGACCTTGCATATGATCCACAGTTTTAGGTAGAGAGAAGAGGAGGAATAGCACTTTTATTAGTATACTAGCAGCCGTCTTTGGCGACCAGCAAGTTCATCAGGATCAATTGTCGCTAAAATTTTCAATTAAAAATTTTACGTAACTTGTTCTTTTTATAGATTTTTCAGGAAAATATATTTAATTTTCATTTTTTAAGCCTTAAATTTTGATAATCATATAATTAATATTATTATGTTGTTGTTGTTACTTATGGCACTTTACAAGCCCTCTGACGAACTGTCAGCGATTTAAGCCGAATATGTACATTAACTTCTGAGCGTAAAGATCCCTGAGCACCCGAGAGCAGAAGTTTGACTTCTAGCTCATATGTAGATGACACTCACACATTCGCTGGCACAACTCTTTTTACAGGTGGGCTCTTTCACACACCTCACAGATAGAATGAAGGGTAAAGAAAAACCACGCCCGAATCAGGACTCGAACCCGGAACGCCCAGATCACGTGGAAGACGCGCTACCCCTAAGCCAAGACACCGACTCATGATATCATAGAAGCCTTGGGGGGGGGGGTGAACTAAAAAAACAAATGACATTCAAAAATATACAAGCGTGTCCAAATGACAATAAGAAATATCATACTCAGTTGTTTTTTTTTAGTTAACCCTTTCTAGGGCCGTGGGAAGTTATGCTTCCCACCTAATTTATCAATCTTTGTATGAAATTATGTAGGTTGGCATAAGTTCTGAGTAATTTTTTTAGTAAGTCAGAAACTTAGATGCTTCAGTTCTTTATCTCAGACAAAATGATGTGTCTTGGTTTGTCACTTAATTATTAATTAACCTAATTAATTAATGAATCAAATTAAATTTATCTAATAAGCTAAATGAATCCCTTTTCTTATTCTAATTCAAAGCCTAAAAATATTTTAACATAATATGAGAAAAAGGGCCCTTTAAAGGGTTAAAGAAAAGTGGCGTTATCAAGAAATTAGTAAATTAAGCAGTGGTAATCTTATTTTAATGCACTGGAGAAAAATTCTTTTATAGCAAATAAGAATTTAAGAGATTTATTATTCAATATAAAATAAACGGTTCTATTAATTGTACAATGAAACTTTTTATCAACGGAAAGAATGCAAATAATTTCATTTGTCCTGGAACTTTTGCTTTGCATCGAAGATGACCGCAGATAGTATAAAACAAACACGTCTGGCGAAAATAGGTGCAAATTCCATGCCTCATTGCGAAATATATTTTTTTATTGGTTCACTTATCGTTCTTCTATGTTGAAGAGTACGAGGGAAATGCTGTTTAACCTTTCTCACGATGAGGCCAAGTACGTGATGAATAAGCAGGAAAATGTTGCCATTCAGTGGAATTGAAAACTGCTGAAAAGGAATGCAAATTTTGGCTATTGTGTAAAAGAAAAGCGAAATCTTTCCTGCTAGAAAAAGAAAACATCCGATGTTTAACGCGATAAGGAACTTGTGCGCTTTCAAAATTACGTGACTCTTAGTCTGTTTTTGACAACAATAATATTATAAAAATTATCTTTTTCCTTTCATATATTCTGAATGATCAGACTGTAAAAATTTGGATTTCATGTACACTTAACCACTCGAATAAAATAAATATTATACTTATTTTTCTTAAATAATCTGGCTATAAAGCAGCTTTGAAATCAATTCCATTAATTAAAAATATTATTATTATTTTCTTTCCACGTTTCAATTCTAAAATGAATAAGACATTGTAACGTGCTGCAAACTTCTTAGTTTGAAAACCAATGAAGTAAAATTTAATTCTTTCGCATTGCAAAATATTTTGCTATTTTTATTTTCTGCCATATACGAAGTATGCAAAGACAGAGGTATTGCAACCATTTAAAAATCTGAATTCGAAATTTTTTTTAATCTTCACATTTCAAACTCTTCGAATTCAAAAAAAAAAAAAAAAAAAACCATATTTTTAGAATATGTTTGTCTATGAACACGAAAACTTAAAAATGCTTTGAGCCAAATGAATGAACTTTGGAATAGGGGCTTTGCCTAAAATATGTAGACTTCTAACAAGTTGTGAGCGAATTCCTTTCAGAAAAAGTCTGCCTGTCCGACTGTTCACACGATAACTACAAAGCGTAGAGAGCCAGATAGATAAAATTTGATATAAATTTAAATATAAAGATGGGTATAATTTGGCAGAAATATTTGGTTTAAAATGTAAATATTTACCAATTTTGGGGCTAAATCTGTCTAAGGGTTGGCTGCCTGACGTTCTGTAATTTCATAAGCATATAAACGCCATAAGTCGAGACATATATAAATGAAAGTATAAAGAAATATAAAAGTATATAAAGAAAGCCATAAGTAATGACATATATAAATGAAATGAATTTGGTTTGCGATTTTTTTTTCAAACAATATTAGTTCTGCTCTGATTTTGGTTTTAATTGATCGAAAAATCAGACATTTTGAAAAATACACAATTGGGTTTCTGATATTTTTACATAAACAGCATCACAGCAATTAATGGTCAAAAATGGCAGTCTAATAGGCTCTTTCGTAAATTTCGCTAATAATAGCACACTTAATAATAAATCAATACACTTATCTGAGAGTATGAAAGAAATTTTCAGGGAGACGACGTCTGCCATTTGGAATTATGTCCATCTCAGCATAAGATAACTCAAGCTAGACATATGTACTAGAGCTAGACATATGTAATCTGGTATGTACATCAACTTAAATCCCCATCTAATTTTGAGCGAAATTTATATTTGGGTTTGCATATATAAGGTTATGTTACATGCTTAGATGTTTTTTTTTTCTCAAATTCTAATCTTTAATAGAATGTTCTTATGAAAGAAAAAAAACTAAAATTTAATGCATATTTTTCATTCAAATTTGGTGTAATAATTTCTCAATATGTTCTGTAGTTTCTTAACTAGAGGATAAGTAATCTATTCAATTAGAAATATTTTAAAGTTTCATAATGTGAAAAAAATGGAAACATTCGCGTTATTTATTAGACAAAGCCCAATATTTAAAGAATGAATAGAAATACAGCTTTTTTTTTTAATTAGGAAATAGATAATATATTTCTTAAGGCTATTTGCAAATTTAAGCAAACTATTTTATAAATCTCTAAATTAGAAGATTTTTAATTTCTACCACTTCTTAGCTGCAAAAGAAAAAAAATTCTTTTTCCTAATTATTGAAAACACTTTTCCTCTGTACTGGTATATTTTGGTATCGTAAATGTTTTTTGGATATTTTTTTTATGCAGATATCCAAAAATCTAACTATTTTCACTCATTTTGCAAAAATATTCATCCCAAACGTAGTCAGTCACCTACCTTAAATCCCTTAAGCAAAATTTGGTTTTTATGATTCTTTCACCAAACTATCTTGAATCATCAAATTGTGACATTCATTTGGGACAGTTATTGTAATAACTTTCAACCTGTTCTGCTTATTGTGTACAAGAAAATTTCTCATTTGTCACATCCTATGGCATCAAGGGTAATTAAAAACATAAATATACAGGTAACCTATTTCAACTTGAATATTGTCTTTTTCGTTAATGGGATTGCTTTTTTTAACTCCTCATGTAAAATTTCATGTCAAAACATAATTAGCAAAATCTTCCTTCTTTACATCTTCACAATAGAGGAAAATCACGCATTAAATATTTGATGGAACAATGAAAAGGGTTTTGATTTCACTGCAAAGTTGAAATGTATTGTTAAAATTTAGATAAAATGTGTATTTTAAAAAATGGCGAATTCATTACAGTTTTGCATGACAATTGCATTCGTATTATTAGAGAAAAATGTTTTTAAAATTTATAAAAATTAGTTTTGTGTAATAGTAATTTCTAGAATTTCACGAAAACGGGGAGATCTGTTAGGCATAAAAATGCCAAAACATCACTTTGTTCTTAATAAATTATATATATATATATATATGTATATATATATATATATATATATATATATATATATATATATATATATATATATATATATATATATATATATATACTAGCCGCCTTTGACGACCAGCTGGTTCGCCAATCTTAATGCACGTTAAAATTTTAATAATTAAATATTTTATGGAACTTCCATTTTAATTGCTTCTTCATTAAAATATTTTAAAACTTCAAATTTTAATAGTCATATAATTCACTCATATTATTATAAAGGCGTTCAGCCATAACGTAATATGTATCTCTCTAATTTTCTGTTAGCTCCCGTAGAATTTATGCTTTAAATTAAAGTGGAAATGATTAAACTGCAATAAATATAATAATATTTTTTTTACTGAAACAAAGCATTTTTTTTAAAATATGAGTACTGAAAACAGAGTCGCTGAGTATTTAAACCTTATGGCCATTAAAGAATATTTTTCTTAATTTATATATCTCAAGAAGTTTTCAACAAAATTTTCTCAGATTCATCATAAACAGATCGTTTAATTAACAATGTTTAGTTTCAAATGCATCAAACACTAAAAAAATAAACAGAATCGTTTGAAATAATCTGTCGGAAACATATTAAACCATCAAAACCAAATCCGCATCCGTTGAAAATATTTGTCAACAATAAGAAAACAATGCGCATGCGTGAATTTTCAACGCCAATTATGCTAAAGCAAATGAGCGAATTTTCTACTCCAGTTTGGGTAACGCTATGCAGATTAGAAATTTTTAATTTCCTTTATTTTGTTTTATTTTAATTCAAAAGTACTTCAGAATGAATCTGAAAGATCGATTCATTAACAATGTTTAATTTTAAATGCATCAAACATTAAGAAAATAAATAGAATCGTTTCAAATAATTAGCCGAAAAATCTTAAGCCTAGCTTCATGACTGTTGGGGAAAAAAACTGAAGCCGTACTCATTTGGCGATGGAAAAAATGAAAAGATTTTTTTGGCGGGAAAGTTAGTTTTTAATTAATAATTAAAATTCTAATTAAAAATTCAAAAAAAGGGCTATCCTATCTTTTAAGTTAGATCAAACTGCACACGGTGTGCAAATTTGATTAACATCGGTTAAGTAGTTTAGGAGTCCATCGTGGACAAACAACGTGACACGTAATTTATATATATTAAGATATATATATATATATATATATATATATATATTTAAGATTTCAGAAGATCATTCCCAGGTGCACATCTTCATCTTCCAAAATATATTTGTGCCAAATTTAGAAGCTCCAGGTTAAACAGTCTTCTTGTAGGATGCCAACACAGAGAGAGACGCAATTTCCTTTATCAGTGACATTGACACCCAAGGGAATTAAGAATATTAGGACTTTCTTAAGAATTCTTAAGAATATCCTTAAAAATCCCAGAGAGAGCACTGTCAAACATTTTTTTCTTCATTCAGTTTTCTTTAACCGAATTAAAGTTGGCTTGAGATATCTGTCACTTAAAAGATGAAAACTTCTTAAGATATCAGTCTACCTACGGAGACATATTTTTGAAAAATCCCTCTAAAGAGCGATTTCAGTTCATTTTCTGGATAAATGTGATTGAAAATAATGAAAAATATTGATCAGGACATTCTGTGCCAATTGAGATTCTATAAAATGTGTCAATTTAGGTAAAAAATAGTAAAAATTGCAACAAGAAGCAAAACGCTCTACAAAAAATTCTATTGCACATATTCCAGTTATTTTTATACATAACTTATTTAGAACTATGGTGAAGGACATGAACTAAAATCTAAAAAATATGTACCTTTCAAAAAGGTTATAGCTAATAGGGTATTTCTGTATTAAAAATTTCACAAAATCCGTTGTTGAAAATGACATTAAGCAGTTCAAATTATTAGTTCAAAGTTATATCCCTAGTTCATTGCTTTTGGTACACTAACGGTAACATATATGCAAAATTTCAAGGTAATATATTAATCAGTTTTTAAGATATCATGTTACGTGTGAAACGTTTTATGAACAAAAGTTTTCAAAAAATTCATTTAAAGTTTTTATTTGTCTTTAACTAAAAACACTTTGTAAACATAAACAATGTTCAAAAGCAGATGTAATTGCCAATTCTTTCGGCATAAAAACTACACAAAATGTATTTTAATACGCTTCGCTTACTGATAGATAAGATAAAATAAATTATAATTCAGGGAGATGTGTATTTGGATAAAATGTTGGACAACATTCGACTACTTCCGGTTTCGTTTTCAGCGACAGTGGTTTATAAAACACCACATATCTCGGTTTCTATTTATCGTAGAATTAAAACAAACACAAATTTGGAAACCTATATCACTGGGTTACAAAATAAAATTGTGAATTTTCACCGAAAACTGTTTTTTTTAAAAATAGACAGATACCTTAAACAGAAATAGACCATCACAGACTTATCTGAAAAACTTTATAGGGGTGTGATAAAATAATATAAACTGGTCATTTCATCTTCCTCTTTGGAAACACGATTCCATTTTTGGATAATATGGGTGCTCGTTTTATTTTTATGAAATTCTACGTTTTGAAAGGCATGAACTTTTGGAATATCTCCTTCAAAGATGGAAGACAATGAAATTCCTTGCGGAATATGTGGGAGTTAACCTTCACTTACCGTTATATCCTCGCTTAGTAAATGGCTCACTCCATGCATAAACAATAAACGTAAAATGACTTGCGCCGTTACAAATTTTGGAATTAAACATCGTGTAATTGGTAAGACAGGCGAATGAACGGACAGACAGAATTCCAAAAGTGTGTGTTTTGGACTCAAGGTGATCTGAAACTAGGAAATTCGTCAAAATCTTGTGTTCGAATTTTTTGATGATTATTACAATAGTTTCTCTTTGCTCATTTCGTATAGGAAAAAATGAAAATAAACTTATTGGAAGCTTATTTCGTATAGGAAAAAAAAATGAAAATAAACTTATTGGAAGCTTATTTCGTATAGGAAAAAATGAAAATAAACTTATTGGAAACTTATTTCGTATAAGAAAAAATGAAAATAAACTTATTGGAAGCTTATTTCGTATAGGAAAAAATGAAAACAAACTTATTGGAAGCTTATTATTGGTTATAATTTTTTTTTCCTGTTACGGCATTTCGTAAATTGAGATAAAGCGGTGGTGTTTGTGAGGTCCTATAATATACTTCGTGTTTTAATAATAGAAATTAAATTTAGTTTTTTTAATTTTTATTTTTAAACTTTGAATGATATACTACAGTTTTCAGTTTACATTAAAATCATTCATTTTCGTTAGCATTATTTGATTACACAGTGCGATTACATGGTTTATCATACATTTGATTAATTTTGTTTAGATTATTTATTAGATTAATTTTAATTTTTTTGCGAGTTTGTTGGTAAATTTATCTGTCAATACTTTGGCTTGAGTGAGATCCATAAGAAGGCAATATACACAGCATGATGTTCGCATATCTGTGTTTTTAATAACTGATGATTGTTAAGTGTAGTTTTTGAGAATTCTTTTTTATTATATGATTATTATTTTTCGCTTTTGTATTTATCAAAATACAAATAGTACTGTTCTTTTTAGTATCCTGAGCCGACCACTTTTCGACCATTGTATCGCACTAGGGAGCGAGACGTAGGATATGCGCATTTCCAGAATTAACTTAATTGCTAAATGTAAGCATCTGCTCCTTTCATCTTTCCTGTCACCCCTATTTTGTCGAATTAAACCCATCCTAATACATGCGCAAAAACGCGGAGGTTTTTAGAATCCGTTGGCAAATAGTAAGTCATTGTGTTTACTCTAAAAAAACTCTGCAATATTTTATGATGTTAACGAATTTACTTTCTCATTAAATGATATAAGTTCATGTCAACATAGCTTGTGCGGTTATATTTGTTATGTGATGAAAGTTGACTCCATTCTGAGAATATTCCCCTATTTTTGCTAATGTCTTCGGAAAAGTCTTTCTTCTTTTCGTTCGTAACGTTAGATTTGTTCTCCTATAATTATCTGCTTCTTCGTTTGATCGCATGAAATGGAACACCATCGAGTTCGGATTAAATTATGTTAACTATTTTAACTTTAATATTGGGTGATCGGTCAGATGTGCAGGGGCGGCACCCGAATAACAGCCCCCCCCCTCTTTTTCATGTTTCCGCACTTCATTAACGGGCATGTATTTTCTATCGAGGTGGGGAAAGTACATTGGAATTTACCTGTATTTCTAGTGATGCTTTTTCTGTGATTCATGTTAAATTCCTCCAGCTCGGATGTTCACCCAATTAAATGTTATACTCTGAATTTTGGAGAAAGGATACTAACTCAGGTGTTATCTTTGTCTGACAGTGGTTCAAAATTACGATGGCGGCCACAAAATTGCCGTCATTTTGCTTTAAAATAGAACATTAAAACTATATTAAATCCATAAATGTCTGCTTCTAATGATTTTTTTTTTTTTTTTTACTTTTTCAATTATGTGTCTGCTTTGAATCACCAGGGCTTTTGTATCGTTCCAATCGTATGTCAACTCACATCTAGCTGTTGCCAACCACCAAATCTTTTTCATCCTTTCAAATTCTATTCTATTCACAGTTTTTTTTATCTTCCAGCCGTACATCTGTTCTCAGCCAACATAGCAAGAAACCATGTTGATCTTATATCATACAATGTCGACAAGTTTCCAAGATTGATAGAATTCGAAATAATATTTTGCAAAATTAAATGTAATTACGCATTTTCAATTCTTAATATAATTTTTAACCCCTTACCTGCCGAGGATAACTTTCGAGATTCGGTCCCCAGTGCCAAGTATATATGCGTATATAGTTGCGAGCGAGACGTATATATACGCCAGGGGCAGTTAACACATTGACTTAGGGAGACGTATATATACACCCGCGGCAGGCAAGGGGTTAAATAAAACTCTAAAATCGTAAAAAAGTAATTACCGATAGAATTGCACTTTAGATTGAATGTACCGATGATGAATATTATTTTGATTCCTTGAACATTTACTCAAAATTTGAATGAAATCTACAAATTTCGTGTGAAGACCATATGCAAAATTTCATTCGTCTAGCTCAAAACGTTTTTTGTCACATACAGACGGATGAACATTTTCCAAAAAGTGTGTTTTTCGAACTGAGAGAGGTCTGAAACTTGAAGATCTCGAGTTCGAATCTTTAGACGATTACAATACTTTTTCTATACTACATATACCGGAAAGTAATGAGCAATACATTGTATGGGGAATAATTTCTAGATCAGAGAGTTTAATCGGATCGCTTTTTTTTAAATTTATAGCGCGTTTACGGGTATTATAAAGAAAATATGTTACTAAATAGCATTTGTATTACATCTGAATGAAATTTGGAGATTTTACATCGAATAGTAATTTTTTGGAGCGGTCGACGAGTATGTACCGCAAAGAAAAAAATGAAGAGTGGGAATGATGTGCATACACGTCGAACGCAGTTAACTGGTTAAATGGCACAATTATATATTTATTGGTATTATCTTTAGATTTCTTTTATAATTTGTGACAATACAATTCTCCGAATTCTTGAATCGCATTGTTTTATTCTTACTTTGTTGTTTTATTTTTATTTTCAATTTCCTTTATATGATATATCTGGATAATTTTTTACGTATTTTTTTTTCATTCAATGCTACCCAAAAAGCATTTGATGCAGAATTTATATTTTAAAGTGGAAGTGGATCATTATGTTGACATATAATGCTCATGTGAAGGTCCTTTGATCGTCAGTCAAATTGCATTTGAATGACAACCAAATAGTCTTACGTCACTTAAACTCTGGTATGAAAATATGATGTCATGATGACTTCATTCTCCATTTTGGAACCACACCGCCACAGACAAATGGGAGACCAACTCCCTCCTTTATTTTCTAGCTATGCTGTTTACAGGCATGATGGGTGGGCGTCGTTCATATATAGGATGTGCCTTCTCCAATTCAACAGGTAGTTTTTGAAATCCTGAGTCAAACTGAATTACAGGAAAATATGCAGCATCACAGGAATTGTTGTCCATGTCATCTTTTGAAAACGATAACCAAGTAATTCTGATTAAAATTTTATCAGTGAGTGATATATTAAAGGTAGGGTGTGATTTCTCTCGTGAATCAGTAGAAAGGACATCCTGTTCTAAAGGATGGAAATATCAAGGTGTTGAAATTTTTCTATCTCCATAATTTTTTATAGTTGAGTATAGAAAGATAATTAAGATTAAACGAATTATAGCCATATCATAACATTTCTACTGAAAATTTCTCAGATTACTGCAATTACTTAGAAACTAGAGCTTGAAAAATAATTTTGAGCTTTTAAAGTTTTTAAATCTTAGCGCTTCTTCGAGTTTTTATTTCCTCATATATGAAGAAGACAAAGAGAAAGCATTGTAAGGATCAAAAAATTCGAGGTGGTGGAATCTCTCCATTTTAGACCTCTCAGAATCCGAAAAACACATTTTCAAATTTAGATTGATCTGATTGCGAACAAAATAATTCAAAAACGCTTTAAGCTATATTGATGAAATTTGGTATGCAGCCTTCGCAATAATTTTATAGATTTCTATCAAATTCAAAAGGGCATCCATTCAGATGCTGTTTGAGTATAAATGAATGCAATAATTATAAATCGTAGAGACCTAGACTGATAAAATTTGGTATACAGATCTATATAAGTATACAGGTCTATAAAGGTATACAGGTCTATAAATTTGGTATGCATTTCAAATATAGATTCTTTTCAAATTTTGAATCAGATCTGTCAGATTTCCCCATTTTCGGTCTGTGCTTTCACATGCTGGTAAAGCCAGTAACTTAAATATATGATATTTAATATGTGATTTTCTGATTACAATTGTTGATCTTCGATTAACGTATCTTTGTATTAACTGGTATTAATATATGTATTAAACATCCATGTTGGTACGCGTTTTAAAGGTAAAAAATACAACGTGTTGAAACCGGTAAGTGTATTAACCGTATTCCAGGGATTAATCGCCAAAGATCACTCGATTGATTCAGTGAAAAATGCTTATTTACGCCAAAGACCCTTACTTTGTATTTATTGATTGCCAATGCCATATAGAGCATTAGCCGGTTGTCGATACCGGTAAGTGTATTAACCGCATGCCATGGATTTAATCGCCAAATATCACTTGGTAGATCCAGTGAAAAAATGCTTATTTACGCCAAAAATCCTTACTTTGCCTTTAATTTTCGCCAATGCCATACAGAGCATTAACCCGTTGTTGATACCGGTAAGTGTATTAACGGCATGCCAGGGATTAAGCGCCAAAGATCACTCGATAGAGCCAGTGAAAAATGCTTATTTACGCCAAAGATCCTTACATTGTATCTATTGTTCGCCAATACCATACAGAGCTTAGCAACCTTACCCAAGGTCCATAATTTTAAATGGGAAGAAGAGGATAATATCTTTACTTAAGTATGCGAAAACGATGTGGAAAAATCAGTCCCGCTGATTTTATCTAAACTTGTCACTGGGGTGGAAAGCTCACTCATTTGCATGTTGCTTCTATTCTCATGGCTATAACCCTTATGAAATCTAAGACGGAAATAGCGGAAATGGGATGACATTTTCTTTATCTCTTTACGAAAGTAAAACAATTTCGTCCTCTAGTTTCTTAACAAATTATTTTTGTTGTTAATATTGGTTTAAACAAAGGAGAAGTCAAACAGGAAAGTCAGGTTTGGCAATTGGTTTGCGAATTTTCCACACTCTGTCGTTTGCTAATTATTATTTTTCTTCATAAAATTTATGTAGGTCATTCTAATTAATGATTCATAATGTTCTTTTTTTTAGTTTATGTCCATAAAAAGCGCAAATGCTTTCAAAAAAGGGACAAACTTTGACAGCAAAGTCAAACTGACTCCATATTTCGATTGAATTGTCACAGCAGTGACATTTCCTTTCCAGGGTTAACTGTCTTTTTACTATCTTTCTAATGGTCAACGAATGAAGTAACTTTATATATAATGTAACAAAGGTCACAT